>NC_064817.1:43806788-43866402 GCF_023721935.1 Panthera uncia | reverse complement strand
ACATGGTTGCTGGCTAACAAGCCCTTTCTATGCAAATCTAGCTTGACTGTCACCTACCACACCTTCACATCTCATTTTCCTCCTCCTGTTCCTCTAGGAAGCCTGCTTTGCCCACTATGGCATACCCTGATCTCCCCCTCCTGAATGCCAATAGTACTTGAGTCTGACCCCCACAACTTAGTACTTGATTGTACAGCGTCATTCAGCGAGCATTTCTTGAAGGCTGCTCTGTACCAGACTCTGTTGGGGGATTAGGAACACAGATGAGTCAGACATGGTCTCTGTCCTTGAGGAGCTCATGATCTAGTGAAAGCCAGATGTGTAAACAGCAAGCTAAGTGTCGTAACTGGATGAGCGTGTGTGCTGTGGATGCACAGAGGAGGAATACCAACCCAGTCTGGGGGAGGGTCTGGGTGGTCAGGGAAGGCTTTTGAGGGCAGGTAACACTTGAGCAGGAAATGCAAAGGATGAGTAGAAGATAGCGAAGAGACCAGGAGGCATTCTAGGCAGAGGGTGCAGCACGTGCAGAGAGGCAGGGAGACAGCAGCGTGTGCAGGTGGGTGGGGAGAACCTTCAGGTAGCTTGGACAGTGTGGCCAGAGCCTAGGACTGCTTTATCTCCCCAGCAAGTCTGGAAGCTCTGGAGAGAACCATGTCCTCTCCTGGTTCTGTAGGTTCCTGGAGCACAGGGTTGGATGCACAGGAGGGCTCAGTTGGTATACTGGCCTTTGGGGGCTCAGGCAACATTATGACCTGGGGTTTTTAGTCTCTGAAGAAGTGGAGGGGGATGCTGGCCTGTGTGATGGGCCCTGGGGCTTTCCCGCCCCACCCCTGCCCCCATCAGTGTCAGCTCACTTACTGGTTCCCTCCCAGCTACAAGCCAGCCCCCTTCTTCGTCCTGGATGAGATCGATGCTGCCTTGGATAACACCAACATTGGCAAGGTGGGTGCAAGGAAAGTGGGGCCCGGGAGGGAGGCCCCTAGCTTGGGGCTGGGTTTCAGGGAGCAACTCCTGAGTGTGCTCTAGCCGTTCCTGCTGCCTGCTCTCTGTGCCTGGGAGGCTGGGCCCAGGGTCATTCACGCCGTGCTAGTCAGTGGCCTCTCAGCCTCTTTTCCCCCAACCCTTCACCCCTTACCCCACCCCCTCTGCCTCTGGTTCTGACTGGAAAACACAAGGGAGTGTTAGGGCTTCAGCCCTGCTAAGTGCCCGGCGGCCCCTCCCACAGGTGGCAAATTACATCAAGGAGCAGTCGACTTGCAACTTCCAGGCCATCGTCATCTCTCTCAAGGAGGAGTTCTACACCAAGGCTGAGAGCCTCATTGGAGTCTACCCCGAGGTAGGGCGGGCCTGGCTCAGGAGCCAGCCCCACTCCCTGCCTGACTCCCCAGGGCAGGAAGGGAAGGCTGCAGTGGAGGGCCATGGGGGTGGGGGAGCATAGGGACTCAGGTCCTGAACAACCATCTGGGCTTGTTGGAGCCCTGCCCTTGAGGCTTAGCCAGCCCAGCTGGGCAGGGCCATTGCGTCTGGGGACAGGTGGAACGGCCAGGCAGAGGCAGCCAGACAGCAGAGAAAAGGAGGAGAATGCAGAGGTAGGCAGGGAGAGAAGGCACATGGGACCGAGCACATCCTCTCACACCCAGAGAGAACCATTGCTTGGGCTTTGGGCAGGTATGTAGGGAGGAGGGTTTGAGGCCCCCAGTCCTGGGGCGCTAGACCCCCTCCCTCCCTTAATTCTCTCCTTACAATTTCATTTTTCTTTTTCTCCCTCCTCCTTCAGCAAGGGGACTGTGTGATCAGCAAAGTCCTGACCTTCGACCTCACCAAGTACCCAGATGCCAACCCCAACCCCAATGAGCAGTAGCAGTAGTTCTGCCCTCCTGCCCTGTCTGGATCCCTAAGCTTCCCCTCTCCCAATCTCTCGATACTTGGCTCCCAACCTTCCCCTACCTCCTGTCCCTGTTTGGTATAGTCATGGGATTTAGGCACTGCTGTCAAGCATGAAGAGGAACAGAGGTGATGTTAGGTCTGGAGCAAAAATTCCTGAGCTACAGGGAGCATCCTGGCCTTTGGAAGGAGGTGCTGAGCTGAACTGAGCCGAACAGGGCCATCTGTCCATTCTTTCTTCCCTCCCCCCGCCTTCCCCTCCCCAGGCCCCCCTCCTATCACCCATAACCATAGGTCCCTTGGGCCTCTTGCATCTTGCTTGTGTGTGGGTATGTATGTGTGTATATATGTGTCTGCGTGTGTGCATGTGGGTGTGTTAGCACAATAATAAAGATATCGGAGATTCATTTTAGAAGGAGCCTAGGCTGAACTTGATTCTAAGAGAGCTTAGTATGACAGCACCCCAGAGCTGGGCAAAGGTATTCAGGACCTCATAGGAATCAGTCATGTGAAACTGCCCTCATTTCACTGATTCGTGTGTTCATTCATTTGTGTGTTTATCAGACATATATCGAGCACTCTTTATTTGTCAGGCTCTATTCTAGAAATACAGAGCTGAATCAGACATGATCTCTACCCTCCTACTGAGGAGATGCAGTAGGTTCATGATTTCCCATGGTCAGCTGAATTCTATGTATATGTACTTTGAGAAGAGGATGATCACCTCCAGGCTTCCTGGAGAAGGTCACATATGAGCTGAACCTTGACAAATTGGTAGGATTTGCTTGGGCACTAGGAGCAGAGCCTGGGCTCTGGGGACAGACAGTTGTGGGTTCTCGTCCTTTTTTAAGTCACTAATCTGATGTTGAGCAAGTCATTTGACCTTTCTGTGCCTCAGTTTCCTCATCTGTAAAATGGGGCTAACAATATTACCTACCTCATAGGATTTAATGATGTCAAGCTCCTCACTGGGGGCCTTATCCCTGCTTGGAGCCCACTAGGTGCCGACCCCTCAGAATACAAGCCTTCTCATACCTAGACCCCTGTGGGCTCTGATCCCAATTGTTAGGGACAGAAAGAGCCTCCAAATCTGGAAGATACTGGATGCCTAGCTTTTTGAGAAAGTTCCAGGGCACCAGTGGGGTTTATCTGGTAAGTGAAGGGCCTAAGGAAGCCTATAGCTTCAATCGTGTGGTAACCAGGTGCCTGGGCCCCAACCTGGGTTGTGAGGAAGTCGGGGAGAGGTAGCCTGGGCCACATCCCGGCCGAATGTGTGTGAAGTTCCTTTTGGGAACTAACTGTGTCAGCTGTAGGGACCGTGCAGAGGCAGCAGAGCCTGCTGCCATGAGGTCAGCCTTTGCTCGTTCATGTACACTGTCAGACCATCACCTTGTTCTGATTGTATACTGCATTTTTGTTTTTTAAAAGTTAAGTCAGTTCTGATTACTCAAGTAATGCATGAATCCATTCTCTTAAGACATTAGATTTATAAATAAAGGTAGCTTCATTTGACTACCATTCCCCATCCCCCTCTAAACTGCTATCTT
Organism: Panthera uncia; assembly: GCF_023721935.1. NCBI lineage: Eukaryota > Metazoa > Chordata > Mammalia > Carnivora > Felidae > Panthera > Panthera uncia. The sequence continues at coordinate 43,862,971 of NC_064817.1, read as the reverse complement.
GTGTGTTGTACATCCATCTAGACTGTTTTTAAGACTTTTACGTATATAATTCATTGAAAATACTGTTGTGTATTTAATACAAATGGCATATTGAGTCGTTCTACAATTTGCTTTCTTCAATTTAACGATGTTTTTGAGATCTATGCATGTTTTTACAAAATGTAGATTCAATTCATCCTTTGTAATGGCTATATAGACTGCCATTATAGGACTCTATCACATCTTCCCATTTCTTTTGTGATAGATAGTTAAGACTGTTTTCTCTTTTTGCTATTACGGAATACTACACAGGAACAACACGTGTGTGTGTGTGTGTGCGTGTGTGTATGAGTTTACCTAGGGTTGCTTCCTAGGTTGAACTGCAGAGTCATAGGCTATTTATATTTTTGTTTTAAATAGATACTTCCAAATTGCCCTCCTGTACTATTTACTCAATATTTTCCTGAGGTTGTCTTAGGTATAATGTTGTTACCTACTTCAGTTTCATCCTAGGTAGTGATATCCGTGAAACCACGGGTTTGATATGCTAATTATGTATTTTTCTAATACATATTAAAAGGCATAACTCAAATTTGTCTGTGTTCAACCAAAGAAGTCACATACCACCAGTGGTACGTGTGCTATAGTTTGGGAAATGCTGGCATATCTGAAAGAGCACAGTCTGGGAGTCACCCTGGTTCAAATCCTAGCTGTAGAAACTTCAGCTCGTTACTTCACCTCCCTGAATCTCAGTTTCCTTGCATAGGAAAGGAGGTCATATGTGCCTACTTTGCAGCAGTGTAGGCAAGATGAAGTGAAATACATTTGAAGCAATTTGGCTGGCACTTAGATTATCACAGGCCTTTCAAGGTAGCAGTTACTATTCTCCTCACTTTACAGTTGAGGATACTGAGTCCCAGGAAGGTTAATGACCAAGCTACCAGATAACAGTAAGGGTTTGAACTCAGGCCCTCCGCTTCAGTCTTGTGCTTTCCCCGCTGCGAGGATGGTTATCAACCTTGGCTGTGCACCAGAATCACTTGTGAAGCTTTTTCTTTTTCCTTTTTAAAAATCAAAGCAATATATACACTGATTAGAAGGTGAAATAGTACAGAAGGGCTTATAATAAAAAGCAGCTGTTCCCTGCTGCACCTCCATGTCCAAAAGGATGTGGAGCTCCTTGCTCTGGTCCCGCCTCTGAAAGTCTAATTCAGTAGGTGTGGATAATAATCTGGATAATAATCCTTACCTCACAGGGTGGAAAGGATTAGATGACATGCCTTGGGCTGAAGCCCTGGCCCACAGGAACACAAATGTGACAAAGGACTTAGGTCCTGGGGATCAGAGAGGTGAGAGGCCTTGTCCTAGAGCCCAGTGGTTCGTTGGTAGAGCCTAGACTTAACCAGGAGGATCGCTGTGCTTGCCCAGTGCTTTGCCCACTGTGCCACACTGCCTCCTATCATCACAGGGCAACATGTGCTGAGTGAAGGCTGTACTCAGATGAGAGCCAACACCACAGTGTTGCCAAGAGTAGGCTATGTCCAAATAGAATCTCTAGGGCTAGTTGGATGGCACTAGGCTGACTCCCTTATACTCTGGACCCAGTAGCCTTGGTCTAGGGAGTTTAAGAAAACTCCATGGCAGTGTTTACCTTTAACTGGGCACTTCACTCTAGGAATCTCGTGTTGTGCGCCAGGGACACAAACAGGAGTTCAATCTTTACCCCGCCTTTGAGGAGCTCACTAGTTGGAGGCAATTCATAGAACAGCCTTTAACCATACAGTGTGATAGCACTCTTGACGGGAGCATTGAAAACTGAGGAGTATCTAGCTTAAATGTAAAGGTTCCGGGAAGGCATCCTCTAGTCTAGGAGGTGACACCTGAGCTGAGTCTCGAGAGACTGGTAGGAACCATCCAGTTGAAGTAGAGGGAATTTCCAGGTTGTGGAGACAGTATGCACAAAGACCTGAAGGCAAGAAATGGCAAAACAGTTCCAAACTCCTGAAACAAGTTTTACTGAGGTGGGGAAGAGCAGCAGGAAGTAAAGCTGGAGAAGTATTCGAGAGCCAGAAATTTGAAGAGGGGAGTAAGAGCCTGGCGACAGAGTTCAGATTTACTTTCTTGGGACAGTGTGGTTCCCAAACTGGCTGTGCACCAGAGACGCATGGAGCATCCCAGGCCCCAGCCTCTAAACATTCAATTTCTGTAATGGATGGGGCCTCAGGATCTTGAGTGCTTAGAAAAGTCAGCATGTGAGTGTAGGGTACAGCCAGGTTTGGGAACTAGCTGTAGGCAGTGTGGGAGCCACTGAATGGTTTTAGGAGACTGTGTCAGATGAGAACTTAATAAGCCTTTTTCTGGTCAGCCAGTATGGAAATGGTTTAGGTCAGATGTGCATGCTGTATGCTGCCAGACCTGTGGTTTCCCTGTTGCTCAACTACTCACTGTATTGGCTTGTTTTGTCTCTGAATAAGCTAAAAGCACCACAAGGATGGGCCTGGGGTTATCTTGCTACTGGTATATCCCCAGCAAAAAGCACAGTGCCTAACCCAAAACAGGCACCCAGTAAATAGTTTTTGAGTGAGTGAGTGCGTGAATGAATGCACTTGTGAGGGAGAGAATGGAGACAGGGAGATCAGTTAGGAAACTACTGAGAAGACTAGGAGGACTACTCAAGGGCAACAGCAGTGAGAATGGGTTGGAGGCAACAAAAGTGAGCTGTAAAGGGAAGGTGATGAGCTGGACTTCGTGACTGATTATTGGATGTGGAGAGTGACTGAGAGGATAAATGAATGTCCATCAGTAGCCCACATTCCTACCCTATCCCAGTCATTTTCCTCTTTCCTCATCCATCTAAGTCAGAATCTCCTTCCAGCCTCAGCAACTGGAACTCCTCCCCTAAGTTAAACATTCTGTGTGCTGTGTGGTCTTCTCCGCCGCCCCCGCCCCCCGCCCAGCCTCCCAGCCATTGATTCATTCATCCAGTTCAATAAATCTTGGCTAAGCACCTCCTGTATGCAGTGAGGCTCTTCCAAGCCAGGACTCTGACTCCCTCTTTCCTACCTCAAGAGATGTTTTTGAGGGCTTCCCCAGGTAAGACTCCCATCCCTTAGACCATAACCTAAAGTGAGATGCCTAGATGTCAGACCTGTAAGGGAACTTACAGACTTTGTCCAACTCCCTCCTGAGGCCCTGGGAGGGGAAGGAGCTTGCCCAAGGCCCCATTACAAGAAAGTGTCAGAGCCAGAACTGGAACCTAAGTTCCTTTTCCACATCACTCCTAGAGCCTTGATCTCTCCCATCACAGATCAGGACAAGCAGAGGTGGCCAGGGAGAAGGCGGGACTTAGGTTGGCCTTGAAGGTCAGTGTATTGGACAGGCCAAACAAGAAGCTTGCCAATTACACTGCCCCCTTCTGGAAACCCTCAGCAAACCTGCCATGCCCACAGTCCCTTCTAAGGGGTTTCTTAAGCATGAGTTGCCATGCTCTGTACCATGTGACCTCACAATCCTGGCCACAGATGTTTAGTTTGGGATAGTATCTGACTTGAGGATAGCCAATCTCTAGGTCGCAGCCTATGAGGTGGACTGATGTAAGAACTCCACCTCGTAGGGATGGCCTGCATTAAATAGCCTCCAGGGAGGCTAGATGTGAGGCATTCAGAAGTGAACAATTAATTAGAATTTAGTGAGACAGAAGTGGTGGTGGATGAGGGGTGCCAGAAGTGAAACAGCAAAAGCAAGGAGAAAGCTGCAGGGACCATAGATGTTTATTATCGTGAGAACATGGGGCCGCAAGGTAGCAGAAGCCATGAAGCAGCAAGACAACAATGGGCCAAAAGGACAAAGAAGCCATGAAGCAATAGGAGCCACAATGTAGCAGGAGCCACGAGGAACAGAAACCATGAGGCAGAACCCTGAATCTGAGATCCATGAAGCAGCAGAAGGTTCAAACGGACAAGATCCACGAGGTAGCAGAAGTGATGAGACTGTAAGAGCCACAAGGTAGCCAGGCAGCAGGAATCGAAGAGGCTGCAGGATTTATAAGGCAAACAGAAGCTACAACACAGAGAAGCCCTGGATTCATTAGAACTGAAGCCCCAGAAGCCAGGAAGCTGTGGGAGCCAGGAGGCCCAGAAGCTGTGAGGCCCCCAGAGGCCAAGGGCTAGAGAGGAGGGGAGCAGAGGGAAAAGAAAGAAAGAAAGAAAGATAAAAGGTAGTCAGTAGCAGTAGGAGGAATATAAATACAGCCAGAAAGAAGTTGAGTCACCATTTTGGGAAGCACTAGAGAAGGGAGCAACAGATGCCTGCAGCTGAGGGGGTGATGAGATAAGCCAGGCTCTAGAGCTGCTTTGGATCATGAACCATTTTCGAGTTTCTGTTCCTCCATGAGGCTGCCTGTGTAGCTGTTCTTGTCTTCCTTATTTCCCTGTGAATGCTTCAATAAATCTCCATCACTAACCTGAGTGTGTGTGTTCTTGTAATCTGAAAGAAGTGAACATTGTGGTGTGCACTGTAGATGGGTGGAGAGCAGGGCACGAGGGCCTTCCCCAAGTGGGTTTGAAACAAGACACAGGTGGGAATTCACTCTGTTGCATAACCTCACTGGCACAGGCACTTCTCATTCATTTACTTATTGGCTTCTTTTTCTCATTCATCCACTCATCATTCCTTTGTTCGCCTATTCATGCATAACTCATTCATTCACTTATTCACCCAGGCTTCAGTATAAGCATTCACTCATTTGTTTGCTCATTTGTTCTTTCCTGGATCCACTCAGTCATCACTTGCACCCATGTGGCCAGCAGGCATACACTGAGTTCTTGCATCATGTCAGGCCCTGTGCTAGGTTCTGAGGATAAGCTATACTCCCTCAATTCTAGGAATTTGCAGTTTAATCAGGGACTCAGATGAATAAGCAAGCACCAAGAGCGAGAGATTATGTAGCAGAAGTCTAAATGAGGCAGGGAGAGAATATAGGACCATTCCTATGTGGGGTGGGGCAGGATGGAGGGAGTACTCAGGAAAGCTTTTATAGAGAAGGGGGCACTTGAACGGAATCTTGAAGGAAGAGTTGGTGTTTACCATGTAGAAAGGGGATATGGAACATTCCAAGCAGAGGAGCTGCCTAAGCAAAGTTATATGAAAAGTTTGGAAATGCATGAATTTTGGGGAGAGTGGGCATTGTCCCATGCGGTGGAAGATGTGGAAGCCAGGCATTTGAGCTCACCTTTGACCCTATTGGCAGTGGGAGGCTGTGGAAGGGTTTGAAGCAGGAAAGTAAGTCAGATGGGTATTTTAGGAAGATCACTCCGGTAACTGGCGTGAAAGATGGTTGTAGGCATGAAACACTGACCCAAGCAATATACTTGAAAGAACATGTAAGTGTCATAATTAGAGGCATGAATGAAGACTCGAGAGTCCCTGAGGAGAGAGGAAAAGGGTTCTCCCAGGGGACTAAGGAAGACTTTTTGGAGGAGGAATTTGAGCTGAGCCTTGAAAAATAGGATTCCAACTGGTGGAGATGAGTGAGGGCTTTTCAGGCCTGGGAGACGTGAAAACAAGCAAGGAGGTGGGTGTAAATATGGCAACTTCAGGCTAACAAATATCCCAGTTTGGCTGCAGCAGAGCTGTATCTAAGGGAGAGGCAGGAAGGGAGACTGTCAAAGTTTTTTTGTATTCTGCCATTAGGTCTGCAGCGACAAGGGAATTTGGAGGGAGGGCATAAGTGGTGGACAGGAGTGTCCTTTTTCTGTGTTTTTCAAAATTAATTTTAATGCGTTCATCTTAAAATAGAAGTAATGTGTGCATATTTAGAAGACAAGTCAATAAACTTAAATCAGTACAAAAGGACACTGAAAAGTGAGAGTCTACAGCCCCACTCCCACTTGACCACTTTTAGTTATTAACAGCCACTTCTAGTTATTTCTTCTGATTGTTACCTCCATATCTAAATGTTATGTGAGCTATGTGAACATTTGTCTCTCATCAATTTCAGACATTAACCCATTGCTGTCCTGCTATGTAGGACAAATGAGGATTTAGATCACTTACACCAAGTTCAACTCTCGTCTTCTCTGCTTCTAATAGAATTGAGTTTCTGTACAAGATACTTTTCAGAATTTAAGTAGCACCTTTCTTTCCTTGTCTGTGAATTAGAGACAGTATTTCTTGACCAGAACTTTGTTAGATGAGAATATCTTCTTTTTTTTTCCCCTTCTCCACTGTCAACCTCCCCAACTTCTGCCATCTGGTCTTTTATTATTGTCAAAGTTGATAACACTGAATTCTGTAATCACGATTTAAGTTTTTTTGTGTGTGTGTTGCCAATAGTTTGATAGTTTGATTTGAAAAGTTGAAAAGCAATAAGCGATTATATTAATGTGACTGTAAATATTGTTCATTGAGGAAGCCATTTAATGTACTTTTTAATTTTTCCTTGTAGTTTTTCATTTCTTCCTCACATTTCTAATACTCTTTATCTTTCACTATTTTAATTTATCATGTATTCCATATTTTTTGTTCTCAAAATCTCTCTTACATTAAGTATTCCATCAAGCCTACTTTTTTTTTTTTTTAATCTTCTTCTAAGAGAACTTCTTCCTGGAACCCTCTATACTCTTTCTCAGATCTGGACTAGTTGCTCTCTAGGCCTGATGCATGGCTGTCATTTCAAGACCTTCCTTCACTGCTTTCCTTGGTTAAATCCACCATTTGCTGGCTCCCAGGGGTTTTTTTGTTTGTTTGTTTTCCATTGTTTTGATGGAGCACATCCTCAAGTAACTTTCTCAGAAAAGTTTGTAGAGTTAGACCTCCTGAGTCTTTGCATGTCTGAAAATAGCTTTATTCCATCCTTATACTTGGCTATAGAGTTTGAGGTTCAACATCATTTTCCCACAGAACTTTGAAGGCATTACTCCACTTCCTTCTAGCATCCAATTTTGATGATAAAAAGTCTGATATCAGTCTGAATCTCATTGCTTTATAGTAACTTTCCCCATATCTTTTTTTTTTCTTTCTCCTTCAAGGATCTCAATGACACAAATGTTAGATCTCTTGTTACAGTTTCACAGGTGCCTAAGGTTCTGTTCACTATTTTTTCCAGTCTTTTCTGTTTTTCAGATTGGGTAATTTCTATTCTGTATCCAAGTTCACTGATTCCTTACCATGTTCTCTCCATTTTGATGTTAGCCGATCCATTGAGGTTTTTGTTTTGGTTATTGTATTTTTCACTTCTAAAATTTCCATTTGGTCTTCTTTTTATCTTCTGTTTCTTTACTGACAGTTTCTATTCATTTGTTTTAAGCATGTTCCTAATTGTACATTGCATTTTTATGATGGCTCCTTAAAAACCCTTGTCAGATCATTTTTAATATATCAGTGTTGGAGTCTATCAAGTGTCTTTTCTCATTTAAGTTGAGATTTTCTTGGTACTTGGTATGATGAATAATTTTATGTTGAAACCTGGGCATTCTTTTTCAGCTTCCCTCCTCAGACACTGTTCCAGCAGTGAGAGAGGGGACAGTGCCTCATTACTACCAGGTGGGTGTGGAAGTCTAGGATCCCCTCCTGCTGGCAAGCCAGAAGGAGGGTATTCTCATTACTCTTTGGGTGAGGATATGGGAGTTCCAGCTCCCTACTCAACCTTCTCTGAGAGCACCCCAGCAGGAAGGGGAAGGGGTGACTTCTCAGCCAGTAAGGGTACAAGTCTAAGCTCCCCACTTGGCATTTGCACAGTTTTTTCTGTGGTATTTGGCTGGAGTGAAGTGGTTATTATCTAACTGCCACCTTCTCCAGCACCAAATCTGGAGTGTGCGAGTAAAAAAGCAAACTGAAGGAACTCACCACCATGTCACTTCTCTACTGCCAAGGTCTCCAGCCTGTTTGCCTTCTTCTCTTCACCTTTCTGAGTCTTATTATGTTTATATACAGTGCCCCAGGATTTTAGCTGTACTTGGGGAGAGGAATAGGGAAAAGTACTTCATTTACCTCCCCCCACCCCAAACTTTAAATAGTACTTTAAAAAAATTATATTCTTGGTGTTTTGAGATTTTATAATTATGTGTTTAGGTTTGGGTATTTGTCATTCATTGTGCTGGTCACTGGTTAGGTCCCTTCATTGTGAAGTTCTTTAGGAAATTCTTTTATTTATTTAATATGTTCCTCTCTTCCATTTTCTTTGTTCTCTCCTGGAACAACTCCTGAATTGATCTTTTGTAGTTTTCAATCTGGTCTCTCCCTCAATCTCATTTTCCCTCCCTCCCTAGCTCTCCCCCTCTCTTACTTTTGTTTTCGTTTACTTTTTGGGAGATTTAACTTTATCTTCCAACTCTTCTATTGAATTTCTTTTCATTTTGGCAATCACATTTTAAACTCTCCAAACATCCATTCGTGTTCCTTTTCCTTTCTTACAGCATCCTATTTTTGCTTAATGGATGTACTAGTATCTTGAATCTCTCTGGGTATAATAGAGGTATTTTCTATTATTTTCCTTTCAAAAAATATGTTTCCTTTGGGATTAGTTTTACCCTGTTTGCTTATTTTGGTCTCTTTTAATTTGCAGTCATTTCTCAAATGCCTGGTAATCCATGGTTGTAGCATTTAATCCATTTAAGAATGTAGCAACAAATATCTGATTGGGAGCTCTGTGTATGGGGGGACAGTGCTAGGTGACCAATGGCTTTCCTTTAGGATGATTGGAAGAGAACTGACTGCTATGCTACAGAATCCTCGAATGCTAGAATGTGAAGATCTTTTCTCTGAGGTTGTTCAGTTTTCTTAGTTAAGAACCCTCTGGGTTTTGCCTAATGGGTAGACACCTGGGTGCTGTGAATTGTACATAAGGGGGTGGGTTAACTGTTCGATATACAGGCTTCCAATTAATCTCCCTGTTTTCAACCCAACATCTCACTCACACTTTACATCATGCCTGACATTGTTAAGACCCAAGACTCCAGGCTTCTGCAGAAAAAGATCAACTCCTTCCTCGGTGGCATCATCTCCATGCATACTCCAGGCTTTGGCTTCCTCCACCATGCTCCATCAGTTGCCATTCCTCCATTACTTTCTATCTTCCAGAAATGTGTTGAAATCTCTCTTTTGCTGATGGACCTGCTCTCATTATCTTCCTCATTGTGTTTTTATACCTTTTTAAAAAATTCCTTTACTATCATTTTAGCAAGGTCTCAGGTGGGAGTGGAGATAAACACATGGTAAGTCTGCCATCTTGACCTGGAAATCTAGTCTACTTACAACTGTTTGTTTTTAATTTTTCTGGTAATTATCTTAATATCTCTAAATAATATACAGGTTTTTTCTATTTATCACTTTTAGGCATTATCTGTTGACTTCCTGCTATTTAAATCAGCCAACTACCCTCCTCCCATGCCCCCAATATAGCTCTATTGTTAATTATATATTCTCTATTCCTTACCTTCGTACCTTTAAATAATAGACTTATGCTGCTTTCAGTCTCTCAGCTTCTGTCATTTATACTTTTACTTTTATGTTAATGAGATTAATAACATTTACATTCTGCTCTATAACCATAATTAAGTCATCCATACTTAGCTGACAGGTCACTCTAAAAGTTTAAAGTCAATAAAGTGTTTATGTTATTATAATTATGTAAATGTTGTTCCCTGAAGCTCCAATTAGTGTACTAGGATTACATTTCTTTTCTTATGCAGTTTTTTTTTCCTGGAGTTTCTAATTGCCTTTCTTTTTTCCTTGCATTGTCTGACTTTATCTCCTTCTTAAATTGTTCCAAATTCTCAAGGAAAGTATAAAATCATTTGAATCCCCTTTTTTCCCAGATACCTTCCTCCTGGGAGCCCTCCGTCTTCCTGCTCCAATTTGGACTGATTGCTCTGTAGGCCTGCAGCGCAACTGTCATCCTGGGACGTCCCTTCATTACTCTTCTGGGCTGGACCCAATCTTTCCTGGACCCCATATCTTCCTCTTTCTTAGTTTACTCCTTTGTAGTGGACTTTGTGGTTGTTTTCCAATATCCATTCCTCTCCTCCCCCATTGTATAACAACTATACAATTTTGAGTGGGATTGAACCCACTGCCAGCTCTAGGTATAGGCCTTTATTGGTAGAAACCAATCTGAGTAATCATGCCCCATTCCCACAGTGATGATTGGTTCAGAGATGATCCAGTCACACTGAAGTTTAGGACTTTTGTTCAGTTTTTGAGGGAAGAGGTGGCCTGTCTTCCCTTGGATATGAACAAAGAAGCATGTAGCCTGGTTGCTGCTGTTGGCCATCTTGTGAACATGCAGAAGGCGTACCTGAGGATGGAGCTGACAAATGGAGGAGGCAAAAGAAGCACAGAGAAATGGAACCATATTGCTGATCATACCGTGCCTAAAGTCTGCCCTGCCTACAGACTTATCAGTTAAGTGACTCAATAAATTACGTTTATTATTTAAGCCAGCTTGAGTTGAGTTTTATATTGCTTGCACCTGAAAGCATTCTTTCTGTGGTCTTCCTTTAGAGAAGGAATGAGTACATTTTTGGTTATATAAGGTACTAAGAGGGAAGCATTTTTGTAAGTAAGTATGGGAAGAAGGGTACATATGGATGTTGGACAACCAAAAGAGTGAACTCTAGTGGCTGCCTAGCATCTAAATCCTCATTCTGTTTGGGAAATTACTCCCCTCCTGTGAGTCTTGGTGGGAGGCAGGGCTTCACTTCCTACCGTGGAAACTGAAGGAGGTCAGAAACTTCCTTTCCCTGTCCACCAGGCGGCAAGGGCTGAATACTCTGTTCATGGCCTTGAATCTAGGGCCAAAAGTACAGGGGAGAGGGGAATATGCAAAATTAACAGATGGATGATAGATTAGGGGAATATATTTGCAAGGTGTAAAACTGGCAAAAGATTAGTAACTAAAAAAAGAAGATAGTAAACCCAATAGGAAAATGGGCAAAAGATAGGAAGAGTAACTAACAAACAGAGAATCTTGAATTTACACAAGGGGAAACTTGAATATATTAAGACATTTTCAACTCTGCTAATAATTAGAAAAATGAGAATTAAGATAGAAATTGCTACAAGAATGGCAACATGTAGAAAGTCAGGTATTGTCAGATGCTGATGAGGATGTGAGGAGAAAAGGAAAATCGTGGGTGGGAGCATAAATGGAAACAGGTATTCCAGAGACTAATTTGGCAATACTTCCCGGAGTTCAGTAGGTGTAGACCGTACAACATAGCAACTGCACTCCTGAATATATATTCCAAGAAATAGATACCTGGGAAATTCTTCTCCAGGTCCTTAAGGAAATACAGTTGAGGTTATTTGTTCTAGCATTGTTTGTGGTGGTGAAGAATTGGGATCAATCCAGGTGTCCATCACCATGGGACCAGATAAGCAAACTGGTATATTTATAGGATGCAAAATATAAAGCAATCAAAAGAAATGAGCTAAATTCACTAGAGTCGCACAGATAGATCTCCAAAGGCTAGTGTGGACTGAAAAGGTGAATGAGATTTACAGCATAACACCATTTATGTAACTGTAAAACAATACTATTTTCATGGATATGCATATACCAAAATAAACATATGGAAGATGGGTTGGAAGTGTATATACATGAAATACACTTGAGTAGCACACTGAGGTGGGCAGTAGAATGGGAGTGGGAATGGAAATTGAAAGGGAAAAGAGATAATACAATGAAATAAAGCGAAAGAGGGGCCTTGGATAAACTGAGGAAAACAATACCATGGACTGAAGAGCATGAGTAACAACACAATGCCAAAGTTGACCACAAATCAATGAGAACGAACAGGAGGATGGCCAGAGTTTATGTGTGGTGGCGTGTGGTGGCAGGACAACATCCCAGGGCTCCAGCTGTGGGGATAAGCAGGACCAGTAGCAGCATTCTCACCTGGCTGTTCCCACAGTGTGGCTTTAGCTGTGGCTTCTCCTGCCCGCGTCCCCAGATTTCTGTGAAATACCTAATAACCTTGTAATAAATCCCTTTTCTGCTTAAGTTAACTAGAATCAGTTTCTGTTACCGGCATCCAAGAATCCTGAGACACGATGCATTTTGGTGGAGAACATCCTCAAGTAACTTCTTAAGAAAGGTAAAATTTGGGGTCTTTGCATATCTGAAAATGTGGCATTATTTTACCTTCATATCTGGATGATAGCTTGGCTTTAGAATTCTATGATCAAAATATTTTTTCTTCTGAATGTTGAAGGTGTTGCATTTCGTGTGTAGTGTTGCTGATTAGATGTCGGGTGCTAATATGATTCTCATTCCTTTCTTGGCGACCTGTTTTCCGCACTTCAGGAAGCTTACTTTTTTTTTCTCCCTTCTTGTGTTTTGAAATATGTCAGTGATGAGCACAGGAGTGTGTTCTTCTCCTGTCTGTTTTGCTGGGCATCTGGTGGCTGGGCTCTTTCAATCTGAAGACTCGTGTTCCTCTCCTCTGAGAAATGACTGTTTTATTTCTTTGTTAATTTTCTCTCCTGTATTTTTTCTGTTCTCTCATTCTAGACCTCATATCAGTTGGTGTTGGATCTTCTGGATGATCATCTTAGTCTTTTCATTTTATGTCATATTTTCCATGTCTTTGTTTTTTTACTCTGCAGTCTGGGACATTTTCTTGAATTTATCTTCTAGCCTACTTTTTTATTTTGGCAGTCATTTTAAATTTCTGAGCACTCTTTCTTATTCTCCAAAGGTGCCTTTTTTCATAGCATCCTTTTCTTTAATGGATGCAATATCTTCTGTGAGTGTGTGCTTAATAGAGCTTTACTGGAGTCTTGGGGATAACAGATGATAATTACCAAGCCAGGAAGGAAAATTATAAATGGATAATCAGATATTACCTCTCTGAGAGAATACCACCCATGCCCCTCTGAATGAGGCTACATACTGGCTGTCCTTCTCCTTAGCCCCCAACACTGATACCATGTGTGGGCAAGATGATCATCCAACAACCAGATAGTTTTTGGCCGTATGCTCCCTACCAGAAGTTCAGATCTCTAGCTCTCACCTTGACATCAGAGAGACAAGGTCACTGTTCTGTTCACCACTCCCAGGCCAACATGAGGCAATTGTAATAGTCAGCAGCACATTATGTAGGGTAGATTGTTTTTTAACATTAAATAATATATATAGTGGAGACGACAATCCAGTCTAGTTCCTTTTTACAGTCTTTCCTTCAACAGGAGTCAACAGCAATCCAAGCCTGCAGATCTCTTGGTGTAGTCCAAACTGAGCATCTTCTGTGAACAAAATATGCACACACATCTCTCAGGAGCAAGTAATTTTCAGGGCCAGTCCAGTCCAAACCCATGTTTGAGATAAAAAATGAACTCAGTGGAAGCATAATGCTGTTAAAGTGCACTCAAATTATGTCACTGCTCAGAACATTTAACATTTTAATCAGAGTGGATTACATTTGCTGAATGCTTACTCTGTACCTGGCACCTGAATTACCTTCATTTCATGAAGAGGGAAATTGAGGTTCCCAGGTGTCACTTGCCAGGGTCACAGAGCTAATAAATGGCAGACAGGAAATTGCACCAGGACTGTCTAACTGCAGTCAACCCCTGTAACTGCTGCACAGTGCTGTACTGGTTTCCACCAGCCATGTTACCGCTGATGGTGATAGCACAATTTTCTCTAAGATCGGGGGTGGATTCCTGAGATACCTTAGTCTAAGTAGCAAGTTTGTTCTGCTAAGTTTGCTTCCAAGGTGAATTGATGTCCTTTCCTCTGGAGACAGAAAACTGCTGCCAGCTTCTATTTTTTTTCCTAATGTTTTCCTTTCACAGAAACCATAACACTTCTAAATTTTAATTTTTCATCAAAGTAACACTTGCATATACTTAAAAAAAAATACAGTGGTGCTAAAGAACTCATAAGAAAACCCAGCAATATCTGGGTTTTCTCCCACTGCAAGTCCCACTTCGTAGAGGCAACTGCATTAAACGATTTTTACCAGCCATTGGCTGTTTCTTCTGGCATTTACCACTCCCAACCCCCTTCTCCTTTGTCATCTCCCAGTCAGAGGCTGAAGAGCCAGACTTTCTTAACCTCCCTTGCAGCTGGAGATGGTTATGTGTCCCAGTTATGGCCATGAGAAGTTTGCTGGGGAGAGGGGGCTTCTGAAGAGGCTTTTGCTGACGCTGTCCCTTTCCTTCTTCTCTCTACCTTGACTACAGTCGTGCTGCCTGGAGCTGTGACAGCAATCTTGTGACTGTGAGGAGATGAGCATGAGGATGAAGATACAGCACATGAAGGAAGAAACAGAGCCTGGCTCCCCGATGGCATCACTGCGCAGCTGAACCCGTGCCACACTTATGTTAATAATAAACTAACTTCCCGAAAAATAAATAAATAAATGAATGAGTAAAGCCATAAGTGTTTAAGCTGCTGTCAGTTTGGTTTTGTGTTACTTTGTAACTGAAAGGATTTTTAACTGCAGCACCACCAGGCTCCTATACAACATGTTTATGCTACTATTTTTTTTATTGGAGTATAGTTGACATACAATATGATATTGCTACTATTTCTTAGCAATTTGAGACATCTCTCGACAACTCATTATAGTAGGAGAGGATTTTATCCCCCTCCACACACACATCCCTATATCCCCTCCCTTCACTCTTTACAATATGTTTACATATTTTTAAAATTTTTTAAAGTTTATTTTGAGGGAGAGAGCACGAGCAGGGGAAGGGCAGAGACAGAATCCCAAGTAGGCTCCGCCCAGTCAGCACAGAGCCAACATGGGGCTTGAACTCACAAACTGCCAGATCATGACCTGAGCAGAAACCAAGAGTCAGATGCTTAATCGACTGAGCTACCCAGGTGCCCTGGCCAGTATGTTTATATCCCAATTTCTAGTAAATAAGTAGTTGCTAAAGAGCCAAGAAATGTACTATAATTACCTGGATTTATTTTCCTGTGTGTGTGTGTGTGTGTCCCTGAACTTCATAATTGCTTGGTAATTTTTTTTTTTTTTTTTTTTTGCTTGAGATAGGCACACCCTTAGTTCTTCCCGTTGGCTTCATCAGTCCGCTCATAAACCAATTAGCGTGTTTTTCACAAATGTTCAAACCTGTCACCCATTGATTTAAGAAGGAACCAATGAACCTGGGTGGTTCAGTCAGTTAAGCGTTCCACTTAGGCTCAGGTCATGATTTCATGGTTCGTGAGTTGGAGCCCCACGTCGGGCTCTGTGCCGACAGCTCAGAGCCTGGAGCCTGCTTCGGATTCTGTGTCTCCTTCTCTCCGCTAGTTCATTACTCCTCTCCCGCTCACGCTGTGTGTGTTTCTCTCAAAAACATTGAAAAAGAAGAAACCAATGAAAAGTTGATTGGTTGGAAGCCTGTGTAAGAGGCAGAGGTTGGTCAAGTCCACTACTAAACTTTCCCTTAAGGTGACAGATGTGCCCCACACATTCTACTGGAGGACTCCTAAGTCCAGAAAGCGGAGGTTCTGCACTGGGACTGTTTGATTTCTTTAGGAAACCCTCTGTACTTCAAGTGCAGATGTTTCGCTTTTGATTTCTACCAACAAACATGGGGAAGGGCAGAGGGAGGGTGGGGGAGGCAACTGTTCCAACACATACTTTCAATTCTTCTCTCAGGGGCTCTTCATTTCCTGCCCACCATCAGGATAGCTCTTTTGTGCCAGAGTCTCACCAGGATTTTGCAGGGTAGACCAGGGCTCTCCTTTGCAGGTCCCCCTTCCACATGTGGGCTGTGCCTCTACCCTTCCCTGTCCTGCTTTCTCAGGTACCACCCTTCAAGTCCCTTTCTGCTTGCCAGAAAGTTGGTGAAATCTCACTCCCATTGATGGGGCCTCCTCCAACTTTTTTTGGAGACGTGGGTTATACATGATCCCTTTCCTCTTATTTCATAGGGTCTCAGGAATTAGAGGAGGCAGATGTATTCCACCTTCTGAATGGAAGTGAGAATGTGAATTTTTAGCTGCCCCAGATTATTTAGATATGCCCCCAAGTGTGTAGACCAACATTTGTGAACCACTAGCAATGCAAAAAGCCTGGGTTTGGAAATCTGATGAATTTGAGTTTGAATTCTGACTCTCTGACCTCCTTACTCAAGTCACATCCACGGGCTTCAATTTTCTCCCCTACAAAATGGGAATAATAATGTCTATCTGAAAGAGTTCTGGGAAGATTTTCTTGGCTACTGTGTGTAAAGCATCCAACATAGCCCTCAACAGACAGAAGCTGTTCAAAATAAGAGTGATCACTCCTTAATGGGAGCAAGTGATTGGAAAGATTTGAGTCAGGTTTTAAAAGAGCCTCAGACAGCAGGATGTATTCTTGTGACACTGAGGAGTCACTTGAACCTGAAGAATATGCCAGATTGTTCCCTCAGTCTGGTGTGGGGAGGAAGAAAGAAGCCCTTGGACCAGCAGCTCTTGGGTTAAAATCTTCGTCTGCATCTGAGTTATTTGTAACCCGTTGTCATGGCAACAAGTTTGGCAAGCGAGCCAGTGCTGCAAGCTCCTGACAGTAGGAAGGGGAGGGCAGTGGGAGAAGATGGAAGATTTGGAAGGGGGTCGTCTGTGACCAGCGCCTCAATTTCCTCTGATTTGTCTGGAAGATTCTGCTGGAGATGAGGGTGAGCGTCCTCCAGGGAGAATCATTGGACATTGGAGAGTCTCCTTCTCAATCTCCTGATATACCAGATGTGAAAATAGGCCCAGAGAGGTCCAGCGGCTGGCTCAATGCCACACAGTAAGTCAGGGATGGAAATAGGACCAGACTTTTTAAAAAGAAGACTCAGGGTCATAGAACTGAGGCATAAAAAACATGGAGAGGGCCTTTGGAAACATTTCATCCACGTTTCCACCAACACACCCATGCTTTTATTGTTGTTGTTCATATGGAAGTCCTGGGACCCAGAGTGGGTGAGAACTGACTCATGGTCACACAGCAACTCAGGTGCTGATCTGAGAGGAGAACTCAGAGGCCACAGGCCTCCCAGGCCTGGATACTACCTGGGGGAGGTGGCTGTCTTGGGTTCATGATTCAGAGAGGCTCTTCACTGCTGACTGCCAAGACACAGCCTCCCAGGGTAAGATTCATTTGACTGCCTTGGCCTCTGACCCCCTCAAATCCAAGATACATGTGTTCAGGTCACAGTTTCCCTTCCCACACACCTTCTGCAAGTATGTATTTCCCACTGCCACTGGCAATGCTGTTGCACAAATGGCAGCCCAGCCCCACCCCACCCCACCCTGAACCAAATCCACCTGCCATATGTCTCCCTGTCCTAATCACCCACAGGGCTAGGCACTTCTTGGACATTTTTTTATGTGATTAATTCCTCACAATTATCATTCTCTGCCTAAGTTAGCAGGAAGAATTCTAGCCATATTTCTTTTTTCTTTTTCTCTTTTAAGTAGGTTCCACACCCAATGTGGGGCTTGAACTCATGACCCTGAGGCTGAGTTGCATGCTCTACTGACTGAGCAAGCTAGGCACTCTCAGCAGGTGGAAATCTAAAGAACTAGAGGAAGATAAAATGACTGGCCCAAGGCCACACGGTGAGTGTGGCCTGAATCCCTCCTCGTCCAAAAAGGTGTTTCTGCCCCTTCTATCCCACAGAGTTCCTCCCGCCATTATCTTTGCCTTAATCACCCCCTTGGCACTTGAACAGTATGTTTGCCCTTTGTCCTCTGCCTTACATGCAGCCTGAACCCCCCTGCTCTCATCAGAGCCAATCCTTCACCAAGTCCAGCTGATTCTCCTTTCTGTCTCTCAAATCCACCTTTTCTCATCCTTTGCCACTGCCTTGCTTCAGGCTCAACATCCCTCATATGTGTGACCCCAAATCTATTCCCTGGCTCCCTGCTTCCAGACTGGCCATCTCCAACCTACAATTTTGCATACAAGCAGTGAGAGAGCAGTGATGCAGAAGCCAACACGTGGCTTTCTTCCTTAACACCCCCTCCACTAGCATTAAAGTTCTAGCTCCTTGTTTGGCAACTAAGGCCATCCACAGTTCTGCCCCCACCAGGCCTCTCCAGCCTCATCTCTTGCCACATTTGGCCTCACATGCTGTGTTCTGATTACTGAACTAACTACAAGTGGTTACTACAATGTACCAAGCCCTCTCTTGTCTAGATGTCTTTCCGTGTAAGGCCTTTACACTGAATTCCCAAACCTGATGAGCTCACGTAAAGTGTGACTTCATCCAAACAGCCTGCCTTGATTCTCAAGTGGGAATAGATCCTTTTCTCTGGGCTCCCACAGCCCCCAGAGCTCTCCACTGTCGCCCCCAGTGTGAAATTGATGTCTAGTGCTCTCTCTCCTAGCAGATCAGAAGTTCCCTGAAGGCAGGGACTCCAGCAAAGCTCAGCCCCTGGCTGGTCCCCAGAGGAAAGGTCAGAGAATATTCATTGTGTGCATTCAGGTGCACGAAAGGTTGGATGAGGAATGGAAATTGGGTTCAGCCCTGTGGTTGCACACTCTTGCCTTAAAGGGCCAGCAAGATGTCACTAGTTCCTGGCAGGTTCCTCTTGGTGCCAGGACGTGGTTTCTCTGAGAGGGGGTGTGGAGTGGGTCAGCTGTTGCAGGGTGAAGCCAGCCAACCAAGTCCTGAGCCTGAAGGTGAGTCATGTTGAAAGAGAAGGGATGTGAGAGGCGAGATAGAAAGTGAGGGTAGCCACTGAGGTAGATGCTATTATTTTCCCTCCTCCTTATAGGTAAGGAAACTGAGGCACGATGAGTCTTAGGTGACTTGCCAAAGCCACACAGCTAAGTATGATCATGCTGGGACTCCAACTCTGATCAACTCTAAGTCATTATTCACCTTGTCCCCATCTCTCCCAGGATTCACTTTGGACAACAGGTTTGTAGTAGTGAATGGTGGAGTGGTGACTCCAGCCTGGGTCATAGGGAAACAATTGTCAAGGCAGAAAAGAAAGAAGAAATCATATCCTGAACACCTACAGTGACCTTAAGCTGTGGGGACACCAAGGGGGGATGGGGTGGAAGATAGAGCTTGAACATTTATTCTTCTATTACCTACTTGGGTCTCTCTGTACATAACTTCTTAACACTTAATGCAGCCCCTTTTATGTGGAAATTATTAATATCATGATTCACCTCTGAAAACCTGAGGCCTCTAGAGAGGAAATGACTTACATAAGTTTAGTCACCTAATAAGCAGCAAGGGCAGGACTTGCGTAGATGTGTCAGGCTCCACAATGAAAGGGGACAGCAAGGCTCTGAAGAAAATTAAATCATGGCTTTGCAAGGGGCTGGGACAAGAGTGGCCACTTTGAGAGTGGCCCAGAGTACAGGAGGGACTGGTGAGGGCTATGCTTTGAAGAGGAAGTATGGAGTTTGGCTCTGGAGGGCCCAGAGCTAGAATGCCAGGCCCAGACTGGGCACTTTCTTTTAAAAATAATAATAATAACAAATAGGGGCTCCTGGGTGGCTCGGTTAAGCATCCAACTCTTGGTTTTGGCTCGGGTCATGAGCTCACAGTTCGTGAATTCTAGCCCCACATTGGGCTCTACGCTGGCAGTGAGGAACCTGCTTGGGATTCTCTCTCTCTGCCCGTCCCCTGCTCATGCACGGTCTCTCTCTCCAAAGAAATAAGCAAACTTAAAAAACATATATATTATATATAATATATAAGATTATAACACATATAAATATATCTCTATACATATTATAATATATAATTAATGTAATAATATATATAATTATATAGAGAATATATATTTATATATAATATGTATTTGTATATCTATATATATACATAAGTCAACATTCTCATACATAAGCAAACATTCTCTATAGAGAACATGTATAATATATATCTATATATTATATATTTATATAACAAAATATATTTATATTTTATATATACTGAAGAGAGAAAATTTTCTGATGCTAAAAGTAAAACTCACTAAATACATTTAAATGTTTGTTCTGGGGGGGAACGGGAGTGAGAGTGGGTGTGGGAATTCTAGAGAATAAATAAATAAAATGAACAAAGAAAGGAATCAAGAGGAGCCAAGAAAGAGCCAACGATGATAATATGCCTGATCTGAGGCCATGAGTAACCTCTCCCTCTACCCAGAAGGTAGATCCCAAACAAAATAAACGCCCCTCCCTCCAAAAGTAATACAGGTTCATTGATGAAAATTTGGGGGAGAAAAACATCCTACTGCCCAAGCACAACCAATGTTAGCATCTTGGTGTATTTAGGCTTTACTCTAGTCCTTAAAAAATACATTTGGGATCACGCTGTATATTCGGTTATATACTGCCATTTTCACATAAACATTTCCCACTAAAATTATTTAAATTTTTAATATACTTATTTAGTTTTTGAGAGAAAGGGAGACAGAGCACGAGTGGTGGAGGGGCAGAGAGAGAGGAAGACACAGAATCCGAAGCAGGCTCCAGGCTCTGAGCTGTCACCACAGAGCCCGACGTAGGGCTCGAACTCATGGACCACAAGATCATGACCTGAGCCAAAATTGGACACTCAAATAACTGAGCCACCCAGGTGCCTCTCCCATTAAAATTATTTGTAAACATATTTAAATGGTACAAAATGTCCTATTGAGTGAATATACTTATGGAATTTCTTTCTGCGTGGGTTTTGGCATTCCTTTTATTACTTTTCTTTCTTTCTTTAGAATTGTTTGGCCAGGTTTTAGGTTTGATTTCCTCTTGTGTCTTATTTTGGGAGGTAGAATAAAGAGAGATTGTTGTTTGAGAAGAGTTGGGAAAAGCAGGGTAGGCTTGTTGGAAGCAATTGTATTTGAGGGAAACTTTCTTAGAGTGTGTTAAACATGCACAGGATAAAATCTTGAAATGATACAACAAGGTATTCAGTGAAAAATATGTCTCTTTTTCACCCCTCACCCTTGGTTCTCTAGTCTTCTACTGAGTAATCCACTGGTAGCATTTCTTCGTGTGTCCTTTGTGTGTGGATTTTCTAAGCCTATACAAGTGTGTGTGTGTAGCTATGTTTTTATTTTTTAAAACATTAAACAGCTTTATTGAGACTTAACTCACATACTATACAATTCACTCATTTAGAGTGTGTAATTCAATGGCTTTTACTGTATTCACAGAGTTGTGCAATCATCACCACAATAAATTTTAGAATATTTTCATTACCAGGGCGCCTGGGTGGCTCAGTCGGTTAAGCGGCCGACTTTGGCTGTCATGATCTCACGGTCCATGAGTTCGAGCCCCACGTCGGGCTCTGTGCTGACGGCTCAGAGCCTGGAGCCTGCTTCGGATTCTGTGTCTCCCTCTCTCTGACCCTCCCCCATTCATGCTTTGTCTCTCTCTGTCTCAAAAATAAATAAACGTTAAAAAAATTTAAAAAAGAATATTTTCATTACCCAAAAAAGAAACACCGAACTTTTTTTCTGTCACCCCAAAGCCCCCATCTCCCCATCCCTAGACAACCACCAATGTCCTTTCTGTCTCTATAGATCTGCCTATTCTGAACATTTCATATAAATTGAATCATATACTATGCAGTCTTCTCTGGATGACTTCTTTCACTTAGCATGTTTTTAAGGTTCAGCCATGTTGTAGTAGGTATCAATACTTTATTCCTTATATACTTTATTTTTAATTTTTTAAAATTTTATTCTTTTAAGTAAACTCTACCCCCAATGTGGGGCTTGAAAGCACAACCCTGACATCAAGAGTTGCACACTCCACCAACTGAGTCAGCCAGGTGCCCCTAAACTTTATTATTTTTTTTTTTTGAGCAGCTTTAGGTTTAAACAAAAACTGGGTGGAAAATATAGAGTTCTCATATACTCCCTTTCCAAAACCCCAATTTCCCCAATTATTAATGCTGTGCATTAGTGTGGTGAATTTATTACAATTGATAAACCAATAATGATACATTATTATTTTTCTTTTTTCAGCTTTATTGAGATATACTCGACTGATACATTAACTAAAGTCCATAGTTTACATCAGGGTTCACTCTATGTGTTGTACATTCTACGGGTTTTGACAAGTGTATAATGACATGTATCCACCATAACAGTATCATACAGAGTAGTTTACCTAAAAATCCTCTCTCTGCCTATTCATCCCTTCCTCCCTCCCCTAATCTCTGGTAACCACTGATCTTTTCACTATCCCATGGTTTTGCTTTTTTCAGAATGTCACATAGTTGGAATCATACCATGTGTGTAGTCTTTTCACATTAGCTTCCTTCACTTTGTAATATGCTTTTAAGGTTCCTCCGTGTCTTTTCATGGCTTGATAGCTCACTTCTTTTTATTGCTGAATAGTATTTCATTGTCTGGATGTACCACAGCTTATTCATTCACATAATGAAGGACATTTTGGTTGCTTACAAGTTTTGGCAAATGTACATAAAGGTGCTATAAATGTTCATGCGCAGGTTTTTGTGTGGAGTTTTTAGCTCATTTGGGTAAATACCAAGGAGCATGATTTTTGGATTGTATGGTAAGAATATACAAGAAACTGCCAAACTGTCTTCCAAAATGGCTGTACCAGGGTGCCTGGGTGGCTCAGTCAGTTAAGCATCCGACTCTTGATTTCAGCTCAGGTCATGATCTCATGGTTTGTGAGTTCGAACCCCAGGTTGGGCTCTGTGCTGACAGCGTGGAGCCTACTTCAATTCTCTGTCTCCCTTCCTCTCTGCCCCTCACCTGCTTGTGCTCTGCCTCTCAAAAATAAATAAACATTAAAAACATTAAAAAAACAAAAACAAAATGACTGTAACCATTTTGTTTTCCCACCAGCAATGAATGAGAGTTCTTATTGTTCCACCTCTTTGTTAGTATTTGGTGTTGTCAGTGTTTGGGATTTTAGCCATTCTCATAAGTACGCAGTGGTATGTCATCGTTGTTTTAACTTGCGTTTTTCTAATGACATAGATGTTGGACATCTTTTCATATGCTCATTTGCCTTCTGTGTATCTTCTTTGGTGAGGTATCTGTTCAAGCCTTTTGCCCATTTTTAAATTGGGTTTTCTTATTTTTGAGTTTTAAGAGTTCTTTGTATAGTCTGGATATCAATCTTTTATCAGATATGTGTTTTGCAGATATTCTTACCCATTCTGTGGCTTTTCTTTTCGTTTTCTTAACTGTGTCTTCTACCAGTACTGAAGCCCAATTTATTGATTTTTTTTTTTCTTTCCTGGATTGTGTTTTTGGTGTTACAGTTAGTCATTACCAAACTCCAGTTCACCTAGATTCCTGAAAGAATTTTCAGAAATCTTTTCAGGAATTTTATAGTTTTGTATTTTACACATGTCTGTGATCCATTTTGAGTTAATTTTTGTGAAGGGTGTAAGATCTGTGTCTAGATTAATGTTTTTTTACTTGTGGATGTACAGTTGTTTCAGCACCATTTGTTCAAAAGACTCTCCGTTCTCCATTAAGTTCCCTTTGTTCCTTTGTTAAAATATCGGTTTACTATTTGTGTGGATCAATTTCTGAAGTCTCTATTCTGTTCCACTAATCTATTTGTCCATTCTTTTACCTATATCATACACCTCGATTACTGTAACTGATAGTAAATCTCAAAGTCTGGTAGTGACAGTCCTCAGACTTCATTTTTCTCCTCCAATATTGAGTTGACTACTCTGAGTCTTTTGCATTTACAGATAAATTTTAGAGTCAGTTTGTCTATATCCACAAAGTAACTTGATGGGGTTTTTATTGGGACTGCACTGAATCTATAGATCAAGTTGGGAAGAACTGACATCTTGACAATATTGAATCTTCCTATCTATGTACATGGAATATTTCTCCATTTATCTTCTTTGATTTATCAAAATTTTATAGCTTTCTTTCTATACATCTTATACATGTTTTGTTAGAGTTATACCTATGTGTTTCATTGTTTTGGTACTAATGCAAGTGGTATTGTGTTTTTAAATTTAAAATCCCAATTGTTCATCACTGGTATACAGGCAAGCAATTGACTTGTGTATGTTAACCTTGTATCCTGCAATCTTGCTATAATTAGTAGTTCCAATAGTTTTTTAGTTGATTATTTGGGATTTTCTACATAGACAATTATGTCTTCTGTGAACAAAGTCCAGTTTTATTTCTTCCTTCCAAATCTGCATACATTTTATTTCCTTTTCTTGTGTTATTGCATTAGCTAGGTCTTCCAGTACAATACTGAATAGGAGTGATAAGAGCAGACATCCTTGCCCTGTTCCTGATCTTAGTGGGGAAGCATCTAGTTTCTTACCATTAGGTATGATACTAGCTCTAGGTTTTTTGTGGATGTTCTTTAACTGTGTTTTTTAATTAGGAAATTTTCTCTTGAATTTTTATTTAGACAATTTCAGATTTACAGAAAAGTTCCAAGAATAGTATAAAGAACTGCTATATACTCTTCACCCAGATTCCTCAAATGTTAGCATTTTACCACATTTGTTTATCCTACTCTATTTTTCCCTCTGTCTCATGGATATATTTCTATATTTCTTATACATATATTTCTTTTTTTCTCCTGAACTAATTGATAGTCAGTTGCAGACATGGTACCTCTTTACCCATAAATACTTCAATGTGTTTTTTTTTTTACATTTACTTATTTTTGAGAAACAGAGTGAGACAAAGCGTGAGCGGGGGAGGGGCAGAGAGAGAAGGAGACACAGAATCTGAAGCAGTCTCCAGGCTCTGAGCAAGCGGTCAGCACAGAGCCTGACGCGGCGCTTGAACCCACGAACTGTGAGATCATGACCTGAGCTGAAGTCGGACGCTCAACCGACTGAGCCACCCAGGCCCCCCCAATGTGTTTTTCTTAAAGCAAAGAATTATCTTACATAAACACAGAGTAATTATCACTCAGGAAATTCACATTGGTACAATACTATTATAAATGTAATTTACAGAACTTATTTAGAACGGACCAGTTTCCTCAATAATGTCCTTTATAGCAAAAGAAACTCTTAATCATGTGCAGTCATCATTCTCTTTAGTCCCCTTTGATAGGCAAGAGTTCTAAAGTCTTCCTTCGTGTCTTCTGACACTGACATTTTTGAAAAGTGCAGTCTAATTATTTTTACTGTCCCTTAATTTGGGTTTGTCTTATGTTTCCTCATGATGAAATTCATGTTACACATTTTGGTAGGAATATCACAGAAGTGATGCTGTGTCCTTTTCTGTGCATCATATCAGAAGGCACATAATGACTATTTGTGTTTCTCCATTGTAAAGTTACTGTTTTTCCCTTTGTAATTAATGAGTATTTTGTGGAGAGCTACATTGAGATTATGTAAATATCCTGTTCTCCTCAAACTTGCACCCACAAGTTTTCGTGTTCACTGATGATTCTCAAGGTTGTTAAATGGTGATTTTCAAATGCCTTCATTCTTTTACATGGATTAGTTGGCTCTTCACTATAAGAGAGAGTTTTCCCTTCTTCTACATGTATTTGTATATGTTTCCATCTTTCTTTGAGCACTTCCTTGTTTTCTGACATCACAAGATGCCCAAGGGCCGTCTTGTACTTTCCCTTCCCCAGCCTTGGAATCAGCCATTTTTTTTCAAGAATCCTAGTTCTTTTTTGTTGAGAATGGCATTAGGAAGCAAACTTTGGGCACTAGGTATTATAGCTATACTTTTAGAATTTTGATTTTGTATTTGAAGGAAAAGAAAGCTGAAGCCACAACATTGACAACCAAATGCTCTTTTCTGGGACTGTAGGAAGATGGACAATGTCTGCCTATAGAAGTTGTTGGGTATTGGTGTCTTTTGAAAGCACATTGTACCTTGGGTTGTGGTACCACAGAGATTCATGGGAAGGAGCAAAACCAAAGATGAGTAGCAATGAGAGTGGCCTGGAAAAGTTGAAAGAATAATACCTAATAGCTTCCATTTAGTGAGATCTTACTGTGTACCAGACAGTGGGTTAGGAACTTTACAAACATTATCTCTGTTCTCCTATAATAATTCTGGAAGGTGTGGTGAGGTTGACTGACTGGCTGGTAATAACTGAGCCATGATAAGAACCCAGAGAAGGAGGAAGATGGTAGGAGAGGCCATCAAAGAGAAAAGGCAGCATATTTCCATGCTTTTGAGAAGGCAATATGGTATAATAGGCTAGGAATTTGAAGATTGAGACTCTAGTCTTAGCTCTGCCACCCACTCTGAGATCTGAGGTGACCATGTACCGTCTTTGAACCTTAGTTTCATTGCTTGGCTACTCACAGGGTTGTTATGAGAAAAATTAAATGATGGCTCCAAAGTAGACTTGTAAACCCTGAAGTGTTATACAAATGTAAATGGTTATTATTTACCTGACCTAATGAGCCTGGATTCTCTTCTTCCACCAAAGACCACAATTCTCTTGGAAATGCAATTGATCAAAGTTACAGGAGAACCCTAAAGACTTATGTCCCTTCTTTACTTAAAGATCATAAAAGGAATTTATGAAAAGCCCACAGCTAACATCATCCTCAACGGGGAAAAACTGAGAGCTTTTTCCCTGAGATCAGGAACACGACAAGGATGCCCACTCTCACCGCTGTTGTTTAATATAGTGCTGGAAGTTCTAGCATCAGCAATCAGACAACAAAAGGAAATCAAAGGCATCAAAATTGGCAAAGATGAAGTCAAGCTTTCGCTTTTTGCAGATGACATGATATTATACATGGAAAATCCGACAGACTCCACCAAAAGTCTGCTAGAACTGATACATGAATTCAGCAAAGTTGCAGGATACAAAATCAATGTACAGAAATCAGTTGCATTCTTATACACTAACAATGAAGCAACAGAAAGACAAATAAAGAAACTGATCCCATTCACAATTGCACCAAGAAGCATAAAATACCTAGGAATAAATCTAACCAAAGATGTAAAAGATCTGTATGCTGAAAACTATAGAAAGCTTATGAAGGTAATTGAAGAAGATATAAAGAAATGGAAAGACATTCCCTGCTCATGGATTGGAAGAATAAATATTGGTAAAATGTCAATACTACCCAAAGCTATCTACACATTCAATGCAATCCCAATCAAAATTGCACCAGCATTCTTCTCGAAACTAGAACAAGCAATCCTAAAATTCATATGGAACCACAAAAGGCCCCGAATAGCCAAAGTAATTTTGAAGAAGAAGACCAAAGCAGGAGGCATCACAATCCCAGACTTTAGCCTCTACTACAAAGCTGTCATCATCAAGACAGCATGATATTGGCATAAAAACAGACACATAGACCAATGGAATAGAATAGAAACCCCAGAACTAGACCCACAAACGTATGGCCAACTCATCTTTGACAAAGCAGGAAAGAACATCCAATGGAAAAAAGACAGTCTCTTTAACAAATGGTGCTGGGAGAACTGGACAGCAACATGCAGAAGGTTGAAACTAGACCACTTTCTCACACCATTCACAAAAATAAACTCAAAATGGATAAAGGACCTGAATGTGAGACAGGAAACCATCAAAACCTTAGAGGAGAAAGCAGGAAAAGACCTCTCTGACCTCAGCCGTAGCAATCTCTTACTCGGCACATCCCCAAAGGCAAGGGAATTAAAAGCAAAAGTGAATTACTGGGACCTTATGAAGATAAAAAGCTTCTGCACAGCAAAGGAAACAACCAACAAAACTAAAAGGCAACCAACGGAATGGGAAAAGATATTTGCAAATGACACATCGGACAAAGGGCTAGTATCCAAAATCTATAAAGAGCTCATCAAACTCCACACCCGAAAAACAAATAACCCAGTGAAGAAATGGGCAGAAAACATGAATAGACACTTCTCTAAAGAAGACATCCGGATGGCCAACAGGCACATGAAAAGATGTTCAATGTCGCTCCTTATCAGGGAAATACAAATCAAAACCACACTCAGATACCACCTCACGCCAGTCAGAGTGGCCAAAATGAAGAAATCAGGAGACTATAGATGCTGGAGAGGATGTGGAGAAACGGGAACCCTCTTGCACTGTTGGTGGGAATGCAAATTGGTGCAGCCGCTTTGGAAAGCAGTGTGGAGGTTCCTCAGAAAATTAAAAATAGACCTACCCTATGACCCAGCAATAGCACTGCTAGGAATTTATCCAAGGGATACAGGAGTACTGATGCATAGGGGCACTTGTACCCCAATGTTTATAGCAGCACTCTCAACAATAGCCAAATTGTGGAAAGAGCCTAAATGTCCATCAACTGATGAATGGATAAAGAAATTGTGGTTTATATACACAATGGAATACTACGTGGCAATGAGAAAAAATGAAATATGGCCTTTTGTAGCAACGTGGATGGAACTGGAGAGTGTGATGCTAAGTGAAATAAGCCATACAGAGAAAGACAGATACCATATGGTTTCACTCTTATGTGGATCCTGAGAAACGTAACAGAAACCCATGGGGGAGGGGAAGGAGAAAAAAAAAAAAAAGAGGTTAGAGTGGGAGAGAGCCAAAGCATAAGAGACTGTTAAAAACTGAGAACAAACTGAGGGTTGATGGGGGGTGGGAGGGAGGGCAGGGTGGGTGATGGGTATTGAGGAGGGCACCTTTTGGGATGAGCACTGGGTGTTGTATGGAAACCAATTTGACAGTAAATTTCATATATTAAAAAAAAAAAAAGAATTCCCAAACAAACTTGCATCATTGGAAAAATGAAACATGAAAATGAAAACGCAATTAGGCACCATCATCTTTTACTTATCATACCTTCTTGGTGGCAGTGCCCCCTTGTAGGCACTTAGGAAAATAGAAATCAAAAACTTTCAACTGAACAGAGTGTGCAATCCTGAGACAACTGATGAAAGAGTTATTCATGAAGCTTTCAAAAGAAATCTACTTCCTGTTTTTTCCTTATGAAATGGAAGTATAAAACATCTGGTAAAATTAAGATTACTAAAGATAGCCTATTTAGAGCAGATATCTTTATGGATCATATTCTCATTTGTTAATTACTATGGATGTTCAAATAAATGTCCCAACTAAAAAAAAAAAAAAAAAAAAAAGACTTATGTCCCTTCTTATCTGCATGTTCCAGGAGACTTCTAGGACATTCCTTTGGCAAATTTTGACTCCTGGTATTCACACCCCTGTGTAATCCCCTCTCCTTGAGTGTGGGATGACATAGGGGCTTACTTCTAGCTGATAGAATGTGGCAAAGGTGATGGAATGTCGCTTAGGGATTTGGCCTCATAAGACTATGACTTCCATCTTGCTCATGGACTCTCTCGCTTGCTAGCTTTCATGAAGCAAGTTGCTGTGTTGGGGAGGTCCATGTGCCAAGGAAGTGAAAGCCAGCATCCAGCCAGAAACTGAGGCTCTCAGTCCAGCAGTCCTTGAGGAACTGAAAATCTGCCTACAATCAGGTGATCTTGGAGGTGTATCCTTCCACTGTCAGGCCTTCAGATGAGGCCCCAGCCATGGCAGATATCTTGATTGCAGCCTTGTGAAAGACCCTGAAATGGAGAACTCAGCAGAGGACCTGGACCCAGTTAAGCCCACAGAAACGATGAGGTGAATAAATGTTTTTTAAGCCACAAAATTTGTAGTTATCTGTTATTCAGCAATAGATAACTAATATAGTAACCATCATTTATATAAGCTCCTCTAATCATCTATTTTCTCCCATATTTCATACAACTCTGTGCTTTTCCTTCCTTGAGCCAAACTTGAACTGCCTCTCTTCCTCCAAAACCTTTCTACTATACCCTCTGGAAACTTCATTCTATAGTTAGCAAGGTCCCCGTAGGTTAAGAAATATGTGAATAAACAGAGAGACATATCTGTATCTGAATCCTGCATGAGCATACTCAATATTTGTAAAGATGTGAATTCCCCTCAAATTATTTATAAATCTAATGCAACAAAATCATTTTCATTCACGTTAAAGTTCTAAATCATGTAGTTTTAGAACAATAAACATCCAGAAATAACCAGGAAAATTCTGGAAAATAAGAGTAATTGTGTACCAGTCAGTCTTACCACTTATTGAAGCACATTGTAAGGCTATAGCAATTAAAACACAGTGGTATGGCTTCAAAACTGACAACTCACTCAATGGAACACAATAGAAAGTTCAGGAAAAAGTCATTTGGTCTATGGAGAATTTAGTATATTGAAAGGTAATATTTTAATTCATTGATGAAAAGGTAGATTATGCAATAAATGGGTTTTTTGATAATTAGCTTGTGGTTTAGAAAAAATAAAGTTGGATATCTAGCTCATTTCTTACACCAAAATAAGTTCCAGATGCATAAAATATATGAATGTTCAGGGCACCTGGGTGGCTCAGTTGGTTAAGTGTCTGACTCTTTTTTTTTGCCAGTTAATAGAGGGTTATTGTCATTAGCAACCAAGGAAATATAAACTGTAGAATAAAATATCTTAACCAATCTGATTGGCAAAAATTAAAATAATGGATAACATCAACTCTTAGTGAATATTCAGAGATAAGGATACTGTTCTACTCTATTGGTGGGCCTGCACAATGGCCAAGCAGTTTTGGAAATCAAAGAGGCATTTATGTATCAAATTTTAAAATTCACATGTACTTTGACCAAATATAAATGTCTGATTCTTGATGTTGGCTCAGGTCATGATCTCACAGTTGGTGGGATGGAGCCCCACATCCACCTCTGCACTGACAGCGCAGAGCCTGCTTGGGATTCTCTCTCTCTCTCTCTCTCTCTCTCTCTCTCTCACTATCCCTTCCCCACTCGCACTCTCTCTCTCAAAATAAACATTTAAATATATATATTAAAATTATATAAGTAATTATACTGTGTATGTATATATATATATATATATATATATTTGTTCAACACCTCCCCATACTTTATTCATAATCACACAAAAAGACTGAAAACAACCCAAATGCCCATTAACAAGTAAATGGATAAACAAAATGTGGTACAGCCATACAATGGAATATTAGTCAACACTAAAAAGTAATGAGCTAAAATGGACCTTGACATCGAGAGATTATCCTGGATTATTTGGGTAAGATCAATGTAATCACAAGGGAGAGAAGAGAGTCACAGTCAAAGAAGATGTGACATCAGACACAGAGATCAGAGAGAGATTTGAAGATGCTACAGTGCTGGCTTTGAAGATGAAGAAGGGGCTATGAGCCAAGGAATACAAGTGTACTGTAAAGGCTGGAAAAAGCAAGGAAATAATTCTTCCTTAGTCTCCAGAAAAAAGAGTCTTTGATTTTAGTTCCAGAAGGTTCATTTCAGACTAATGATCTCCAGAACTGCAAGATAATAAATATGCATTGTTTTAAGCCAATGTGTTTGTGGTAATTTGTTACAGCAGCAATAGGAAGTCTAATACATATAGTTTAAAAAAACTATATAAATAGGTGTACACTGATATGCAGTGCTCACCCTTGTCCCCATCCACCTGTTTTCCCTTGAACACTATAGATAACCATTTTTATTAACTTCTTGTTCATTCATCCAATGTTTCTTTATGCCAATATGAGCAAATGTGAATATTTATTCCTATTCCCTCCTTTCTTACACAAAGGGTAACATGCTATATACACTTTTCTGTCTTTCACTTTTTTCCTCAAGAAACAACATAAAGATAGACAAATTTAACTGTATACAAATGTAAATTCCAATTTAGTGAGTGACACTATACATAAAGTCAAAGGACAAACTTGGAAAAACATTTGTATATAATCCAGAGTAAAAATAAAAAGCTGATTGTCTACTGATCGGAAATTACTCAAGTAAATTACGTTGCATTCACATAATAGAATACTATGCAGTCATTCAAAAATATGTAAAGGCAAGGAAGAAATTAGAATTGGGTGGTGGTCAAAAAGAACTTTAGCCTTACCTGAATGCTTAAAAAATTTCTAAAGGGTCATCTACTCCTCTATTACTTGTGTAATTAAAAATCATTAAAAATAAAAACAGGTGAGAAACAACAAGAAAGTATAGATCTATGTAACTCGGAACAATGTCAAATATATAGTGTTAAGTGAAGAAGGCACTTGCAAAATAGTAACTATAGTATGATCCTATTTTTGATAAAACACTACTATTGGCTTTGAAAAATATAATAAG
Organism: Panthera uncia; assembly: GCF_023721935.1. Lineage (NCBI taxonomy): Eukaryota > Metazoa > Chordata > Mammalia > Carnivora > Felidae > Panthera > Panthera uncia. The sequence continues at coordinate 43,830,948 of NC_064817.1, read as the reverse complement.
ACTATATAACAAACTTAATAGTTATCTCAGAGGTGTGAGATTCTGAGGTACTTTTGGCTTTCTACATTAAATGTTTATGTAATGTTCAAATTTTAAAACATGTATCACTTTCATAACCAGAAAAAATGAATATATATATTCTGACAACCTATATCCTTTACTAGTCATGGTTCTTGATTGTAAATAAATAATGCAGTGTATCACTGATGACTTTGGCTAACTGCAGCAGAAAATGAAATTACTGGAAGATGTGGCCAAGTCATTTACTGTTTGCTGGATATCCATGTGCTTCTCTACATTTCCCAGTCCTCTCAGAGTTAGATGAGGCCAAGTGAGGAGTTCTGGCCAATAGGCTGTGCATTTAAAAACTGATGCTCAATCCTGTTCTTTGTTCTGCTATGGCAACCATGGAGGCCACAGGTGCTAGATGAGACAGCCACAAGATGCCAGCCTATATCCCTGAGTTACCACTTGGAAAGGAACTGTCTCGAAAAGCCACTGAACTTGCTGTAGATTTTGCATGAGAAAAAAGTAAACTTGTATGTGTTGTTATTGAGATTTGGGGTTCATTTATTATCAGAACATAAGCCATCCTATCCTAACAGAAAATGGTGTCAGGTATTTCATGCAGTCTACGAGAGGCCTGGAGAACCAGATAGGGTCAGGTGGCATGACATGACACAGCAAAGATTTTGCTGCAGGAATGGTCTGAGAGGATGATACTGTTGCCTCCATTGTCAGCTAACACTTGCCACTACATCTGGACCCCATTGTTCCTTGATACTATTGCTGTACTATCAGATTTTTGACTTTACATTAGCTGGTTGAAAAATCACTAACTGACTCTGCACACCTTTGCATCACTCCCTCAACATTCAAGGTTCCAAGCAGGATCATGTGATTTGCCATCCTGAGGTCACCTGCCCATGCACTAGTTATCAGGGGATGGGGAGAAAAAATATGTGCCCCCCTTCCCTGGTTTCAGTAACCCTCGATAAGGCCCTGCTTCCAAACCTATCTTGTGATGTCTCCCAAATAGGAAGAGTGTTTGAATGCTAAGCAGCCAAAATATCTATGTTCACTCTAGTCTTCAATCCATCACTGACCAGTCTTTCACTTCCTGACTTAACTGAAACTTGCCTCTCCCCACTGGAAAGTGAAAATCTGCCCAGTCTGCCATTCTCTAGCCAATAATATCCTCAACCATATGCCTTATTGTCCTTCCATCACAGCCCCAACCCCAGATGAATACAACTCTCCATCTTCGCTATCTCAATCCTATGCTCATATAATACAATTGCTTAGACAGGAGCCAATAAAAATTCATGGTCCCTAAACTGTACTGCACCCTAGGAATCTTGTTTCCCTGCTCTCTTCTCCAAGTCTCCATGGCAGCTTTGCCAAATTCCCATTTCCTTAGCCCTCCTACACTTTCCTCTGTCTTCCTCCTCGCTTCACCTCCTACTGAACTTAAACTAGAAGATCCCACCCAGGCAGCAATGCTCTCAACCTTTTGCCACAAACTATCTGCAAACTCATGAGCATCCCCACCTGATCAATCCTTGCCGTTTCCCTTCTGTCATAGTGAAGAGATGCCCTTTTTCATGCTGACTAATCTTTCTGCTGGTGTTCTGTGCCCCATGCCCAAATATTTCCTCAGGAACTTTGATCCATCCATTTTCTCTCTCCCTCCTGTATTTTCAGTCTCTCCCTCTCTGCTGACTCAGACTTTAAACATGTTTCAGTCTCGGGGCGCCTGGGTGGCTCAGTTGGTTAAGCGTCCGACTTCGGCTCAGGTCATGATCTCGTGGTCCATGAGTTCGAGCCCCACGTCGGGCTCTGTGCTGACAGCTCAGAGCCTGGAGCCTGTTTCAGATTCTGTGTCTCCCTCTCTCTGCCCCTCCCCTGTTCATGCTCTGTCTCTCTCTGTCTCAAAAATAAATAAACGTTTTAAAAAAATTAAAAAAAACACATGTTTCAGTCTCTTGCATCTTAAAAAAAAATTGCCTTATTTATAATAGCATCAAAAATAATAAAATACTTAGGAATAAATTTAACCAAGGATATATGAGACTTATACACTGAAAACTGCAAAACATTACAGAAGGAAATGAAATAAGAACTAAGACATCCCATATTCATGGATTGGAAGATTTAACATTGTTAAGATGACAATGCTACCTAAGCCATCTACTGAATGAATGCAATCCCTATCAAAATCCTTATGATCCTAATATAGTATTGTATGCCAACTATACTTCAAAAATAATCCCAATGATCTTTTTTCTGGAAATTGAAAACTTAAGCCTATTATTTACATGGAGTTGCAAGGGACTCCACATAGCCAAAACGATTTTGGAAGAAGAAAACAAAGTTGTAAGATTCATACTTCCCAGTTTTAAAACTTACTACAGAGCTACAGTAATCAAAACAGTGTGGTACTGGCATAAGGATAGACATATAGATCAATGGAATAGAACTTGGAGTCCAAAATAAGCCAAAACATCTTCGGTCAATTGATTTCCAACAAAGATGCCAAGACCATTCAATGGGGGAAAGAATAGTCTCTTCAACAATGATACAGGGATAAGTGGTAGCCACATGCAAAAGAGAAGTTGAACCCTTTACCTCATGCCATATAGAAAAATTAAGTCAAAATGGATCAAACACTTAAATGTAAGGGCCTAAGCAATAAAACTTTTAAAAGAAAACTAGGGGTAAATCTTCATGACCTTGGGTTTGGCAATAGATTCTTATATATGACACCAAAAACACAAACAACAAAAGAATACAGATACATTGGTCTTCATCAAAGTTAAAAAGAAAAAAATTTTGTGCATAAAGGGCCACCATCGAGAAGTGAAAAAAATAGCCTATAGAATAAGGGGAAAACATTTGCCAATCATATCTCTGATATGGGACTTGTATCTAGAATTCCTATAACTCAATAACAAAAAGACAAACAACCCATTGAAAAATGGGCGAAGGACTCACATAGAAATTTCTCCAAGGAAAATATATAAATGACCATGAAGCACATGAAAAAATGCTCAATATTTTTAATCATCAGGGAAATGCAAACAAGTGAGATACCACTTCACATACACTAGGATGGCCATAACTTAAGAGAAGGAAAAGAAGTGTTGGCAAGGATATGAAAAAATAGGAGCCTTTGTATATTGCTGATAGGAATGTAATGTGGTATAACAACTGTGGAAATCAGCTTGGCATTTTCCCAAAAGATAAACATAGAATTGCCATATGACTCAGCAATTCTGCTCTTAGGTATATACTCAAAAAGAATTGAAAATGGGCATTCAAACAAATGTTTGTTTATAATACTACTATTCACAATAAGCAAAAGGAATAAACAACCTAAATGTTCATCAACTGATGAATGGATAAGCAAAATAGTGGTATGGCCATATTATGAAATATTATTCATCCATAAAAAAGAGTGAAGTACTGATACATGCTACAACATGGATGAATCTTGGAAACATGCTAAGTGAAAGCAGCCATACATAATAGGCCACATATTATATAATTCCACTTACATGAAAATGTCCAGAAAAGGTAAATTCATATAGGCAGAAAGCAGATTGTTCATTTCCAGGGGCTGGGCACAGAAGAGGGATGGGGAATGACTGGTTAATTGGTACAGGATTTCTTTTGGGTGTGATGAAAATGTTTTGTAACTAGATAAAAGTGATGATTGCACATTATGTATTTACTAAATGCCAGTGAATTGTACACTTTAAAATAGCTACTTTTATGTTTTGTGAACTTTACCTCAGTTTAAAAACTCATTGCTGGGGCACCTGGGTGGCTCAGTTGGCTAAGAGCCTGACTCTTGATTTCAGCTCAGATCTTGATCTCAGGATCGTGAGTTCAAGCCTCACATTTGGCTTCATGATGGGTGTGAAGTCTTCTTAAAAAAAAAATTATCGTCTCCATTTCTTCAAATGTTAAACATAAATTTACCATATAACCCAGAAATTTCACTGTTAGATATCTACCTAAGATAAATTAAAACATGTCTGCATAAAAAGGTGTACTTGGGTGTTTATAGCAGCATTCTTCATAATAGCTAAAAGATAGAAACAGTCCAAATGTTCACCAACTGCTGAATGCATAAACAAAATGTGATATATCCATACTATTTGTCAATAAAAAGCAACAGAGATAGATATGTACTATACCATACATGAACCTCAAAAAAATTTTGTTCAATGAAAGAAGCCAGACATACAAAAGCCACATATTATGAGTCCATTTATATGAAATTTCCAAAAATTGCGAATCTATAGAGACATAAAGTAGATTATTGGTTGCCTGGGGCTAGGGGTGGGGGTTGAGAGTGACTACAAGTGGGCATGAGGGCTCTTTCTGGGGAGGCAGAAATGTTCTAAAAGTGGATTGTGGTGATAGTTGTACAACACTGTAACTATGCTGCAACTAATTAAACTGTACACTTAAAGCAGGTGAATTTTATGCTACTTAAATATATCTCAACAAAGCTGTTTTTTTCTAAGACCAGCAACACAGAACATGCCATCCAACAGCAGCAGAATTCACATTCTTCTCGAGTGCACATGGAACATTTTACTGGATACATCATGTGTTAGACCACAAAACAAGTCTTAAACTTCAGAAGATTGAAATTATATCAAGGATCTTTTCCAACTACAATGGTATGAAACTAAAAATCAACTACAAGGACGAAACTGGAAAATTCACAAGTTTATAGCAGCACTCTCAACAATAGCCAAATTATGGAAAGAGCCTAAATGTCCATCAACTGATGAATGGATAAAGAAATTGTGGTTTATATACACAATGGAATACTACGTGGCAATGAGAAAAAATGAAATATGGCCTTTTGTAGCAACGTGGATGGAACTGGAGAGTGTGATGCTAAGTGAAATAAGCCATACAGAGAAAGACAGATACCATATGGTTTCACTCTTATGTGGATCCTGAGAAACATAACAGAAACCCATGGGGGAGGGGAAGGAAAAAAAAAAAAAAAGAGGTTAGAGTGGGAGAGAGCCAAAGCATAAGAGACTGTTAAAAACTGAGAACAAACTGAGGGTTGATGGGGGGTGGGAGGGAGGGCAGGGTGGGTGATGGGTATTGAGGAGGGCACCTTTTGGGATGAGCACTGGGTGTTGTATGGAAACCAACTTGACAGTAAATTTCATATATTAAAAAATAAAATAAATAAAATAAAATAAAAAAAAAAGAAAGTTTTTCCTCTAAGATCAGGAACAAAGACAAGATGCCTATTTTCAGTGCTATTATTCAACATAGTACTGCAAATCCTAGCCAGAGAAATTAGGTAAGAAAAAGAAATAAAAGGTGTCCATATAATAAAGGAAGCAGTGAAACTGCCTTTATTTGCAGATGATATAATATTACATATATAAAACCCTAAAGATTCCACAAAAAGAAACTATCAGAATGAATCAATGAACTCAGTAAATTTGCAGAGTACAAAATCAATATTTAAAAATAAGTTGCATTTCTATACACTAATAATGGGCTGTTAGATAAATTAAAAATTTTTTAACGTTTATTTATTTTTGGGACAGAGAGAGACAGAGCATGAACCGGGGAGGGGCAGAGAGAGAGGGAGACACAGAATCGGAAGCAGGCTCCAGGCTCTGAGCCATCAGCCCAGAGCCCGAAGCGGGGCTCGAACCCACGAACCGCGAGATCGTGACCTGAGCCGAAGTCGGACGCTCAACCGACTGAGCCACCCAGGCGCCCCAGTTAGATAAATTAAAGGGGTGCCTGGGTGGCTCAGTCGGTTGAGCGACCGACTTCAGCTCAGGTCATGATCTCACAGTTTGTGGGTTCGAGCCCCGTGTCGGGCTCTGTGCTGACAGCTTGGAGCCTGGAGCCTGCTTTAGATTCTGTGTCTCCCTCTCTCTCTGCCCTTCCCCCACTGATGTTCCATCCCTCTCTGTCTCAGAAATAAATAAACATTAAAAAAATTAGATAAATTAAGAAAACAATCCCATTTACAATTGCATCAAAAGGAATAAAATACCTAGGAATAAATTTAACCAAGGAGGTGAAAGATCTGTACACTGAAAACTATAATACATTGATGAAAGAAATTGAAGAAGACAGAAGACACAAATAACTGGAAAGATATTCCATGCTTATGGATGGGAAGAATTAATGTTATTAAAATGTCCATACTACCCAAAACAATCTACAGATTCAATGAAATCCTTAAAATTCCAATGGAATTTTTCCATAGAAATAGAACAAGCAATACAGAAATTTGTTGGAACCATGAAAGATCCTGAATAGCCAAAGCAATCTTGATAAACAACAAAGCTGGAAGCATCATATTTCCTCATTTTGAACTACATTACAAAACTATAGTAATCTAAGCAATATGCTCTCAGATCCTAAAAGTTCTCATCACAAGGAAAAAAACCTTTTTTTGTAACTATATGAGGTGATGGATGTTAGCTATTCTAGTTAACTTATGTTAACTAAACTTAATCATTTTGCAGTGTATGTATGTCAAGTCATTATTCTGTACACTTTATTTTTTTTTTAATTTTTTTTTAACGTTTATTTATTTTTGAGACAGAGAGAGACAGAGCATGAACAGGGGAGGGGCAGAGAGAGAGGGAGACACAGAATCGGAAGCAGGCTCCAGGCTCTGAGCCATCAGCCCAGAGCCTGACGCGGGGCTCGAACCCACGGACCGCGAGATCGTGACCTGAGCTGAAGTCGGACGCTTAACCAACTGAGCCACCCAGGTGCCCCATACACTTTAAACTTATACAGTATTGTATATCAATTCTATCTCAATAAAACTGGAAAAAAGCAGTATAGTATTGGCATGAAAACAGACACATTGATCAGTGGAAAGAATAGAGAGCCCAGAAATAAATCCATGCATATATGGCCAATTAATTTATGACAAAGGAGCCAAGAATACACATGGGAAAAGGATAATCCCTTCAGTAAATGGTATTGGGAAAAATGGACAGACACATTCAAAATAATGAATTGGACCCCTATCTTACAACATACCCAAAAATCAACTGAAAATGAATTAAAGGCTTGGATATTAAGACCTGAAATTATAGAAGAAAGCATAAGGGGCAAGCTAGTTGACAATGGTCTTGGCAATGATTTTTTGGATTTGACACCAAAAGCAAAGGTAACAAAAGCAAAAATAAACAAGTGTAACCTCATCAAACTAAGAAGCTTCTGCACAGCAAAGGAAAGTCATTATGCTGTATACCTTTTCCAAATGAAAAGGGCGGAATGGGAGAAAATATTTGCAAATAATATATCTGATAATGGTTAATATTCACAATATATAAAGAGCTCATATAATTCAATAGCAAAAACCCAAACAATAAGATTAAAAATGAACAGAGAAATCGAATGAACATTTTTCCAAAGACATACAAATGACCAACAGGCACATGAAAGTGTTCAGCGTCACTGATTATCAAGGAAATGCACATCAAAATCACAATAAGATATCACTTCACACCTCTTAGAATGGCTATCATAAAAAAGACAAAAGTGTTGGCAAAGACATGGAGAAAAGGGAATTCTTGCACACTGTTGGTGGGCATGCAAATTGGTGCAGCCACTGTGGAAAACAGTATGGAGGTTTCTCAAAAAATTAAAACTTGGGGGCTCCCAGGTGGCTCAGTCCGTTAAACGTCCAACTCTTGATTTTGGTTCAGGTCATGATCTCACAGTTTTGTGGGTTTTAGCCCTACATTGGGCTCTGGGATTCTCTCTCTCCCTCTCTCTCTGCCCCTCCCCCACTTGCGAGTGCATGCATGCTCTCTCTCCCTCCCTCCCTCTCTCTCTCTCTCTCTCTCAAAATAAATAAACGTAAAAAAATTAAAACTTGAACTACCATATGATCCGGCAATTCCACTTCCAGGTATATATCCATAGGAACTAAGAACAGAGCTTCAAAGAGATACTTGCACTCACATGTTCATTACAGCATCATTCACAATAGCCAACATATGGAACGAACCTAAAAGTCCACCAAAGGATGAGTGGATAAAGAACGTGTGATATATATCCACATATTATATATTCATATAGATATTCAGACTATTATTTAGCTATGCAAAAGAAGGAAATCCTGTTATTTGTGACAACATGGATGGACCTTGAGGGCATTATGCTAAGTTAAATAAGCCAGACAGAGAAGAATATTGCATGGTATCATGCAATGTGTGGAATCTAAAAGAAAAGAATCAAACCCAAAGAAACAGACAGTAGAAAAGTGGTTGCCAAGGGCTGGGGGGTGGGGATAATGGGGAGAGTTTGGTAAAAGGGTAAAAACATTTAGCTATAAGATGAATAATTCTGAGGAGCTAATGTATAACATAGTGTCTAGAGTTGACAATGCTGTTTTGTGTAATTGAAATTAGCTAAGAAAGTAGAACTTAAAAGTCCTCACCAAAAATAATAAATTAAATAAATTAAATTAAATTAAATTAAATTAGCAACAACAATGCCTCAGTGCATTACTCTCTAGCTTCTACCCTATTTCTCTGCTCTCTGCCATAGGCAAACAGCTTAAGAATGTTGTCTGCACTTGCTGTCCATATACTTCCTCACCTCCTGTTCACTTCTTTCTTTTTTAATCTTTTTTTTCCCTGCAGTCACATCTTAACTCATTGCATTTTGCATTCCACTCCTTCCTTCTTTTTTTTCCCACTCCTTCTTTCTTAACCCATTGTAATTTGCCATCCACCCCCATCACTCCCTGTTCTCTGCAAGACTACTAGTGACCTTGTTGCTAAATCTAATGGATGTTTTTCAGACTTTGTTTCATGTAATATTTGGCATGTTGACCCTTCCCTCCATTTGGAGGATTATTTGCCCTTGATTTATGCGACACCACACTCTCCTTATTCTATTCTTTATTCTTTGGCCACGACTTCTTGGTCCTTTTTGTAGGCCCCTCTCCCTCTATCCTTTCCTCAAATGTTGGTGTCTGATAGAGTTATGTCCAAGGCCCTTTTCTTTTCCTACTCTGTACAGTCACAGTAGGTGATCTCATCCATTCCTATGGCCTTAACCATCCACATACTGATTGCTCCCAACTCTATAGCTCCTGCCTACATTTCTTTCCTGAACTCCAGATCCATATATCCAACTGCTTCCTGAATATCTCCCCTTGGATATCCCACAGCCACTTAAAATTGAATTCGGCATTTTCCCTTTGAAACCATTCTTCTTTGGGTGTTCTCTGTCTCAGTGAATCATTCCATCATTTACCCAGCAACCTCAGCCATAAATCCAGGCTTCTTCTTTGACTCACTCCCTTAACTACCATATGCAATCCATTTACTAATAGTGTTGGTTTTCACCTCCTAAGTATTCTCTTATTCAGAGATTCTACACAGAGGTTCATGGACCCTAGGGGGTTTTAGAAAATCCATGAACATGCTGAATTGCAGGCAAAATTTGGTACAATTATGTGCATTAGCATTTTTTCTGGGAGAGTGTGCAGACCATAGCTTTCATCACATTTTCAAGCAGGTCTGTGACTTGACAGAAAGTTAAGCACATTGCTCTAACTCCGCCTATTTCTCTTCATCCACCCCTCCACTCTGACCGGATGTAGTCACTACAGAGGATCATTTCTGTATTACAGTCTCTTTGCTCTCTTAGGGCTGCAAATAGGGAGGGGATTTTGCTGAGGAAATGGGCTGAGGCTAGCAGGGCTGAATGCACCCTATTCCTAGGGGCTCCTGTGTGCTATTGTGGCCTGCTCCTCTCCCCACTTTCTGCCAACAGATCATTTATTCATTTCCTTTTCTCCTCTCATGGTCTCTCTTTCTTCATCTTCTCCAAAACTCTTTTCCTCATTCTCCTTCCCTTCGCCTTTCCCTTTTCCAGCTCCTCCCTCATGCTTCACTAACACATAATTATAGGGTAACCGGATCTTTGATACACATAGCTTGAAGCCTCTTAAAACCAAGACTAGAGGCAGCTTCACCCTGTTCATTGGCTCCCACTTGCAGAGAGCTGCCAGTAACCCCTCCAAAGAGGAAAGGGGAGTGGGAAGCCTGAGCTTGGAGGTGTGGGATCTGTAAGTAGGGAGACACCAGCCACAAGTATAGTTGTAGTGTGTTAGGAGAAATATGTGGGGCAGGCCAAGGAATCATAGACCTTACAAATCTTTATTAAAACTTAAGTTTGGAAGGATTTTTTTAAATGATCTAACCCAATCTTCCTCTCATCTCATACAGATGGTCCTTCTTGATTCTCTTCTTTTCTTCATCCTGTACATCCATCAACAAGTTTGGGGGCTCTATTTTAAAATATATTTCATTTTGTTCCATTGATCTATGTGTCTATTCTTTCTTTTAATACCACTGCCTTATATACTGTAACTTTATAGTACTGTAGCTATCTTGAAATCGGTAGTATGAATTCTCCTACTTTGTTCTTCAGTATCATTTTGGTTGTGCTAGGTCATTGGCTTTTCCATATAAACTTTAGAATCACTTTGTTTATAGCTACAAAATAGTTTGGTTGTATTTTAACTGAAATTATGTTAAATCTATAGATCAAGTTGGGAAGAACTGACATTTTTAACAACACTGAGTCTTCCTATCCATGAACATGGAATATCTCTCCATTTATTTAGATCTTTGGTTTCTTTTACTTGTGTTTTGTAGTTTTTCACATTAAGATCCTGTGCAATATTTTGTTATATTTACACCTAAGTACTTCATTGCTTTGCAGCTGCTGGAAGTAGTACTATTTTCTTAAAAGTTCAAATTCTACTTTTTCATTGCTCGTATAATAAGAAAGTAATCGATTTTTGCATATTGAAGTTGTATCTGCAACCTTGCTATGTATGTCCTCATTAGTTCCAGAAGGTTGTGTGTATGGGTGTGGGTGTATGAATGTGTGTAGATTGCTCGGGATTTTCTACAATCCTATAAATTTTGATAAATTATATTTTCATTTTCATTTAACTCAAAATATTTTAAAATTTCTCTTGAGACTTCTTCTTTGACCCATGCATTATTTAGAAATGCATTGTTTAATTTCGAAACATTTGGGGATTTTCCAGCTATTTTCTGTTATTGATTTATAATTTAATTCCATTGTAGTCTGAGAGCATACTTTGTATTATTTCTTTTTTTTTATGTTTATTTATTTATTTTGGGGGGGCAGAAAGAGAGGGAGGCAGGCTCCCAAGTAGGCTTTGCACTGTCAGCTTGGGAGCCCAACGTGGGGCTCAATCTTAGGAACTCAGGATCATGACCTGAGCTGAAATCAAGAGGTGGATGCTTAACTGACTGAGCCACCCAGGCGCCCCACTTTGTATGGTTTCTATTCTTTTAAATTTGCTAAAATGTGTTTTATGGACCAGAACATGGTCTATCTTGGTGAGTGTTCACTGCAGTCTAGAGAAGAATGTGCACTCTGCTGTTGGATGGAGTAGTCTATAAATGCCAATGAGATCAAGTTGATTAATAATGATGTTCAGGTAAAAACATATCCCAAATATGTCTACTTAACTTACTTCACCATCACTATCATAGCCCAAACTATCATGGTCTCTCACCTTGACCTCCTAACTGGTTTCATAATCAGCCTCCTAACTTGTCTACCTGTTTCCAGTTTTGCCTTCACTATAATCCATTCTCCTCACCTCACACAGAATGATCATAGATCATATCACTCCCAGCTCAAAGTCTCCATTAGCTTTTCACTGAACTGACAATAAATCTAAACACTTTCAGGGTGCCCGTGTGGCTCAGTCGGTTAAGCGTGTGACTTCAGCTCAGGTCATGATCTCACAGTTGGTGAGTTCTAGCCCCACATTGGGCTCTGTGCTGACAGTGCAGAGACTGCTTGGGATTCTCTCTCTCTCTGCCCCTCTCTCTGCCTCCCTCTCTGCTCTTCCCCCATTTGTGCTCACTCTCTCTTTCTTGCTCTCTCTCTCTCTCGAAATGAATATATAAACTTGAAAAAATTCTAAACGCTTTCACATGGCTGGCATGATCCTACACAGTCTTTCTTTAATTAATTTATTTTTTTTTTACTTCAAGGATAATTAACATACAGTGTTATATTAGTTTCAAGTGTACAATATAGTGATTCAACAATTGTATACATTACTCAGTTCTCATCAAGATAAGTGTTCTCTTCATCTTTACCATTTCACCATCTCTCTATTCACCTCTCCTCTGGCAAACACCAGTTCATTCTCTGTATTTAAGGGTCTGGTTTTTTGTCTGTCTCTATTTTCCCTTGTTTGTTTTGTTTCTTAAATTTCATATATGAATGAAATCATATGATATTTGTCTTTCTCTGGATGACTTATTTCACTTAGCATTATACCCTCTAGATCCATCCATGTTGTTGCAAATGGCAAGATTTCATTCTTTTTATGACAAATACACCCTACACGGTCTTGCTCCAGAACTTCTTTCCTGCCTCATCTAGTACCAGTCTCCCTGGTCTCTCTAGTGAGACTTCTTCCTGAAGTCCCTTGAATATACCAAACTCATCCCCACCTTAGGGCCTTTACCTTTGTGTTTCACCCTGCCTGGGATGCCATGCCTCTGGACCTTCATGAAATGACTGCCTTCTTACCATTCAATATTGCCTTCACTGTCACCTCCTTGGAGACACCTTCTCTGACTCTCTAATCTTGTTCCCCATCCCTACCCAGTCACACTGCCTTTGTACAGTTTTTTCCATTTGTTTTCAAAGCACTTTTACTTTTTGAAATGATCTTGTTCTTGTATTTGTTGCTTGTTTGTATCTATCATCTTTTCTCTAAAATGTGAGCACCAGGAGAGCTTGGGCCCTCTTCACTACTGAGTTGTCTACATCTGGAGCAGACCCTGGTACCTAAATATTTATTGAATGCCTGAAACTTCCTCCTGAACATTTCCAGTGACTTGGAGCTGACTACTTTGATCTATGAGGCAGCCAATGCCTCTGTGGGTGGTTTTGTATGTTAGAAACTTCATATTTCTCTTGAGCTAAATACTGCATTCTTGACCACATAAACAGATTAGAAAATAAAAAAACCATGATCATTATAAAAGATGCTGAGGAAGACTTTGATAAAATTTAACACCTGTTAGTAAGAAAAAAATATTTTAGCATACTAGGAATAAGAGGGAACTTCCTTAACCTGATAAAAAGCATTCTCCAAAATCCTACAGCAAACATATATAATGGTGAAACATTGAAAAACTTCCCTTTAAGATGAATAACAAAACAAAAATGCCCATTATTGTCCCTTTTGTTCAGCATTGAACTGGAGATCCTGAACAGTAAGACAAGGAAAAAAAAATAACAGGAGTAAGGAATTGGAAGGAAGAAACAAAACTGTCATTTAAATCTACTTTCTCATATCTTTCACCCACTCATCCTCCTTCTGCTTTCTGGAGGCCCACAAACCAAAGCTGTCCCCTCTTCTGCCTGAGAGCCCAGGTCTTCTTCCCTCTCTGGGCCTCAGTCACCTCAGCTGAAAAGTGAAGGGTTAGACAAAGTTATCCAAAAAACTTCTTGTTGTTCCATCTTTCCATGATTTAGGAGTCCATATCCTCTCTCCTATAGGCTAAACATCTCTATTTTCCTTAACAGTTTCTTTTTTTTTTAATTTTTTTTTTAACGTTTATTTATTTTTGAGACAGGGAGAGACAGAGCATGAACAGGGGAGGGGCAGAGAGAGAGGGAGACACAGAATCTGAAACAGGCTCCAGGCTCTGAGCTGTCAGCACAGAGCCCGACGCGGGGCTCGAACTCACAGAGTGCGAGATCGTGACCTGAGCCGAAGTCGGCCGCTTAACCGACTGAGCCACCCAGGCGCCCCTCCTTAACAGTTTCTAATAGTGATTTCCAGAGCCCTCCTTTCCTATCAGCACACTTTATTTTGTTGGTTTTAAAAAAAAATGTATGATGCCCAGAACTGGGCAAAAGGTGAAGAAAGGATAGGGCACAAAAAGGTTGGAATAGAGGGACTTAGACTAAAAACAGAGCCAAAAAATGAAATGGTAGAGAGAGGCAGCAGGGAAAATGGGCAGGGGACAGCATCTGAGGGAGAAGTTGCCTGGTGGGACAGAGCTCCTTGACTTCTCTCCCCGGGATGGGAGGATGGTCCCCTGCATGGTTTGGGGGACAGTGATGGGAACTGAGTTTGTAGTTGGCCACAAGCATTTGGTGGCCCCGTCAGTCCTTCCTTCCACATTTTCTATCCCTAGGCTATAGGACCCTCCTTCTCATAGCTGAGATTGGGGGAGGGGTATTGACAAAAGTCAGCTCAGGATGGGAAGGGAGGCTGCACTGAGCCAGGTCCCTGTCCAGGAGGCAGAAGCAGCCATCACAGTGGGAGGGAGCAGCAAGCCAACAGCTGAGTGAGACAAGGCCTGGGTTATTTTTTTTCCAGTTTGTTGGCATGTGGGTGGATTTTTCTTCTTTTTTCTTCTCTCCTGCTCTCTGCCGTTTCCACAGAGATGTGGGAGTTTGCAAATTTGTCTCCGTGGAAGAGAGAGGCAAGAGCTGATCTGGGGGGTCCTTGTCAGGGACCAGGAGAGCACCAAAGGACACCGCAGTTCTGGTAGCAAGAAACAAGGACCTATTTCCCTGATGATATCACTGGAGCAAGGAAGGCTCTCACTCTCTTTTCCTCTTAAGGATGCAGGGATTCATTCTCACCTCTGCTCAGCTCTTGACTCTAAAATCCATCCCACCTGGTAATTGCAAAATCCTGTTTCTTTCCTTGCTCTGCAGTGCCAAATGCCTTTTCCTTAGGGCCCTGAACAAACTATAGGCACACCTGAGATTCATGCCCAGCGGCTGCTCTCCTCCCCAGTACCTCTGGGGGGTTGGGGGTGTGAGGCCAAGGAACTTTCCTTTTTTTTCCAGTTATATATTTAAAGCATTAAAAAATAATGCAATACTTATAGCACATGCTAAGTGTCAGATGAGTGTTTCAGGGAAAGCCTTCTGAAATGATTGAGAGGTGGGTAGTTTAGGAAAGGCCTCCTGGAGGATATGGGACCTAGACAAACTAACAAAGCAGGCAAGGGCATGCCAGGCAGTGGCAGGGAGTCTGGACATGTACCTGCTGATCCCACTTCTGCTATAAATTTGTAATGTGATGTTGAACAAGGAATTTACTTCTCTTGGGCTTTCTTTTCTCATCTGGAAATCAAGCTGGATATTTAAAGCTCTACAGATCTCTGGAACCTGAATCCTGATTCCTGGCCTTGGGGGTTTTGAACCATCTAATGAGATCATGTGTATGCACAGTGCATCGAACACCATCAAGGAGTAGGATGACCAACTGTTTACCTGGGACTCAGACGTTCCCTGGGAAGTGGAACTTGGGTGGTGAAACAGTCCCCCAGGCAAACTGGGATGGTCAGTTTCCCTAACAAGGACCACATCCACTACTTGTTATTATCATGATCATGATCATGATCTTTATCATCATTATTACCACTAGAGGGCAACACTCTCTTACGCCTGGGAGTAGGTCTTCCCCCACCCAATAGGTGTAGAACTGCCCCCTCATTCCAGGACCAGCCAATCCTGTGGATCTTTCTCCTATAGAGAACATCACTGAGCAACAGAGAGATCTGTGGATTTTGAATCCCAGGGGCGTCCTTTTGGTCTTACCAACCCCATGTGGTCAGATTTTGCCAATTGTGCCTGGTACTCAGATGCCTAGTCTGTCCCACTGTGGCAGAACTACCCTGCTTCTCTGGGTAATGGGGAAATAGATGCTACACACATCTTTGGTTTGTCAGAACACAAGAGACACTTTCTTTTCTTTCTTCCTCCCTTCTTTCCTCTTTCTTTCTTTCTTTCTTTCTTTCTTTCTTTCTTTCCTTCTATCTCTACACCTAATGTGAGGGCTTGAACTCACAACCCCAAGATCAAGAGTCCCATACTCTACTAACTGAGCCAGCCAGGCGCCCCCAACAGGCACCTTCTCAAGGCTATGCTGTTGGCCCCCTGCTTTGATTATCTGGCAGTGTACATACTCTACAATGCCAGATCCGTTGATGCAAGAGCTGGCTTCCTCCCTCCTACGGAATTGATTTCTGTATTACCTTCTATCCCTTATCATGTTGAATTGTTGTTATAATTGATCTATCTGTATACTCCATTAGATTGTTGATTCATGTATTCAACAAACACGGATTGCTTATTGCTTACTTACCATGTCCCAGGCTTTTTGCCAGACTCGTGGTACAGTGGGGAGCAAAACAGACGGAGTATCTGCCCTTGTAGAGCTAACAGTCTACTGAAGGAGGCAGGGGGAAAGCAAACAAAGAACCGCACAAATCAATATGTAATTACATACTTGCTAAGTTCAAGGAAGGAAAACAACTCCCTGAAAGTGTGTATCAGAGGGATCTGCCTCATCCGGGAGTGAGAGACGGTGCTGCTGAGTAACTGACATTTGAACTAAGATCTGAAGGCTGAATAGGCGGTAAGTAGGCAAAGGCAGCAAAAAGAGCTTTTCCATGCCAAAAGAACAGCAGGTGTGCAGGGCCCAAGAGGGGAAGAGCCCAGCTCTCAGGAGGAACTATTTGCTCCTTGAGGGCACAGCCTGCCTCTTGTTCATCTCTTGCTATAGCTCCAGGCTTGGCACACGGATATGCCAAATCAATGTCTGTTGAATTGAATTGGATAAAATTTTTGTCATGGAAAGCATCGTGGGCTGGGGGTGAGGGTGTCAAAAGACCTAGCTTCTGCTTCCAGCTGTTCTGGGCAATTCAGTTTGATTTTCTAAAGATTTCCTGTGCATTCACTATGTGCAAGGACTTGCAGCCAGGTCCAGTTGGGGGATTGAAAGGTAAACAAAAAAAGGTCTCTGCCCTTCAGCAGCGCATGGTCGGTGAAGTGGCTGACAGGTAGACAGGCCCCTTCCACTCTCTGGGCCTCTTTGTCTCCAGTTCTAAAATGAGGGGTTGGGATTATATCACCTCTAAGTCTCCTTCCAGCTCTAACAGTCTTGATGTGCTCTTTCCTGAATAACAGCAGTGGGAGCAATGGAGCTGATGTTTTCATTTCTCCTGCCGCATAGGAGTCACATGGAATAGGACTGGGGAAATGCAGCCTGGGATTCTGTTTCTGGACCACTCTCCCCTTTGCAAGCATCTCAGAAGCAGTTAGGGTTTGCTGCTTTTAACTAGAATGTTCTAGCATTTGATGAACTTCAGTTTCTTTCTTTCCTGTCTCCTTTCCCCACTTGGCCCCCCTCTCTCCTGTCTTCTTTTCTACACCTAGAGCTGCATTTTGCATCTATTAGGACTGGAAAGGGCCTTTAAAATCATCTTATCCAACCCCTCCATCCAATGTTTCCATTCCCTCTGCAACAGACCCTCAGAATTAGGCTGTCCAGCCACTATTTGAAGACCTCCAGCAATGAACTCACCATTTTTACTAAGCTTTGCCTGTAAGAGGTTTGTTTTCTCAGGGAATTTGTCTCTCTGTAATTTTCACCCATTACTTCTGGTTGTGCCCTTTTGAGCTAAGCATAATAATTTCACCACATTGCCCTCTTGACAGCCTGCTGGATATTTGAAGCCAGTAATCATGTCTTCATAAGCCTGCTCTCTTCTAGGCCAAATATCATCTGTTCCTTCAAATGTTCTTCGCTAGTTCAAATCCCCTTTGCATCTGTAAATATAGTTTAGTTTATGTAAGATTTATATCCCGCCTACTTTAAAGAGGATATTAGGAGGCTCATCGGTTACAACATGAAAGAAAGACAATTAGGGATAAAAATGTGGAAGAAAACAGACCAGAGACCATGTAAAGGAAGCACGAATAGATGTTGCCAGGTACCTAAAATGAACTGGATTATAATTGGACTCTGAATTTGGCTCAAAGTTTTATGGCAGCTAGGACAAATTTGGAAACACATTGGGTTATGTGGTTTTATGTTCTGACAGGATCAAGCTTACAAATCATCTTCAGAGAGAAAATTTTTCCTGAAACAAAACTCCAGACTAGCCTATTCGGAGTGCCTTCTGTTAGACTGTTCAGGACTGACAGGTACTTTGGATAAATCTTGCCCCTTCCCCCAATAGAGGAAAGAGGGCTGGAAGGATGATTAACTGATTAGCTAAATGCTGTCTCAGTTTCAAGCACCGATATCTCTTTAGGGAACCCCACAGAGATGAGAGACTTCCTTTTCCTTTCCTTTTTCATTCTCCTATGCTCCTTGAAGATGGTCACTTTCCTACCATTCTGCTCTTTAAAGTCTGCAATGTTAAGACTCTTTGGGACACCAGACCTCAGGAACTAGCCCAAGTAAGGAATTGCAGCCTAGCGATCGCACGGCAAAAATGTGCAAATCATTTCTCTTGGGTCCTCAGTGTTCTCATGTGAAAAATGAATTAATCTCTTTGGTCACTTCAACTCTGATGTTGTGGACTGTAAACTTTTTTAAAGTTATTTTTTAACATTTATTTATTTTTGAGAGAGAGAGAGAGAGAGAGAATGGGGGAAGGGCAGAGAGAGAAGGAGACAAAGGATCTGAAGCAGGCTCTGCACTGTGAGCACAGAGCCCGATGCGGTACTCGAACTCATGAACTGTGAGATCATGACCTGAGCTGAAATCAAGAGTTGGATGCTTAACCAACTGAGACACCCAGGTGCCCCTGGACTGTAAACTCTTTGATGGAAAAACCAATGATTTGATGGAAAAACCAATGATTGTTTTTTTTTTTAATTTTGATTTTCCTGTTTTTATGTCTGGCAGCTAACCAGTATAACAGAATATCTGTTTATGGACAGAGCTGTGAGAACGCAATAGGAAAAACCAATTTGAACAGATGCCACCTTTGCATCTGAAGAAAATATTTTCTGGCTTTCATTATCATGATGAGTTCTTGTTGACTGGCCACTGGCAGTGATGAGATGTAGTTTTCAGGGTTCTTTCCTGCTCAAGCTCCATATTCCTTGGCAAAGCCAGCTCTAGGGTAAGGGGAATTGGAACAATCACACCAGGGGTTGAGGCTTCTTGGAAATGACTCTGGGAGCCAGCAGGCAAGGGGAAAAAAGGGTAGTACCACAGTCTCTGCTAAACAACAATGAACCAACACAAAACTCACCTTGTAGTGTGTATTATTTGGTACATATAATATCCATGTGGACCCCCTCCCTGCCTACCATGTTGCTCTCGCTCAAAAATATTCCATGACTTTTCATTGCCTATAAGAAAAGGTCCAGATGCTTCAGCTTGGCAATGGAGCCTTCTCCAAGCTAAATCAAGCCATGTCTTCCCACTACCTCCTATCCCTTACAACACACACACACACACACACACACACACACACACACACACACACACACCTGCTCATGCATGCATCTCTTGTGCTCTCTTCAACCAAACTGTGTGTGGTTCCCTAAATACACACTGTTTTACTGACTGCTCGTTTTCTCCCACCACACGTGGTTCCCTTCAACAGGTATTTCTCCGCTCTACCACTTCCACCTGTTGAAATCCTAAGCTCAGTTCAAACAACTTCATATTCATAAAGACCTCCCAGCACCCCAGTCCTGGTGCCTCCACTCTGGCACTTTACACATTGTCTTGTTGGTCCTGTTTGTGACTTAGGGTCATAGCTCTCTGACTAGATGGGGAGCTCTCTGAGGCATAAGCTATGTCTGATTCACCCAGGGCTCTCTGTCATCCTTTCCCGTGTTGTCTTTCTCCAGAGCATCTATCATCATCTGTGTTAGTCTCCTGGGGCTGCTGTAACAAACTACCACAAACTGGGTGACTTAAAACAATGGAAATTTAATCTCTCACAGTTGCAAGGGCTAGAAGTTAGAAATCAAGGTGTTGCCAGGGCCATGCTCTCTCTGAAGTCTCTAAGGAAAAATCCCTCCTTGTTTCTTCCCACCTTCTTGTGATTGCTGGCAATCCTTGGCATTCCTTGGCTTGTAGACTCCAATCTCTACCTCTTTCTTCACAGGTCATTCTCCTCGTGTCTGTGTGTGTGTGTGTGTGTGTGTGTGTGTGTGTATGTCCAAATTTCCCTTTTTTTATAAGGACAACAGTCATTGGATTAGGACACACACTAAAAGAGTATGACCTCGCCTTAACTTGATTACATCTGCAAAGACCTTTATTTCCAAATAAGATTGCAGTCACAAGGTGGACCTCAAGTTTCGAGGGGATACTATTCAATCTAGTAAACTATCCAACCTGCTTTCTATATTTTGTGTTTATTGTCTGTCTAACCCACCAGAATGTCAGCTCCATGAGGTTAGGGATTGTTGTCTACTTTGTTCACTGCTATATCCTCAGCGTCTAGAATAGTGCTTGACACGTGGCAGACATGCAATAAGTATTTTGTGAATGAACCTTTGTACCCATTTTCCCTATACCCCACAGGGAATCTGAATGGGAGAAGCAAGGATAAAGATGATAATGCAGGTATTGCCTATTACATAATAAATATTCTGTAAGTGATCACTGGATACATAGAAGTATTTGATGCATATATTAATTTAACACTTATGGGTACCTTTTTTATATAAAGTACTGAGGAAAGGTACAAAGAAGCGAGATGGAAACATCTGAGCATCCAGGCTATGCCTCTGGGCAAGTCAATTCAACCTCTGGGTTTCCCTACCTGTAACATGGGACTAATAGCACTGCCTACCTCATTGGATTGTCATGAGGAGTAAGTGAGCTCATACATGTAAAATGCCTAGCACAGTGCCTGGCACATGGTAAGCTCCATAGATGTGTTAGTTATTATTACTGTAGTTGCTGTTATGTGCTATACTCTGTGCAAGGTATTTGGGTTTTTTTTAAAACCAGCTTTATTGAGATAAAATTCACATATCATAAAATTCTCCCTTTAAAAATGTACAGTTCAGTGATTTTTAATTAACAGAGCTGTGCAACCATCACCACAATCTAATTTTAGAATGTTTTCATTCTCCCTCCAAAAAAAACCCATACCTGTTATCAGTCACTCCTCTTTCCCCAACACATGCCTGGCAACCACCACTGTGCTTTTTGTCTCCATGAATTTGCCTATTCTGGAATTTTATATAAGTGAAATCATAATATGTGGCCTTTTGTGTCTCATGGAGTATAACACAGCATAATGTTTTTAAGGTTCATCCATGTTTTAGCATGGATCAGTACTTTATTCCTTTTTATGGCTGAATAATACTCCATTGTGTGGATACACCATATTTTGTTTGCCCATTCATCATTAGATGAACATTTGTTTCTATGTTTTGGCTATTATGAATAATGCTGCTATGAATATTCATGTGGAAGTTTTTGTGTGGACATATGTTTTCATTTCTCTTGGGTATACACCTAGGAGTAGGATTCCTGGGTCATATGGTAACTCTATGTTTAACATTTGAGGAAAATTTCAAACTGTTTTCCAAAGTGACCACACCATTTTACATCCCAACCAGCAGTGAATGAAGGTTCCAATTTCTCCACATGCTCACCAATACTTCTGTCTGTCCTTTTTGTTTTACCTGCCATAATGGGTGTGAAGTGATGTGTGTGTGTGTGTGTGTATGTGTGTGTGTGTAAAGAAGCTGATGTCTATTTTTCGACAACTTTATTTCCGTTTTTTGTTTAAGAGCCTGTGGAAGAACAGTTTAAGACCACCACTAGTTGTTCCTATCCATTCAGTGGGAGCTTCGGACCAGTCTTCAGTGGTGGGCTGAGCACTCCAGTCTTCGATAGGGAACTACTGGAAAGGCACTGAGGGCATATGCACACCTTCAGACCAGTCTGTGATCTTGAGTTGAGTAACAGTAAACTCAGGAGCTGGAGCGGTAAATTCACCTTGAAATTCCTCCTTAAACAGCTTTTTCAGCAGTGGCCTGCTCTTCCTTTTCAATGTCTTCGGGATCTCTGCTAAACAGAGATCAGGTATGATCTCCCATGGATACTCATGGGAGATGATGCCACGTGTGCACACAAAGAACTTCCTGGTCCAGCAATCACCACAGCAGACCCACTAAGGTGCTCCCTTGTTGTTGCATGGGATTGCAATGTCCACAGGGCACAGAGAAGAGTCTGTGTTACACAGAGCAATGGTAGGCAGGTTACCTAAGACACCTCTGTGACAGGCTGGTGGTCAGCCTGGGACCAGTAGTCATGGCTCCCGGGAGGCTGCCTTGATCTGTTTAGTGAAGCTTCCAGGAATGAAGTGGCCAGCAATAGGAGTGGCCCCAGTGGCAGCAGAAAACTTTAGCACAGCTTGCTGGTCAGTATTCCGATATCAGCCGGGTTTTCAATGGCAACAATGGTAAAAGCCACCAGCAGAAGCTTATCCTAGGCTCTCTTCAGATTTAAGATGTGGATGCCTTCACTTTTCCGTTTGTACATGTACTGTTCCACTTGGAAGTCAAGATTGGAAGTCAAGGTTGGTGCCACCTAAGAGGGTTCCTGCTGCAAAGAATTTAAGGACAGCCCCCTTCTTCATCTGCAGGACCCCAAGGGCTCTGGTAATCATGAAAGTTTCCCTTTAGGTTACGACAGGAATCCAGAACAACACCTTGTGGGTAGCACAGAAAGCTCATTGTGGTTTTTTTTTTTCTCATTGTGGTTTTTGATCTGCATTTTGCTGGTGGTTAATGATGTTGAGCATCTTTTCATGAGCTTATGGTCATTTGTACATCTTCTTTGGAGAAATGTCTCTTCGAATTCTTTGCCCATTCAAAACAAAATTGGGTTGTTTTGTTGTTGTTGGGCTGTAACAACAGTGGAGAGGGGGGTGGGGTTCTTTGCATATTATGAATACAAAACTCTTATCAGATATATCATTTGCAAATATATTCTCCTATTCCCCGGGTTGTGTTTTCTGTGCCAAACGTTTTTACTTGCTTTTTTCCAAGACCACTCCTGTGAGGCAGGTGGTATTGATAGGGAAATGGAAGTTCAGAGAGGAGAAGGTGGAATTTAGATCCAGTTTTGTCTGACTGTAAAACGTATGCTTTTTCCTCTATCTCAACTGCTCACAAAGATGAATGAAGACATGTTTCTGGCTTTAGGGAGCTCACCCTGGCAGAGGACATAAAACAAGAACACAAACTGACATGCTATAACAAGAACACAAACCAATGCGCTATAAAGTAGGGTTCCACTTGTTCCACAAGTGCCATGAGAGAAGTGTAGAGAAGTGCAATGGGAGGTCCAGAGGAGAGAGAGCAAGCACTTCTGGCTAGAGAAATCAAGGTTGGCTTCAGGAAGGGGGCATTTAAGTCTTGAAGGATGGGTACAGTTTCATTGGATGAAGATGATGGACAGAATGGAGAAGAGCATCTCCAAAGGAGGATGGAAAGTGAGAGTTGAATGAATGAATGAAGCTTTGATCCTAAGATTGACTGCAATGGGCAGTCCCAGAGCTTTTGGGATGGGATCCTGGGACTTCCTTGGTTGGAGGACCCAGAGACTGGCTAACCTTTGGGATCCTGGGGTTGACTGGGTTAGGGGATCTGGGTGCTGGCTTGGATGGAGAGTTTAGGAACTGGCTGGAGTGGGTGATGACTGTGATGTTGTGTGTGGGGATAGGGGAGTGATGTTCCAGGGGCTGCCTGGGAAGGGGGAACTGTATGTGGACTGCCTGGGCTGGAGGGACACGGGGCTGGGTGGGATGGAGGAATGGTCAGGGGACTGGCTAGAATGAGAGATCCAGGGACTACCCGGGATGTGGGCGGGAGGAAGGTCGCCTGAGATAGGAGGCCCAGGTGTTGGATGGGATGGGGAATCTGACACTTGGGACTGGCAGACCCAGGAAATGGGGAATCCGTGGGATGCTCGGACCTGGAGGCTGCCTGCGATGGGGGTTCCTGGGAGGTCTTAGATGAGGATCTTGGGCCGAGAGGACCCGAGGGATATTGGAACGGACTGGGATGGAGGGCTTCGTCAGGCTGAAGACCTTGGTTAGGTGAAGACCCTGGGACCGGTGGAAGGGAGAACTCTCCGGCAGCCTGCGATGGGGCTGGCCCCGACCTGGCGCGGGTGTCTCGGGTCGGGTCCGGCTTCGGGCGCGGGTGGCGGCGGCAGGTGGGGCGCGCGGGGGCGGGCCGGACGCGCGGGGTGGGCGCAGGGGCGGGGGGCGGGCCGGCGGCCGGGGCGGTCCCGCGCGGC
>NC_064817.1:43776056-43806388 GCF_023721935.1 Panthera uncia | reverse complement strand
CGGACGCGCGGGGTGGGGGCAGGGGCGGGGGGCGGGCCGGCGGCCGGGGCGGTCCCGCGCGGCCGCGCTGCGCAGTGACTCCGCAGCGGGCGGAGCGCCGTGGGCCGCGTTCTCCTGAGCTGTGGCGGTGGCGGCGGCGGCGGCGGCGGCGGCGGCAGCGGTAGCCTCAGCTCCTGCTCCCCGTGCCGCCGGCCCCAGCGCTGTCTCCCGGGCCCCCCCGGGCCCCCGGGCCCTCGAGCCCGGTGCGCGCCCTCGCGTCCCGCCGGCCCCCTCCCCCGGCTGGGCCCGGGGGAGGGTGGCGCCGTGAGCGAGCGGGGACCGGGCTCTCCTGCCCCTTCCCCTGCCCCTGGGCCGCCAGGATGGAGGCGGGGTCGGGGCCCCCGGGCGGTCCGGGATCCGAGAGCCCCAACCGGGCGGTGGAGTACCTGCTGGAGCTGAACAACATCATTGAGAGCCAGCAGCAGCTGCTGGAGACCCAGCGGCGGCGCATTGAAGAACTGGAGGGCCAGTTGGACCAGCTCACCCAGGAGAACCGCGACCTGAGGGAGGAGAGCCAGCTGCACCGCGGGGAGCTGCTCCGGGACCCCCACGGCGCGCGGGATAGCCCCGGCCGCGAAAGCCAGTACCAGAACCTGCGCGAGACCCAGTTCCACCACCGCGAGCTGCGGGAGAGCCAGTTCCACCAGGCGGCCCGGGACGTGGGCTACCCGAACCGGGACGGCGCCTACCAGAACCGGGAGGCAGTGTATCGGGACAAGGAGCGGGACGCCGCCTACCCGCTCCAGGACACTACCGGCTACCCAGCCCGCGAGCGCGACGTGGCCCAGTGCCACCTGCACCACGAGAACCCAGCCCTGGGTCGCGAGCGTGGCGGGCGGGAGACCGTGCCAGCGCACCCGGGCCGCGAGAAGGAAGCCGGCTATTCAGCTGCGGTGGGCGTGGGGCCCCGGCCACCGCGGGAGCGGGGCCAGCTGAGCCGTGGCGCATCCAGGAGCTCCAGCCCCGGGGCCGGTGGCGGCCACAGCACCAGTACCAGCACCAGCCCGGCCACAACCCTCCAGAGAAAGTAAGGAATGTGTGTTTGTACCCCTCTCCCCCCTACCCCCTTCACCCCGGTTCTTCCCCTCCAGTTCCCTCTCCAACTTGTCCGGCTGATAAAGTAAGAAGCCAGTGCCTGATACCATGTCCTCCTCTCCCGTCCCAGACTGTCAGAGAAGCTGGGTCCTGCTCAAGCAGCCGACACCCCTTCTCTGGCCACCCCAGCCTGGCTTGGCCAGATGAGTGCAGGTGTCTCTTCTTTCTCAAAACCGTGGCCAGTGAGGGCCTACAGCAGTCATCACCCCTCCACTTCTTCACCCCCTAGCTGTACCCTTGCCAGAGGATGGCTTTTCATTTATTTCTTTATTTTGGATGTGCTGCTTGGGATTTTTATTATCTGTGGTTTTGTCACCTCAGAGCCCCAAGGGAAAGAAAGCCCCCATCCCCCCCCCCCACTTTGGGTCTCCTCTGCAGGTCCTGAGTGTAGGCCTGATCTTGTCTCCTCTGGTGGCCTCAGCTCCATCCTTTCCCAGAGAGGCAGGTGGGGACTAGAATGGCTGCTGGAGGCTGAGACATCCCTCTGAGGGGAACCGCAGCACATCCTGGCCAGGGGAGCAAAGATGGGGGAGCAAAGATGGAGGCTAGGCCCTTGGCTAGTTCCTCAAAGAGCACCCCCTCTCCACCCTCAAGAAAAACACCACCCAATTAAAGAGCTCCCAGGAAGGGAAGCCTACAGATCTTCTCTCTTGTTGGATCAGTGCCAGTTTCTTTGCTGGTGTCCGTATGTCTGCCTATTTGGGACACCTTGGGTTGGTGGGACATGGGCTGGGTCCACTTCTTCCATGCAGATACTACTGTGAGCTGGTCAGGATAAATGTCAGGCTAAGAGAGTCAAGGGCATGCAGGCTCACAGGGCTGCCCTAAAGGCCCCCTGATTTCTCTTTTGCTGTGTTGGAAAGAACAGCACTGAACTGGGAGTTAGGACACCTGGGTTCCCCTTCCAGCTGTGCTGCAGATTGACTTTGTGACCTTGACTGACTCCCTTCCTCTCTCAGGCCATCAGTCCCCCCCATATCTTGTCTTCCTTGAATGCTCTTTAAGGCCCCCCAGCTTAGATTTGATGGTTCTGTGACTAATCCAGCCACACTACAGAGCAAGTCTGAAGTCTTCTAGCGAATGGACAGCCTTCCCCCTCCTCTCACTGCTCAGCTGGTCCTACCATGTGCCACAACCAGTGGAGTGTCTCTTGGAGGCTGGGCTGGGGGTGGGGAAGCCTTCTGCCTCAGGAAATCTGCTGGGAGACAGCTCTCTGCAACTCCCCCGTGGTGAGGCAGCAGGCTGGGGTGCTGGGTTGAGATGGCTGGGCCCCAGGAGCAGCAGCTGCAGCTTGAGGCCTCGGCTGGGCTCCACTGCAGTGCACCCTCAGCTGAGTTTCAGTGTGGACTGCCTCAGAGTAGTCCCGGGGCCAGGGAGATGGGTTCTCCTGTCCAGGCGTGGTTGCTGGGAGCCTATTCCCAGTGGACTGATTGTGTGCAACTTGGGGCCCCACCCTGGAGGAAGGGTCCAGATCAACCAAGCAGAGCTGTTTCAGGAGAGGGCTACGGTGGGTGGGAGCAGGAGACTGGAGCCTGCTGTGGTTCTTGAGCCTGACTGTGGAAGACTTTTCTGGAGTGGTCAGGCCTGTGACAGAGGAAACAGGCTCATTATATGTGGCTCCAGAGAGCAGATCCAGGAGCGGTGGGAAATTTGGGGGTAAATCAGGGAGAACTTTCCAACCTTGCTGCCTGGTGATGCAGAGGACTGTCAAGAGGTGGGGGTGGGAGCTGGGTGGACTTGTCCGGCAGAGGCCCAGTGGGTGTCAGGAAGAGCTGGAAAAAGCACCATTCCTGAATTGGGTGTAAAGCCCAGTGAAGTGACCTGGGTCTTCCCCGATACCAGGATTTCATTACCCTCAGATTCTCCATCCTGCAGACGTGGATCTCTTGGCTGGCTGGAAGCCCATTTGCTCTTGAGCTCTGTGCTTCTGCCATCCGCACAGGCCTGCCTCTCAGTCTGTCCCTCTTTTGTGCACCCTCCAGGCTGTTTGTCCGATTTCTTTGCCTCACATTTCCCACTGGATTAATAAGGGGGTTTAGATAGTGCTTTGAATTTCTCCTAACCACATATTAAATATTTGCACATCAGTTATTGCCTCTTTTGGGCCTCACCACAGGCCCTGGTGAGCATGAGCAACTCCATTTGAGAGATGGGGAAACTGAGGCCCCAAGATGAAAGGCTTTTGCCCAAGGTTACGCTGCTAGTTCCTAATGGAGCTGGGACTAGAACCCACATCCACCTGTGTCTGAGACCTGTCATTTTTCCACTAGAGCTTTCCAACCCACATGAGTCTCCTGGCTTCAGGACCTGGCCAGGTCCCAAACTCGGAGAGGCCAGGCAAGCCTTAGGTATCTATAGGATTGGAGCAGGAGGAGCTGACTCTGGGATGAGTGGCAGAGTCAAGGGGCAGGGGTGTGGGGGAGAAGGCTGTGTCTCCCTCCTTTCTACTCTCCCTCCCAGCCAAGCATCCAGAGGGCTTGTTCATGCAGTAATCATTGCTGCCACCACAGCTGCTGAAGAGACTCCCTTGCCAGGCCTGTTCTGGGTTTGTAAGGAGTGGGTGAGAAGGCTGCTGCTGGAAGCCAGGGCAGGCAAGGTGGGAGTTTAGCGGCAGAGGCTGCAGCACTGGGGGTGGATCGGTAGAGTGGTACAGGCTAGGCGTTCCTGGTCCCCAGGCTCCCTCTGGTGGAGGAAGAGGGGAGAGACGGGCCTGGGCCCCAGTTGCCTCTTGTTGAGGGCCCCTTGTGCCTAGGGACTTATTTAGTCCTCCCAACGACCCTGTGCGTCAGGCACCACAGTCCACATTTTACAGCCGAAGAAACCGAGGGGCTCAGAGAAGTGAAGCGACACACCAGAGGTCACAGTGGCCCTAAGACAGACTCTTCATCCTGTGAACTTTCCCTCTAGTGCGGTTGCTAGCGGCTGTCATGTCCACCCCCACCCATGTCATACCCCCAGGATTCCAACATCCTCCCGCACTGTCTCTTCTGGACGGGTTCCCGGATGCCAGTATGCCTTCTGCTGTGCTCTGGGTGTGGCCTTCTTAGTGCAGCAGAGCACGAGATGAGGCTCAACCTCCTTCTGGCCCCTGGTCTTCTGTATGTGAGGGCTTTGCTTGTTTGTTTGTTTGTTTGTAGCTGCTGGTCTCCACCAGTGTTCAGGTCTTTTTTCCCTGGAATTGTTCCCCTCAACCCCCAGATGATTAGAGAAGAGCTCTGCTTTCGTTGTTGATCTTGACCTGGCCCCCCTTGCAGTTCTGGCGCCTGGAATGATTTACGGGTGTGCTGGGGGCCACTGTTGAGTTGCTCCACACTGAAGAGAGTGGTATTTCCCATGCTTTGTGCATGGGCCCAGCTCCGGCTCTGCCGTAGGCGGTGGTGGGCTGAAGCTGGTTTGGTGGTAACTCTCCCGCTCCCCCCCACACACACACACACCCTCACCCACCCTGCAAGCTGGTCCACATTGGGGGGCAGCAACCAGAATGCCTGGCCTGGTGTTCTTGACAGCCAGGGCAATGCATGGTCTGCTGCTTGGCTGCTGGGCTGTGTCAGTGTTCTCCCTGCAGGGGCTGAGGGCACTGGGAAGGAGAGGGGGGAAAGAGTGAGCCCAAGGGAGGGGCCCCGGGGAAGTCTGTCTCCTTTGGGCTCTCAGGTACTTTTCCCGGGGGGGGGGGGATTTCTCCTTCTTCCCAGGAGGGTAAACCATCTATTTTTCCCCCCCACTGTGTTGAGAGCATTATACTTGTGTGGGAGGAAATGATAATGTTGAGTTGAATGAGAATTAGAGGAGTCTTGCTTCTCCGTCTAGATCTGGGGCAAGAATGGGGTTGTTGTCATCCACAAACATTTCTTGGCTGCGTGCACAGAGCAGGAGGGGCCACCAGGCTGAGCAAACACCATGCTCTCTGCGCTTGAGGAGCCCCCTCCTCCTTGCCGGAGCTGCAGGGCTCCAGGCTCAGCCCACCATCATGACAGTGGTCTGGACAAAACAAGTGGCAAGAGTGGTGAGTGTGGAAGTTCTCAGAGGAAGGATCAGGGTAGGCCAGGCCACTGGTTGGGGACCCTGCTCAAGGGCTTCAAAGAGAGTGGGTGTCTCCTGGGGTCCAATGGGGGCCTAGGTGGGAGGAAGACTGGACTGAGGCTTACCCTCTGCTACTCTTTCATCTCACCCACCCCTGCCTACTGTGGCCTCTGAATTTGCTGAGAGCATAGTAAAGGCCTGGAGCACGGAGAAGAGGCCACACATGTGCTGAGTGAGTCTCAGCCTTCTGTGTGCCAGGCACCACCCTATGTGGCTTTATGTAATAATAGCTAACATTTTTTTTTTACTGCATTTACTGTGTGCCAAGCACTATTTGTTCTGAGTGCTTTCCATGTATTAATTCATTCAATCTCCACATGAATCTTTTGATGTAGATATTGTTATTAAATCCATTTTACAGATGAGGCAACTGAGGCCCGGGAAGGTTGGTTAACTTACCCAAGGTCACTCAATGAATAAGCAGGAGAATTGAGAAGGAGCTAGAAGGAGCACAGGTGGCCAGGCTCCAGAGTCCATCTGCAGCGTTCTTACCCACGATGCAGTACTACTGCCTCTTATCTCATTTGCAGAGTCCCTGCCAGGTGGGTGTTAGTATTATCTTCATTTTTCAGGCAGGGAAACAAGGATCAGAGAGGTGCAGTGACCTGCTTGAGGTTACACAACTGCATGGGGCCCAGAACTGTCGGGCTTGAGACTGTGGTACACCACTGCCTCCCTCAGGCAAGGTGTAAAGACGTTAGAGACACTCCAGGCATGGCTCCGGGCTTCCCCCAGCAGAGCTCCCAAGACCACTGCTCCAGTCAGGGTCCGTCTCCTGACTGCCTCCTGGAGTTTTGCCATAGTCTTCTCTAACAGATGCCTCTCCTGCTCTTGTTCCATCAAGCCTCTAACGAGATGCAGCCTGGCCAAGCTTTCTGCAGGGCTCCAGTGGTTCCACTCTGTCTTTGGCCTGCAGGAGAATGTTCAGACTCCTCCATCTGCCATGCATAGTCCTCTTAGCATCGGCACCTGACTTCCCTTTCTCCCCTCATCTTTTGATAGTCCCCTTCTCACAGACCGTGCCCCAGCCAGAAGGGCCTGTGCACCCCAGTGTTAGCCCACTCAGCCTTCTGATAGCCTCGGGGTCTTTGCTGATGCTGGTTCCTTCTCCTGGGCTGCTCCATATAGTTCCCACGCTGAGCTGAGCTGTCATCTCTCCTGTGTCTATTTGCTGGTCTACCCCTGGCCCTTGAAATGAGTACTTTCTCTCTTTTTAAGTTTCTTTTCTTTCCTTTATTTTTTTGAGAAATAGAGAGCAAGCAGGGGAGGGGCAGAGAGAGGGAGACAGAATCCCAGGCAGGCTCCATGCCATCAGCATGGAGCCTGATGTGGGGCTCGAACCCACAAACCATGAGGTCATAACCTGAGCCATAGTCAACGGTCGGTGGCTTAACCAACTGAGCCACCCAGGCGCCCCTCTCTCTTTTTATACCATTATGGTTGTTTACATCTTGTATCTTCTCTACTAGATTGAGAGCCCCCACAGATTGACATTTAAGTGACATGTATCAAGAGCATGTTGTGTTGGTCCCTATGGTAGGTGCTCTGGGCATGAGTGACAGAGCCAGCAGCTTGGAAACACACAGCACAGCACGTAGTAGCCACTCAGTAAATGTTGAATAAACAAATGAATGTCAGATTAAGCCTTGGTGCACTAATGGCTAGAGGTGCCTAAGTTTTTCTTCATTCTAGAGCCCCCCATAGAGAGATGACTCCACTTCAGAATTCTCTTGGCTCCTGCCTTGCTTTCTCCTCATGCTCCCAGGAGTTGTTTGGCCTCTACTTTGGGCTTTTCATACTTACCAGCCTTCCAGTTTGTGGGATACCAGGGTAGCAGAATCAGAGGAAACTTTGGAGACATTTAGGCCTGTCTATTCATCATTACCTCTCCCTCCCATGCTATGGCCATATCATACCGTGGTCTTGACCCTCAGTGCAAGATCTTCTGTTCCGAAAGGAGCAAAGAGACATGCGTAGGACTCGTGTGCAGCCTGCCCAGTTTAGTGGAAAGCTACTTATTTATCCAACAAGTCTCTGTTGGGGCTCAGACCCTGGGCCGGGTGTGGTGTCTCAATGTCAGAATAAGACACGGCCCCTTTGGCTCACTCCCTGGCTGTATTCCCTGGCAGAATGATAAACACGGGTCATGGGGGAGAACGATAAATAAATGACTTATTTCCACTTTTGGTAACTCATTTAGGGCAAGGTAATTTGCTAGTTACTCTAACTTTCTCATGGAAGTTATTTGATCTCTCTCCAGGCATCCATGTTGAAAGCATTTACGTAGGGAAGCCTGTTATCAAGCACTTAAGAGCTGAAGCTCTTTGGGGCCTCTGTATTCACAGAAAGCTCAGTGCCATGGAAGGGGGACTCTCTGTGACTCTAGGCAAGTCACTTTCAGAGCCTTGGTTTTCTCAAGTTGCAAATGGGGATAAAACTATATTTTCTGATATATAAGATTCAGATTCATGTTGCACCCTACCTCCCCAATGTATCAAAAATTTTCCTGTCTACCTAACACAGTAGTCAAGGAAGGTTCTGGTCAGGATGGAAAGCTGAGAGACGAGGATGGAAAATAGTCTGTGGGGTTGCCCTGCCCCCTAGAGGTGGAGTGTAGCAAACCAGACAAGTCAGCCAAGATCCACACAGCACATCCTTTTCAAAACAAAGATAACAAGCCAGAGCCACGTGGGCTGATCAGGATGATTCCTCTAACATTTTAAGAAGGAAAGTTTGTTTTTATTTTATCACAATTTAATCACAATTATCACCTGATATGTGCCACTTCTCCAGTATCAATGCCTGTCTTTTTAGCTATGTGATTTTTATATCCTTTTAAAGGGATAATATGACTGTATATCTGGGCCTTGTGATTTCCTACTGGAATCCAGGATGCTGTATTTGCCTTAATAAAACCAATTATTTTCCTCTATATAACCACTTTAGAATTATTGTCATCATATCTGTGATTAAAAGTACCTATATGTTCCTTCCCTAAAATTCCCTTGTAAAACTGGGAGGCACTTGTACATCTGATATGCTGGCCAGTTCATAAATAACCCATATTCTCATGATTGTTGTAAAAATTGAGTAAGATGACATATGTGAAGTATTCAGCACATAGTGTATGTTTAGTTGGTGATAGGCATTGTTGTTATTATTTTTAAAAGTTTTTTAATGTTTATTTTTGAGAGTGAGCACAAGTGGGGGAGGGGCAGAGAGAGAGAGAGAGAGAGGGAGACACAGAATCCGAAGCAGGCTCCAGGCTCTGAGCTGTCAGCACAGAGCCTGACACAGGGCTCGAACTCATGAACCGTGAGATCATGACCTGAGCCAAAGTCAGAAGCTTAACCGACTGAGCCACCCAGGTGACCTGAGGCATTGTTATTATTAATAATTTTGCAAAACTCTGTGCTGGGGAGGAGCCGGAGGGACAGGCCATGTGGGAGCTCACCCCACTTCTGAAAGAGAGGTCAGTCCAGTGAATATTGTGTGCCTAGGACATGCCATTCCTTGTACTGCTGCAGGCAGGGAGTTCTGTGATTAATGTTATACAGTTCCTGGCTTCAGGGCATTCACAGTTGGGCAGAGAAGATGAATGTGATGCGGTTTCCTGTGTGCTGTGCCGGGGGGGGGGGGGGGCACAGGGCTCTGTGGGTGCCCAAAGGAGGGACATCTACCTAGACTGTCGGGGAGAGCTTCCTGGAGGAGGTGTTGCCTGAGCTGAGGCCTGGAGGATGAGTAGGAGTTAGCAAGGTGAAGCAGGACAGTGTGTGGCTTGGCAGAAATGGAAAACAAAAGGGAGACTAAGGCAGAGGGGCCAGCGTGAGTGAATGAACAAAGGCATGGAACCAGCAGGGTGTGTTGGGGGGCGGAGCACTTTTATTAGGTCAGTACAAACTAAAGCACAAACTGAGGCAGGAAAGGTCTGGAGAAGAGTCTGAAGAGTCAGCCATCCCAGATCAGGAGGACACTTGACTAGCAGGATAACGAGCTTTATTATGTTGGGAATTGGGAGCCAAGATCGGGTTTTAGGTTGGGGCAAGAGGTCCTTATTGTAGAGAATGGGGAGATGTGTTGAGAGGCATGTTTTGGAGAGATCCGACTAGTGGATAGTTTGGAAGACAGATTGGAGGGCACCCAGTGAGAAGGCGAGTGTGACAGTCTAGATGAGAGATGATAAGGCCTGAGCTGGGGTAGTGGGGAGTAGAGATACTCTGTTGGAGGAGAGTGACAACACATTGACAAGTGCTGTGACAGAGGGGCATGCAGCCTACTTTGGGGACACAGAGGAGCGGCAGCCATTCATGATGAGCAGGATTTTAATAATACCAGCATAAAAGCCAAGAAACTTCAAGCTAGAAGGATCCTTAAAAATCATCCAGCTCAAGCTGTTCATTTTACAGATGAGAAGACTGAGGCCCAGAGAGAAAGGGCTTGTATGAGGCTGCTCAATGTATGAGCA
Source organism: Panthera uncia (assembly GCF_023721935.1). NCBI lineage: Eukaryota > Metazoa > Chordata > Mammalia > Carnivora > Felidae > Panthera > Panthera uncia. Next base: position 43,796,709 of record NC_064817.1, on the reverse strand, counting down.
GAACAGCTCTGACTAGAAAAGTCACTCTAGGGGTGCCTGGGTGGCTCAGTTGGTTAAGCGTCTGACTTTGGCTCAGGTTGTGATGTTGTGGTTCATGGGTTCAAGCCCCATGTCGGGCTCTGTACTGACAATCAGAGCCTGGAGTCTGCTTCGGATTCTGTGTCTCCCTCTCTCTCTGCCCCTCCCCTGCTGATGCTCTGTCTCTCTCTCAAAAATAAATAAGCATTAAAAATGTTTTTTAAAAGAAAAGTCACTCTACTGTTAATGCCAGTGTTTAAAGTACTGTTCCTTAGATGTGCTATTTTATGCCTTAAAAGCCTGTGAAGATTATAGGGATCATTATCTTTGGGTCCTGCTGATGAGAAAACTGGAGCTCGAGGAGGCTTGGAGACTTGCTGGGGAGGAAGCTGTGAAGAGGAGGGATCACCTAAATAAAGGATCTCTTGCTTTGATGGCGGACAGACCCTCTGCTCTGTCTAGTTCAGCCCCTCAGAAATCAGATTTCCTAGATTCATAGCTGGGGAGTAGACCCAGATTTCACTTTCTCCACCCAGGCCCACCGTTTTTTCTGCTGCTTTTTACCCTAGGAGTCCCCATTTAATGTAACTGAGGCAGCTCACAGGCAGTTTTTGGCCTGATAGCTAGGCCTGTCATCCCCCCTTTTTCTATTTTTGTGGAAGAGGGCGGGCTTGTGTCTGTCATCACTTGTGTGCCCATCGCCTTGGGCAGAGTGTCTCCAGCCTGGATGCCTTTGTTATGAGTCCCCATGGTATGATACACAAAGAAGGAGCTTTGGAGACAGATAGACCTAACTTTGTTTTTGTTTTGTTGTGTTCTGAGTATAGTGACACACAATGTTACATTAGTTTCAGGTGTACAATATAGTGACTTTGCAAGTTTATACATTATGATATGCTCACCACAAGCATAGCTACAGTCAGAAAAACCTATTTTTGAATCTAGGCTGTGCCCCAACCCACTGGATGACCTTAGCTATGTCATTTACCTTCTCGTCTTTGGTTTCCTCATCTGGAAAATGGGATGACAATGTCCATCTCTCAGGATTAACCAAGAACGTTTGAATGGCATTCCCTGATACTTGTAGGTGCTTAATAGTCATTTGCAGGGGAAGAAAATCAATGAAATAACCCAAGATTGTGCCATAGCACATACCTCATTTCATAATTATGGTATTACCTGAAATTCTTTAGTTTTTATGGGAAATAACTCATCCAAATATCTGAATAGTTCATCCTGAATAAGACAACTTGAAGTTTAAAAAACAAAACCAAACCAAACCAGTCATCTCCTTCTCCTGCTTGGAATCTCCCATAGACAATGATTTGAAGAATTCAGCGCTCGGCAAAGATTTGCTTCCCCTGAAAACGGGTGTATTTCCTCCTTCCTAATATGAGGTTGTCATGGCTCATTGTATCTCGCTTTCTTCCTCAGCTACCAGTTAATTTGAAGTACAGCTTCAGCATCTCTGTTGATCTCTTTTTCTGAGCTCTCGTTTTCTAGTTCAATTTTTATTCTTTCTTTATCTGTGTTATTGGAGTAAGCCACCTCAAATCCTTTGTGACTCAGGCAGGTATAAATAACTAACAGGTGTAAATAGTTGAATGAATGGAGGGCTGGAGAGGCTGGACAGGCAATGGTGGGGCTTGAAGGAGACCAGAGGGTGGTGCAGGCTGGGGCAGCTGAGAAGGCATCTGCATAGATGACTGTGGTGCCATGAAGAGTTGAGGCATTAGTTAGGGGGAGTCAGCCCTTTACTCGCCTGTCTTCTTCCTGCTCTAAAAAGAAGCATGGAGGGGCACCTGGGTGGCTCAGTGGTTGAGCATCTGACTTTGGCTCAGGTCATGATCTCGAGGTTCATGAGCTTGAGCCCCACATCGAGCTCTCTGCTTTTGACAGGGAGTCTTTTAGATCCTCTGTACCCCCCCCCCACCCTCTCTGCCCCTCCTCTGCTCGTTCTCTTTCTCTCTCAAAATAAATAAATAAACTTAAAAAAATAAATATATAAAAGGAAGCATGGAGAAAAGGACCTCACACCACGTGGAATCATCAAGCTCCCTCTTTTGTATGTAGCATGTGGGCGATCAAGGTCCAGAGAAAGAGGAGGGACTTGTTTTTAAAATTAAATTAAAGCAGTACATATGCATAGTTTTAAAAAGGCAAGTAGTACACAAAGACACATGTAAAAAGCCAGTGTCTCCCCGTTGCCCCCTTCCCAGTCCCCAGAGGTGGCTGCTTTTACCATTTAGGTTTTCTGGCAGTGACTTCATATCTCTCAATAGCGTGCATCATTTCTTCATTTATCAACTTTGAACATTATCCACTGACTTCTCTCTACTATGACAAGTGAGGATTTAGCTTATTTACAACACCTGACTCTTTCTCTCCTCTTCTCAAATTTGTAATTTTTATCAAGTACTATTTTAAACTATGGTTTCTTATTCCATCCATTTTCTACAGTATCTTTCTTTTTTTTAAATGTTTATTTTTGAGAGAGAGAGAGAGAGGGAGACAGAGGATCCGAAGCAGGCTCTGTGCTGACACCAGAGATCCCGATGTGGGGCTCGAACTCATGAATCAAACCCATGAGATCATGACCTGAGCCGAAGTCAGGCACTTAACTGACTGGGCCACCCAGGCGCCCCTCCACAGTATCTCTCGACCACTCAGTTTGTAAGACATAGTTATTAGGGCCCCATCCTTCCTTCCATTTCTCTTCCACCCTTGTACCTCCTGCTTTGTGTGTTCCATACTTTTGTCAGCAAGCTTGATTGCATTTATATTCTGTTCTGTGACAATAATTAGGTCTTCAGTGCTGTATCAAGACAAATTGATTTTAAAAGCTGACCACATTGGGGCGCCTGGGTGGCTCAGTCAGTTAACTGTCCGACTTCGGCTCAGGTCACGATCTCATGGTTTGTGAGTTCGACCCCACGTCCAGCTGCTGACAGCTCAGAGCCTAGAGCCTGCTTTGGATTCTGTGTCTCCCTCTCTCTGCCCTTCCCCCACTTGTGTGCGCTCTCTCTCTCTCAAAAATAAACATTAGAAAATTTTTTTTTAATTTGACCACCAATACACTCTATTTATGTGATTATGATTATGTCAATATTATTCATTGCAGAGCCAAATAGTGTACTATAATTGCACCTCAGTTCCCAAGGTCCGTTGTCACAACCTCTGTACTCCCAGGAAGATGTTCCTAGCATCCAGATCAAATGAATTTTCCTTTCTTCTGCTCTATGACATTGTTCAAAATCATGCCACTTTTTACTTTGTTTTATATTTGAGACCAGGACTTCCTTTCTACCTTGTTTGTTTGTTTACTTCCTTGCTTATTTAGTTACTGTTTTGTGGAGTTCCTTGCACCTGCAGAATAATCACAGCACTTCTTCTGGGGACAATCTCCTTGGAGATTTCTAGAAGAAGGATTTTTTTTAAACTTCACACCGAAACATAATATGCATACAAAAAAGTGCTCACATCGCAAATGAATAGCTTGGTCAATTTTTACAAGCCAAACACACCTATGTAACCAGCACTCAGTTTTCCAGTCACCGACCCCCCGGTACAAAATGTGATGCATTTTGTCTTTTGTTACATAATTTTTTTGATAGTCTCCTCCCCTTCATTTTCTCTCTTTCCTCTTGCTGGAATGTCATTTAGTTGGATGTTGAGCTTCCCAGATTGATCCTCTGGGCTGCTGCTCTTTTCTCTCATACTTCTGTTTTAGTAGTTTATAAATGAGTTAGTAGAAAGTCTGGTTGAGATGTTTGTATATCCACACTGCCTTGTCCACTTGCTGGCTTTCTTTCAGATGAGCCTCCAGGGAGCTGACTGTTATAATGGGTGCCCCCTAAATGCCAGGATGAAAAGCACTTGAAAAGCACTTTATTCCAGGGACACCAACATGCCACTTGGATGCCCTAATTCATCCCAGATAGTTTAATTCCTTTAGCCCTGAGCTCTCTGATATTTTGCCTAGGGGTGAATGCCAGGCAGCTTGTATTCTAGATTTGAGGGGTTAGGGAAGCAGGGGAGGATTTCATGTACTTACCCTTGGTTTATTCCCCTGTCTTCAGATCCTGAGCATTCCTACCCTTTCCTCATACCTACCATCTCCAAGTCTGGAGTCTTTCTGGGTCTCTGCTGGCCCTATTGATTCCCACCCCAGACTGCAACCCCCTGAGTGGTGCCCCTGGCTCTCCTTCCAACTATGCACACTCTTCTTTTTGTTTTTTGCTTCTAGAAATTTGTCGAAATCTCTCATCCATTGATCTCACTCTCTTCTATCCTCTTCACTGTTACAATTTCCTACCTTATTTGATTTTTCACATTCGTTTTAGTGGGGTCCTGGGAGAGAGAGAGGAGATAAACATTTATGCTTCTGAGGCCCAAATGAAGCTAAAGATACTTTTAAAAGTGGTTGTTTTGCTTTCTCACTCTGCACTGAGACTGGAAATTATTAGGAACCCCCCAAATACCTAACCGTGGAGGGCCTCGTTTCAGCATGTGTTACCTCTGGCTCCATGTGCATTCGTGAGCATTTTTCTCAACCTCTGGTGCAGTCAAGAGAGCCCTCAGCAAACTGAAGACCTGGGTTCTGACTCCTGCTCTGCCACGGCCTCCATCTGTACCCCCCAACCCGAGCCAGCCCCTCTACTTCTCTTGGTACCCTCACTGTGACCTGAGAGGGTCCTGGGTCTGCTGTGAGCTGTGCTTTGGCAGCATTGGGTGGGTGCCTGGCATGCAGCCCAACGTTCTGGTCCTTTGCTTAGGCCGTGGGAGCAGGTAGACCAGAGATGGGCCCCCTGGTGCACAGGAGGGGCTTTGAGGATGAGCTGAGGCTTCTACAACAGCAAGCTTCTCTAAGCTGCACCCCCTTCCACCCACTGTCCTTCCAATCATGGCTGAACCTCCATCCCTCTGCCCCAGGCAGAGGGAGGCAGGAAGGGAGGGCTGGAGAGAGCCAGTTCCATTTTCCTTTTCTCCCTCTCTCCTCCTTCCTTTTTTTTTTTTTTTTTTTTTTTTTGTCATAATGCTGAGCTGATCTGGACTGCAACACCTGTGCCTAATCCCACCTTTCCTTTTCTTTTTGCTCCCCCTCTGACCTTGAATGATTGTTTCTTCCAGAAGTACTCTCTGAGTGCTCATAGTGTGTCGAGGGTGTTGGGCTGCACTGTGTGGAGGGGAGATTGGAGCCAGGTGAGGGAGAGAGGCCAAGCTCACAGGCTGGTATAGGAGATGAAGTGCCGCTTAGCTCTGGCATGACAGAAGGAAGCCACAGCTGTAGCAGTTAAAAGCCTTGGTTTCAGAGTCAGACAAACCCAGACTTGAATCTCAGCTTCCCTGCTTATTAGCTTCGTAACTCTAGGCAAATCTCATTGCTACCCTGATCCAGAGTTTTCACATCTATACAATGGGAAGAATAATCACTATCTTGCCCAACTGTTGAGAATATAACACAAGCCCTGAACCATTGTAGGTGCTTAATCAATATTCACTTTATTCTTTTTGGATTATTAGAAGGCAGAATATGCTACGGACCAAAATAAAGCCTGCTTGACAGAAAGGAGCATGAAGTTGGGGAAGGCAGTATTTGACCTAATTACTCCTAGGGCTGAGCTCCCCAAAAGCTCCTCAGAAATTATAGGACAATACACTGTTGCCTGGTATTCAAGGCTCTTTGTTGTAGTCTCTGCCTATCTTCTATTTGAAATAAAAATGTGAAGTGGTACTTGTCTCATTATTTCCTGAAAAAGAAATTCAAAACATTAAAAGCAAAATATTTACTTTGAAGTATGTAGCAATCTTCATTATTATTATCATCATCCTTATCATCCCAGAACTTGTTCAATGAATAGTGGAAATCAAGGACCATGGGAAGAGTAATTACCAGCAAAGGGATAACCAGCAACCAAAATTACCATGGCCTTCATTTTGCATCCATGCCACCATCTTCGCCTTCGATGTGGCTCTATTGCTGAAGGTGGTTTCATTATCCAGCAAGCTTTCTGATTTGTCTGGTGGTTCATCTGGTTGTTCTCTTTCATTAACCTTTATAAGATTTTTTTACATCACCATCATCTCATCTTCCTGACTTCTCTACCTGCCTATTTGTCATTTCTAGGTCTGATTCTTGATTCAGATGGGTCCCTTCGGAAGGAGTCTTCTCCAGCTGAATAATCTTTCAAAAGGTTTTGACTTTCATTTTTCACATTGTCATGATTTAGATGGCTCTTGGACTTGGGAGGTATCTTTGCCTCTCTCCCAAGTGCTTTTCCATTCCCTAGCCATCAAAAGTAAGTCTTTACACCACTTGTGGTCTGGGAAAGCTCTTGCATGCTCCTTTTGGTCAGGCCGTGGCTCCATTCACCTTTTTAGCCACTTTCTTCCCTTCCTGACCAGTAATCAAGTTGTAGTCAACTGTCTAGGGTTCCCTAAGCACAGTGGACTTCTTTGTGCCTCCATGCCTGTATTCTGGCTATTTTATCAGCCAAGAATGCCTTTTTACCCCTAAGTAGCAGATATCTACCTAACGGTAGAAGAACATCTTCTATGTACCTCACACTGTTCTAGGTACTTAGAAACAGTGAACAAAACAGACAGAATCTCTGCCTTGTGGAGCTGATATTCTAGTGTTTGTATGTTGGAGGGGGTGGGGGCAGAAAAGAAACAAGAAGATATGAGTATGTCACGTAGTGGTAAGTGCTGTGGAGAAAAATAAAGCTGGGCAGGGGCATCGGCAGTATAGAAGGCCTCGTCAACTCCACCATAACCAGTATTTGCACAACTATTATTAAGCAGCTTTTCCTCATTTAAGAATGTTTCAATTTTATTACATATTGTTTACAACCATAATCCTTCCAACAGCTTTATCAGGTTAATGCTATTAATACCTCCATTATATTGGTGAACAAACTGAGCCTCAGAGATGCAAATCACATAGTTAGAAGGGGCAGGGCTGCGATTGAAACCTAGGCCTGTCTTCTCCAAGGCCTGTGTTCATAACCATTAGGCCATCCTGTTCCCAGAAAGCCTCACCACAACTCTCTGAAGTTGGAATTATTATACATATTTTATAGTTGGGAAAACTGAGGTTCAGAGAAGGGAATGGACTCATTCATGGTTTCACAGCTGATAAATGGATTTGAACCCAGGTCCATCCACCTCTCAGTGTTAGACCTTTCTATAAACCCTGAGGCTTAGGTATGGACTTGCCTGGCTCTACTTTTGTAGGGCCTGGGCAAGGTACCAGTTGACACCCTTGGCCTGTCCCCATTCTGTATGAACCTGTGGCTTGTATAGAACCTTGAGATGTGTATGGACACTCCAGGCCACATCAAAGCCCTCCCTACTCCCAGATTCCCCTTGGCCACCTGTTGGGCCTAGCCGGTGGACCTTGATAATAAGACCTCACAATTCTCGCAAATAAGCTCAAGAGACATAGGCAGGGAATGCCGGGGTCCTGGGTACCTGGAGTGTAGTCTAGAAGAAAGAGGGCCAAAAATCCTGATGGTCCCATTCCCTTGGCCCCTGAGACCCTGATGGTCCCATTCCCTTGGCCCCTCAGATCCTTTACCTCATGGATAGGGGTTTCTAAAGTTTGCGGCCCAGTGTAGGGGCCTCTGTTTCCCAGGATGGCCTATGGTATTGCTATTTGTAATAAGCTAGACTCCAATATCTTCCTCCTTTGGCTTCCCAAGTTAGGTCCTACTTTTGCAGCGAGAGAGGTTCATATTCCATGGGCCTGGGTCTTCAAGGTCTCTGGACAGTGAAGAATGCAGCTTTCCCACCAAGCACTGTGGGACCTGCACACAGACTCTTAGGTCCCCCATCACAGTATTTTGTTCATAGCACTCTCAGGACATTGGCCTTCACGTCTCAGGACCTTTTTAAAAATTAGACATTTAATGCATTCTTCCATTAGAAAATGTAGAAAAACTTGGAAAAGTAGAGGAGGAAAACATTACCCATAATTATAGCACACAAAGGCAGCCACTGCATGCAAACATCTGGTGTGTTTCCCTTGTTCTTTTCATTCTTTTCATACAGTTGAAATGATACAGCACATAAAATTTTTTCTTGCTTTTCGTTTGAGCATTTCCCCATGTAATTGCATATTCTTCATTAGCATTGTTTTTCATGGCAACTGATATACCATAAGGTACTTAACCATCCTATGGATGCAGGGCATGGAAGCTGGGCCCATTTGTCCACAGTTTCAAATCATGCTGTAGTGGGCATCCTTGCACATCTAGCTTTTAGGGAACTGGCCTTGTATAGGAACAATTGTCTTCGGCTTATTTCCCTTTCTAGATGGTCCCTCTGGCTGGGTCTGATTCATTTTGGAAGTCATTCATTTATTCATTCATTCTATCACTACATATTTGCTCTGTGCCTCTGTGGACCAGACCCTGGGAACTGGGGCATACAGGCATGACTGAGTGACAGCCCCAGACCACCAGGAGCTCCTGATCTTCAGGAAGAGTCAGGAAATGGACACTTTCAGAACAGTTTGATCAGGGCTGTGATGGAGGCAAGAAAAGGACAGTGCAGGGGAACAGAGGAGGGCCTCCTCATCCAGCCTAGAGACATTAAGATAAGCTTTCTGGAGGAGGTCTTGCCTAAATGAGTCACAGAAAATGAATAGGAGTTAGCTGCAATAAGAAGAGGAACTTCCTGTTATACATAATGAGTTGAATAAACTTATTTATCTCTGACACTTCCCCAAATCCAACTGAAATATGAGTAAAGAAACAAAAAAGGTAGGGGCACCTGGGTGGTTCAGTCAGTTGAACATCCAACTTCAGCTCAGGTCATGATCTCATGGTTCATGAGTTCAAGCCCCCATCAGGCCTGCTGCTATCAGTGCAGAGCCCACTTCAGATCCTCTGTCCGTCCCCACCCCTACCCCTCCCCTGTTCACGCTCTCTCTCTCAAAAATAAATAATTTTTTAAAAAGAAAAAGAACTAAAAAAGGTAGAAACACACAGGGTCTGGGATGCTGACCAGAAGTAAACTGTTCCACCCAGAGAGCCCCAGAAATGCTTAGGATTTGGAGGGGCTATGAACCACAGCAGACAGGGTGAGGTGTGGAATTCAAAACAGGGAGAATATTGGAAGTCTGTTAACAGACACTCTTGGCCCCTCCCTGGCCCCATCTGGTGAGGCCCCCCCCCACCCCTCCAGCCCCATCCCTGCACATAGGTGTTGATTTTTTGGAGAAATTGAAGTTAAGAGGCCCTGGGCTTGGGGATACCAGGCACAATGAAGGGTGGGGTGAAACAGGCTTACAAGCATCCTAAAACAGTGGGATCCCAACCTCTTCCACTCCCCTACTTCCAGGACACCGAAATCAGGAGCATACAAGAGGGTAAAGTAGTCTTCTCTGAGGAAACTGAAAGTCCCTAGAAAAGGGCCTCCAAAAGATAACATGTGGGAGTCTTCCAACAAAAGAACAGGCTTCAGCCCAGCAACTGTAGTGAAGCCCACCACCTGGCAAGCTCCATCTATTCACAGAGCTTCCCATCAGCTTGTTAGTGTCATGGGAACCAGTCACCAAGGATCACCAGCCAAGGACACTTAAGATAGGTACATTTCATTTTATGTAAATTAAACCTCAGTATAACTGACATTTAACCCCCCCCCCCCCCCCCGCCGCCTGCCCTCGACTAGCAAGCCTTAGGTAGCCAGAGATGATCAGATAGTACAAGCCTGTTTGAAGAAGACCATCAACCTATAAGAGTGACCAAAAAAGCAAGCAAGAAAACAAAAAACAAAGGCACTTGGAGGGAACAGAGGTCACAAAGGGAGGAGAAGAAACCTGGGAAGTTAAAGATAGTGTCAAAATAAAGATTTCCACAGAAGAATTAGAAAATAAAAGGTGAGGAAATATCCTAAGAAGCAGAATAACAAGACAAATAAATAGACAACAGAAGAGAAAAGATGAGAAAATTGGAGGATCAATTGGGGAACTCCAGCATCCGACATTAGGAGTTCCAGAAATAGAGAATGGAGGAAACAGCAGGAAGGAAGTGATCAAAGCCATAATACAAAGTGATCAAAGAAAGTGATCAAAGCCAAGAACATGTCCCAGAACTGAAGGAATGAAAATCCTACTGAGTAACCAGCAAAATAAATGTTAAAATGACCACAGCAAGGTATGCCTGTGGAATTTTAGAATACCAGGCATTAAAGAGAAGATCCTGAAAAGTTCCAGAAAAAAAATATGATACACAAAGAATCAAGAAAAAGAATGGCATTGGCTTTCTCAACAGCAACACTGGAGAGCTAGGAGACCATGGAGCAGTGTTCTCAAAAATCTGAATGAACATAATTTCCAACCTAGAAGTCTATACTTGGTTGAACTATCGATCAAGGTTGAGGGTCTAATAAAGACATTTTCAGGCATATGAGATCTAAAGATTTTATGCCCTAGGCCTCATAGGAAGCACTGGGGAATGTGCTCCAGCAAAATGTGGACATAAAGTCAGAAAAAAGGGCAAGGGATCCAGGAAATCCAACACTGAAGAGAGGTGAAAGGAAACCCAGAGTGATGAGGAGAGGAGAAGATCTCAGTGCAACCTTGTGCAGGTCTAGAGAGCGCCCAGTCTCAATTGCACTAGGGACAATGTCTCAGAGGGGGAAAAAATAATCTGATAGATTACCTGATGTGTCAAAACATATTGAGAGGAGAATTGCACTTCTGACAGAGTTTGGGGAGAATTGATCATAGATATGAAGAAAACTAAGCAAGCAAGATCATCGTCACCATCATCATCATCACCATCAACAACATCAACACCAGGGAAAAGAAAAAGTTGCATGGAAAAGGAAATGTGGTTATAGCATATGATACGATTTATCCATTATTAGTATTGATATAGTCATAGTAATGCCCGCTACCAGTATTGATTGAGCTAGATGTACACATGGGCTCTTTAGAAATGAGGAGGTAAATACCTGAAAAAGCAGTTAAAAGAGTTGAAAAGGGTTTGTCCCTGAGAGTGGGGGTTGGGGGTGCAAAGGGGGTAGGGTAGGAAATTTGTGTGTTTTGTTACAATCCTTGAAGTACTGGGTGACTTGAAAATCTACATATGTGTATTACTTTGGCAAAAAAATGGTAAAAGGACACACAAGAAAATATGTTTCCAAAATAGATTAGCAGCACGAACATATACTTTAGAAATACGAAAGTGCAATCAGAAAAAAACGTGGAGGGGCGCCTGGGTGGCTCAGTCGTTAGGCGGCCGACTTCGGCTCAGGTCATGATCTCGCGGTCCGTGAGTTCCAGCCCCGCGTCGGGCTCTGTGCTGACAGCTCAGAGCCTGGAGCCTGTTTCGGATTCTGTGTCTCCCTCTCTCTGACCCTCCCCTGTTCATGCTCTGTCTCTCTCTGTCTCAAAAATAAATAAACGTTAAAAAAAATGTGGAAAACGAGTTTTGTGTTAAGATCGTTTTACAATTTGACTTTTTAAACTATTTCACGTATCACTCTAATACAATTAAAAATACTTTAAAAGGCATAAAAGAAGGGCAGGAGTATTCCAAGTAGCAAATACCAGATGTGCTAGACAAGTAGGTAGGAGGTGGAGTAAGATGGAGAGCTTTGGAGAGTTTGGGCAGGACTGGCAGGGAGGTCATTGAGGGGAGTCACTGAATGTTTGGTGCAGGAGAACCATGTCAACTGATTTGCAATGAGAAGGGAGTTTTCCGTTGGAGAGACTTACAGTTAGACCAGGTGATGTCCAGGAGAGAAGATGCCTGGCTGCCCCTGGGCTGGTTCTCAGCTTTTGGAGAGACCTGTATGATCCCTGGACCAGGGTATCTACCTCTTTCCCCTCAGAGCACTGCTGGAAGGAGCCCTGTTCACAGTTGTCCTCGAAACCCCACATTGGGTAGAAATCACTTAAGAAAAATCCTTGGTCAGGGCGCCTGGGTGGCTCAGTCAGTCAGTTAAGCATCTGACTTCAGCCCAGGTCATGATCTCACAGTTTGTGAGTTCGAGCCCTGCGCCGGGCTCTGTGCTGACAGCTCGGAGCCTGGAGCCTGCTTTGGATTCTCTCTCTCTCTCTCTCTCTCTCTCTCTCTCTGCCCCTTGCCAGCTCATGCTCTCTCAAAATATATATAAAAAATAAACGCTAAAATAATTTTTAAAAAAAAGAAAGAAAAATCCTTGGTCATATTACATGCCCAAGTTTTTGGTTCAGAAAATATGGTCACTGTACTCATAGGCTTCAATAAGTTACTGTTTATGAGGATCGCTCCTGAGGATAGGAATTGGCATGGCTAAACCTTTTGAGAGCCCCGGGGTCCCAAGTGACCTTTCATTAGGAGAGGGCTGTGGGAGTAGCAGGAGAAATTGATCTCTTCTCCTGACATGGATTGATAAAGGGAGGCCTGGTACCCTGCGTCTTTGCCTCTCTATCTAGACAGCTGAACCCAGTTGATAAAAAAGAGAAACTTTGGCATTCTGAAGAAACTAAATATTTTAGGGCCCAAAGATTGTTTGGAACTCAGCCAACATAGCCCCGTTGTTTATAAATGAGGAACCAAGGTCCAGACAGCAGTGACTTATCCAAGTCTGTGCCACCTCCCCCAAAATGGTGGCTCAGCTTCATGGAGTAAGAGGTAGACTGACCATTAGGCAGGGCATTTGCCCTCAGAGAGGTGTAGGAAAGCACAGCACTAATGATCATTGGTATCTACACATAGTTAATCATACACTAAATGCATAAAGGGCTGTAAACCTCTGAGGTGGGATGCCCCCCCTACATTGAGGGTCCCATGATGTCATATACCCTCAAACTAGTAAGAATCAGCCCACAGTGAGGAGAACTGGTTAATTCATTCCTCATCATGGCTTAGAGATCTTTTGCTCCCCTCAGCTGCCATCTTGAGGACTGTAACACCTCATATAGGCCTGCTTTTGGAGCAGAGATAGGTATCTAATAACCTCTCAGAAGAAAGAGCCCTAGAGAGGAAGGGTCTGTCTTGACATTAGGGAAGTAGGATAAGGGAACTCACCTTAACAGTACATATGTGCCCAGCACTGAGCTACCGATACAGTGGCATGTGATGGTAAGAGCACGAGCTTTGGGGTTCATGCCAAGCTCCCCTACTTACATGATGTGTGGCCAATCATTTCAACTTCTCTGAGTCCTCGTTTGATCATCTTAAAGTTGGATGAGTAGTTCCCACTTTGCAGGATCAAAGTAGATAATGTAGGGAAAGAGTCTGACACTGTGCCTGGTACATATAGGTGCTCAGTGCTGATGGAGGTGATTATATATGTTGCTTATGCTCAAAAGTAGATTGGGGCAGGAGGCCAGTCCATGAGTTCCTGGAGGGTTCATATTTCCAGGTCTGGGTATGGTATATGGTAGATTGAATCCATGTGTGCTGGGGCTTGGGGGTGGGATGGGGCAACAAGAAGACCAGCCTGTCTGGAGCAGAGGGTTAGTGTTAGGGAGAGAGTGTTGGGAGTGTTGAGAGTGCTGGGAGAGTGTTAGGGAGTGTTGAGGGTCTTGGCCTCAATTCTGTTGGCAGTTGGGGAGTCATTGAAGTCAGACCCCTCTGACCTGGTACCTGTGAATAATTGGGCCAAGCCTCAGAAGCAATCGTGTTGCTGCACAGTGAGATGGAAAGTTTTAATAAACATGAAAAGGTGCTCTGTGGCCCTGGTCATCTATCCCTTTACAGGACTGTGAGGCCAAAGGTGAGTACCACTGTCCTTGGCTGAACATGTACCATGTGCCAGGCAGACGCTGTGCAAGCCTTACCTGACAAGAGGAGAGATTCTCCCTCCACACACACACCCCATTTTACAAGTGAAAAAGCTGAGGCTGGGCATAGGGGAGTACCTTCCCCAGAATTACGTGGCTAGTAAGTAGCAGAACTGGGAGCACAGTACTCACCCACTCAGAGCTTCAACACCCTGATGCTTGCCTACCCCACCTCGCTGTGAGTGCTCCATTCACTCTTCTAACAAATACTCCCTTCTGAGGTCCACCTCCCCTCCCTGTGCATCCATCTCTTGCTTTGCACTCAGCATAGATGATGCTCCCCTCACTGAGGACAGAGCCTGTGATGTGTTATCTCTGTCTTCTCTGTGGAAAAGGCACAGAGGGGATGGGGGGCACATAAAGGAGGAAGAAGACAAAAGAGATAGGAAAGCCTGCTTCCACACTCTCCCACTTCTTCCAAGTTCCCTGGTCCTTCTTCCTCCCCTTCCCCACCCCTAAGGCACCAGCTTCACTGTCTCAATCCTCCCCCCACCCCACCCCCCACACTCCTCTGAGGAGGAGCTGCCAGAGGGGTGTGGTTCAGATTTCACTCATTCCCTTGGGTTCCTTCAAAGCTGTCCTCCACTCCATTCTCTTCTCTCGCAGTTCCTTCACCTCTGAGGGGGCCTCACAATGGAGAAGGCAGGGCCTGTGTAGTAAACCGGAGCCCAGCAGCTGACTCACTTACCCTCTCAGCCTCATTCTGTTCATCTAGAAAATAAGCAGGTTGGACCAGGCAATTGGTGAAGCCTTTGCTATGTTGTTAATAATACCTGGTATTTGTCTGCTGGGTTCCAAAGGGTTTAATCATGCCAACAGCCCTGCCAGGATTGGCGTTGTGTTCCAAGTGGGGAGACTGAGGCTCAGATCCTGAGAAGGGGGGTGGCTTGCCTGGGTTACAAGGCTGGTAGATGGCAGAGCCAATATCTGAAGTGAGGTCTCTCTGGGTTTAAAGCTTGGGCTTTGCCTTGGCCCAAGCTGCAGGCTGCCTCTCAGCCACTCTGATTTGGGCCTTACCTTTCACTGTGACCCACTCGGACCCACATGGTTGGCTCCTGGCACCTCCCTGACCTCACCCCCTACCGTTCCTCCCTTTGCTCAGTGCACTCCAGCCATGCTGTCCTCCTCACTGTCCCAACAAATGGCCAGGCCCTTTGCCATCTCCCAGCCTTCTCACTGGTTCTTCTCTGGATGAGATACCCTACCCCTCATTTTCATGACATGTATTAGGCCACCAGGTCATTGCATAGGGCACAGGGAGAAGAACAGAGAGCAAATGCTGACTTTTTTTTTTTTCTGTTTCCCTTTCAGATCTGATGGTGAGAATTCCAGGACAGTCAGGTCAGTACCCCCTTTCTCTAGTAGCAGTTGGGAGATGGGGCAGGGACTGGGGTGGGGCCCTCTGATTTCTAACTTGGGGATCCATGGGCAGGGGTGGGGGCCAACCCCAGGGGTTTTGTCCCGTTGGTATTAGGGACGGGTATGGAGCAGACTGGGAGGGCTGGGTGAGTGTGGCAGGCATGGGAAAGGGGTTGAAAACTGTTCCTCAGTCTTTCTGACCCTAGCTACTATGGGCTGAGCTGGGCTGAACCCCAGAGGGATTCATGGTTGCTGCCCAGATGGGAAAGCTGACTTGCAGAGAGGTCGGCTCTGGACCTGGGACCTTCTCCACCTTTTCCTTCCAGGAGAAGAGGGTATGAGAGAAGTGGGGCTTCTCTGGTCTAGTGTTGGTGCTCTACCCCAAACTGCACTAGCCCTGAGTAGTGGGATCTGGGTGGACTTTTAATGTGACACAGTCTACACATTAGAAACATACATCATGGTGCCAAGTGCACATATTTTTTTTACATGCTTGGTAAAAAGGATTTACAAGCTTCAGTAAGTTTTCAGGGTGTGATCAGTTGGCAGCTCGTGGGGGCAGGAGTAAAATGGGGGTAAAGACAAGGGCTATTTATGCATTTCCCAGGCCTTAACCCACCAGAAGCTTCATGAAGATACAAGTGTGAAGGATAGGGAGTCTGGGTGTACATGGGAATGGTGGGGGGACTCAGGATAAGGCCTGCTCAGGCTCAGCATCTAGGCCAGGGGTGATCTCTGAGATGAGATGGGCCCAGGCAACAAAGGGATGGGATGGGTATACTCAGTCCCAGCCAGGATTGTAACTAGCATATACAGTGCCTTCGTGAAGAGTAGAATCCACTGAGTTGATCAGTTGGAGGAAAATTCCCTTTCTACTGGTCTACTGTGGCCCCTCACTGGGGTTCCCGGCTTAGTGAACAGAGCACAGGATACCATTTCAGTCCCCTACTTGTGGCCTCTTGGCTGTGAACCCTTGTACGGGGCACAGCTTGCCCAACCATATGTGGCAACCCAGGTCCTGCCATTCAGGCAGTAGATATGGGAGGGAGGCAGAGGATCCCAGCATAGAGATGGAAGTGTGTAATGGGACACACCGTGTCCTGGCATCCCAAGCAGGGGCTATGGGATGAGCACACTGATGAGGGCCAAGGTCGCGACTGTGGGGTGGAAGCACACTTGTGTCAACAGGAAAGCAGGGGAATGTGACAGATGCAGTCAGGCCCAGTGTCCAGGCAAGGAGTACATGACAAGATGCAGTTAGTCCCAGGATGCAGCCAAGGAGGGAGGCATGGGCACAGCCTGTCCTAGCATTTACGAAGGCACTAGTCTAGCAAAGGACCTGGGTCCCACTGTTCCACTGTGGGTTTGGAGAAAAGCAACCTGGCATGGCTCCAAGCACAGTCATAGGCCTCCACACTGATATCCCCGCTACTTGTTGAAGAATCCTATTAAAGGCATCTCTAGCTCTCAGCTCTCCCAGCAGGGGAGTTCCTGGGACCTATAGCTCAGCGTATTTACTAATGATCGTAATCATAAGTCATGATGACATGTATTGGGCCTTTACAACTTATAGAAGTCATCAGGGACTTTCTTTCATTTGATCCTCCTAGTGACACTGTAGGTGGAACCCAGGCTGGCCTTATCATCACTGTTTTAGAGTTGAAGAAACTGAGCTTGGGCTGGTTATGGGTTTTGCCTACAGCCACGCAACTCATAGATGGCTGGGCCAGGATTCAAACCCAGGTCTGCCTGGCACCAAGCCCGGAGCCCTGCCCACACTGTCACTGCGGGAGCTCTTGACAGCCTTGCAGATAATAATAATCATCCTCATCATCATCCTAATATTAGTAATAATAGCAGTTATCATTTGCTCCTCGCATATTAAGAACTCTGAACATGATCTTATTTAATGCTCACCACAGCCCTATTAGATGTAGATTGGGATCCCTGATTTACAAATGAGGAAAATGAGGTTCCCCAGAGGGTCAGTGCCTTGCCCAAGGAAAGAAAAGCAATAGGTCAGGGTAGCATCACTCTGACTCATACCCTGTGCTGTCTGGTTCCAAAGCCAGCATTTGTTTTATGGAGACGTGCTTCCCGACATCCATCCTGTGTCCACAGCCCAGGAGGCTACAGCAGCCTCGAGGACTCAGCATTTGGGAAGCAAGGGTCACACTTGGGCTGTGGAAGGGTCTTAAAACATAGCACTTGTGGGGAAGATCTTGCAAACCTGGTTGGTAGACCCTTGAACTTGGAACCAGGGCTGTGTGAGGATGCTCACAGGACCACATGTAAATTCTTGAGCTGGCTTCAGCTAGGGGTCTAGGGAGAGCTTCCTGGAGAAGGCAGAATCTGATCTGGGCTGTGGAGGACTGACATGCAGGCTTTGCAGTGGAGGGTGGGGGCACATCCCTGGGAATGTAGCCAATATGCATCAGAAGTGAGGATGGGACTCAAGGGGGGCACAGTTGGCTGGGCAAAAACAGATCTGGGCAGGAAAAGAGCTAATGTTAAAGTTCAGAACATGGACTGATACCTTCTGTCATCAGTGGGAGCCAGGGAAGGCTAGAGGGGAGAGGCTGAGCTCTGCAGCATACCAAGGGCAGCAAGTAGATCCAGGTAAAGGGCTCCATTTATGGCAGGTCACTTTCTAGTTATGTGCTTTTGGACAAATCTGTTCATCCCTTGGAGCCCCAGTGTCTTTAATAAGCACTGTGTGTGCATAAAAGGGAGAGGCTGGGGTGGGGGAGAAGAAACACCAAGGAGAGGAGAGAGGCCTTGGCAGTTGTGGAAGCAGGGTAGGTAGATTGAAAACCACGGAGGCCTGAGGGCTTCTAAGTATGGGGTGGCAGAGGAAGTGTGGAGTCTAATTAGAGCTGAACAGCTGGTGTTGCGCGAGGGCTATGGGCACAGGAAGGTGCCTGGACTTCCTGTAGGTTTGTGAGAAGTTGTCAAGCCTACAAGCACTTTAAACCAAGGCCCTCGGAGGGCGATGGCTCAAGTTCACAAAGCCAGCTCTCAGCAGAGCCTGTTTCCTAGCTGGTGTGCTCTCTGCAAAGTCACTGAACTTCTCTGATCCTTGGTTTCCTGGCCAGTGAAATGGGGATGAGGATTCTGACTTGTCCAAGCCAGATGAAAGAAATTAAAGTAAAACAATGTTCAGCATAAAATAGTGCTCAGTATGTTGTAGTGCCCTCCACCCTCCTCTACGCCCAATCCACTGTCTCTTACTGGATGGTCAAGCTTGAGAGATGTGAAGTGTGGGGAGAGGCAGGAGGGGCCAATACCTCCCAGGGGTCCCAGATTTGGAGGCGGTGCCACAGTAGGGAAGGTCGGGCTGAAACTGGGGGGCCTTGGGGACAGGGCTGGGGTTGCCAGGCACGCAAGGAGGAGAGCTGAAGAGGTGGCCTGTTGCTAGGGAAGGAGGGAGGAGGTGGGGGAGCCACTGACACCCACAGAGCCAGGGATGTCCCCATGGCAACCGGGAGCCCACTGCATTTGGGAGGAGAAGTGGGAGGAGGAGCCACGGTTGGCTCTGTTCCCAGAGGAGGCCTCCCACTCTGGGCCTCAGTGCCCCCATCTGTCAAACGGGAGTTTAGATTAGGTAATCTCTAAAATGCTTCCTTGTTTTGACCTCCTGGCAATCTGGGGTGGCTGAGACTGCAGGGATCTTCCAAGGCTCCCCCATCCACAAGTTGAAGATTCCACCAGTCCCTGGAGGCAACCCAGCTGTGTTGGAGTCTTCCCTTCCCAGGCTGAGTCCTGTTCAGCATAGCCTGGTTGCCCACCCTGCCCCAGCCCTCTGTTCTCACCATTTCCTGTGCCTGAAAACCTTGTCACTTAGTGTCTGCTGAAAGCTTTCTGGCTCTGGGAGCCCAACTCCAGTCCTCCTCACTCTGGGAAGCCTTCCCTGGCTACCCTAGTCCAACCTGCCTGTTTTCTCCCTCCTGGGATGCTCTGACCCCAGAGTTCTGAGCTCCTGCTGCCCTTAGTATTCACTGCTGCCGTTTATCTGGCAGCTTCTAAGATCTGGGCTCCACACAGGATGCTTGACAGGCTCAAATCTTTGCATTCCATCTGTGGTATCATATCGCAGACCCCCATTTTACATATGAGGCAGTTCTCTGTGAGGTTCCCCAGGTACCATGTGGTGGAGCCAAGCTTGGAACTTGGCTCTGTGTTATTGCTGGTACCCTGGGCCTGAGGTGGGGTGTTAACAGCAGGAGCACTTACTGAGTGTTAGCTAAAGCTGTTATATGCCAGGCACCATGCTGGGCACTTTACCTATATTCTCTCATTTAATGTCCATAATGATGCTAGAGGGTGTATATTCTTGTCATTTTGCTGATGAGGAAACTAATCTTAGGGAGCTGAAGGCATTTATCCCGTAGTAGAACTAGGATAGGAATTCAGACCATCAGAGGTGCAGTCACCACAGTATACTGGGGTCAACTCAGTTGTATTCCAGAAGCACGTAGAGCATTCCCTATGTACCGTACCTGTGTTGGGTGGTCTGTTGGGGGTGGGGAGACAGAAGCAGGGTACAGACACAGATATGCCAGCTCCAGCAAGCCCGAATGAGAGTGTGCTGAAGAGGAGAGGCCAGTTGTAAGGACAAGAGTCTGGAGGGGGTACAGCTGGAATAACAGTGAGATAGAAGAGGATGGTGTGGAGGAGTTGGGTAATTTTCCCAAAGAAGGTGCCATTCCAGGAAGATCCTGAGGGACAAGAAGGGGTAAGAGGGTCTTCCCTCCCCTTCCAGTTTGTGTTCCTCTGCCTCTGCCTGGCCTAGCCCCAGGAAGTGGGTGACCCCCAAGCTGGCTGCGTGCCTGGTTGGAACCAAAATAAACTTGCCTTCTCTCTCTTCCCCTCCCCTTGCCTCTGTCCCCTCTGTCCTGGCTTTAATTAGCAGCCCTGGGGATGAGTCACTTGGCAGCTGGGGAGGGAGGCTGCACAGAGCCCAGTCAAGCCCCGACTCCTGCCCTGAGCTTTGTGGGCAAGCGCCACTGTGTTCATGTGCCTATGTGTGCTCCTGCGTGCCCCCTGCTTCTGTGTCCGTGCGGGCGTGAGGAATGCAGAGGTGCTGGCATGTGTCCATGTGTGTCTGGGTATCTGCATAAAAGCATATCCAGTCATTGCTGCCTTTGTTTCTGCGTGCCACTGAATGTCAGTGTGTGTGAGTGTGTGGCTATAGTGTGCGTCTATGGAAGCAAGTGTCAGGAAACGAGGGAGCATTTGAATGAGCAAACACAAACACTTTATGATTGCACCCACCCCTCCCTACATAATGTTCTTTATGTGGTCTTGCTTATGCAAACCCTGCACTTATATCCCCAATTTTCCCTTGTCTGAGTCTGGGTACATTTTGTTGCAGGGAACAGAAACCCACTCAAACTCACTCCAGAATGTAAAGGGTGGGGGGTGGACTATTGTGAAGCTACATCTCACCGAATGTGAGAAATTAAGTGTGTGTGTGTGTGTGTGTGTGTGTGT
>NC_064817.1:43755528-43775656 GCF_023721935.1 Panthera uncia | reverse complement strand
GTATATATATATATATATATATATATATATATACATTTATAGTCAGGCCTCACACCAACTGGAAGCAGGACCAAGAAGTCAAGGACCAAGATTACTTGCCCTAGCTCCCTCTCCTTCCTTCTCTCTCTCTCTGCATCTCCCAGGCCCATGTCTCATCTCTCTGTGTATCTCATGGCTTGCTTGGTTTCTGTCATCTCTTTGTCACTGACTCACCTCTCTGGACTAGCTGCATCTGCGTTTGTTTATACGATCTGATGTGGCTGCCAACCTGGAAGCTTAAGGGTCCGTTCCATATGACAGTGTTTCTGTCCAGCCTATGGGAACAGGCGGCAGCAAGGGGCTGTAGGTGGGAGTCAGTTCTCTTAGAAGTGGGTGAGGGTAGAGAGGTCAAATACATCTCCAGCTAGCAGTTATTGTGGGTCCACACATGAGGTCAGAGCCTCGGGGCGGTCTGCTCAGAAGCCCATGGTTGTTAAATTGCCTGTCCATTAAGGTTTTGGTTCCTTTTCTAATGCAAGTTGACCTTTGCTCGCTGTGCTTTCAAGTTCCATGCACTTGCATTAAAACACCCTCATTTTATCTAAATAATTCCCCCCCTTTTTATGCCAGAACAGCTTTTAAGTGCACAGTGAATATTACCATTGCTACCAGTGTGTGGTGATTTTCATAGCCTCAGAACAACTAACATAATGCTACTCATGGTACAGCTACTACTGAGTTCTTGGTTGCTTTGGGAATTTTCACATTTTATTAGTGCAGGGACTGAGTTTATAGTTATCTGCAGTATATAATTATAAGTGCACATTATCAATATTATCAGCTTGACGCTTGGGCTTACTTTTCCATTAATACAAACCCCTGCAGTTTTTACATTAATTACAGAGAGAATTAATGACCTCTTAGACAAGTTTTCACCTATGAGTAAAGAGTTCGGAACCAGCTGTGCCCATAATGACTGTTCTCCAGATGCAGGAGCAATGCCCACGGCTTTGACTTTGGCCTTTGCCTCGCATCCTCTGGCTGAGACTTAGAGGCTGCCCACCGCCTCCTTGGGGGCCTCCTGTTTCTGGCTTGCATATAGAAGGTGCTGTTATTTTTAATATTTTTAATAGGAATGATAGTTTCCTTATTATCATTAAAGCCATCTTCTATGTGTAAACGGTAAATGTGAGGTTGGAGAGATTATCCCAGGTTCAAGGCAGAGTCTCCTTCAACTTCTCTCCTCCCCCCCTTTTTTACTATTCCAAATATTAATAATTACTTTGATCCACAAAATGTCTGCTGTGTATTGGGTACTGTTAGGGAGCATTTGGCACACATTCTCTTTAAGCCTCCTGGCCACTCTGCCAAGTAGAGGTGATTGTGGGCACTTTACAGCTGGGGAAACTGAAACCTGTAGAGGTAAAGTGACTTCCCAGAGTCATCCATCCATCCACCCACCTATCCAACCACCCATCCACCCACCCACCCATCCATTCACTCATCTATCCACTCATTCACTCAAGGATGATTTCTTGAGTACCTACAATGTGCCAGGCACTGTGCTAAATTAGATTCAGCTGATATACTGATGAATCATAGAAGTCTGCTCTGAGGAAACTCACTGTCCAGGAGGGAAAGAGATGAGGAAATAGACAATTACAGGGGAAGTATAGGGTGGGAGCATCTCAGAAGTATACTGTACCTAGCCTGAGGGGCTGGAAGGCCTCTCTAAGCTGATACCTAGGCTGAGACTTGGAGGATGAGTACAAGCTGGCCAGGTGAGGAGTGGGGGTGGGGTGAGGTGAAGCCGATAGGAGAGAGTTGCAGGCAGAGCCGGAAATGTATGCTGGAACTGTGGAAGGCGTGTTTGGCACCTGTGTTTGTAAAGAATTAAAGCTGTTTCTGCAGAGGAATGGGACTGTCATAAGCAATGGGCTGGGAAGGGTGCAGAAGGTAAGTTGGGAGGCTGTAACTGGGACCCCAGTCAGTTAGGCCCAGAGCTGAGGAGCTGCCGGACCCAGGAGCACAGTTTCCTTGCTTCCAGGCGCACCTGGTCCTGGGACCCACTGTGGGTCAGCCTGGGCAGCATCAGGCCAGGATTCTAGTGACCACAGTGCCCCCTAGTGTCCACCAGCCCATCTTGCAGCCTCCACCTCAGTGTGGATTGTCTACCACCACCACCATGTGCTGACCTGTGTGTCTGGGTGCCCTGTGCTGGATTCTGGGGACACTGGGATAAATAAGGCAGCGCCCCTGTCCCCACAGAGCTCCCGGCCCAGAGGGAGCATCAGCTTGTGGACAGAGAAGGCTGAGACAAGTGCAGGGTGGGAAGGAAACAGGGAAGGGGCCAGGGCCTATTCCAGGGGGCACAACCTGTAAGCTGACTTGTGAGGAACTAGGGGGAGCTAGTGAGGTGGGGAGGTGGCAGTGGGGGTGGGTGGTGGGAATGGATTTTTGAGCAGAGGCAAAGATGAGGCTGGGACAGCAATGTGGCAGAGAATGTAAGCACTCCTGTCTGGGTGGAGCACTGGTTGAGGATCGGGGCAGGGGAAGGCTGAGTCTAGGGGGGGGGGGGGGGGGTAGGAGTCAGCTCAGAGAAGGTTCTAGGAGGCCTGCCACTAGCTCATGGTGGGCGCTTAGCGAATGGAATCATATAAGGAGCTTCCCTGCTCTTTTGGGATCATAAACCCATGTGAGGATCTGATGAAAGCTACACTTTCCCCCCAAACATGCTGTTACTCATTAATATTTTCCATACAACTTCAGGGGCTTCAGAGACACTTCCCCTCCCCCAGTGCCTGTACATGAACCACAGGCTGCCAAACTGCTCTTTGTATAAATACCAAAACTTTATTGTGGCCTCCGAGGCTCTGTGTGATTAGAACCCTGCCTACATCTCCAGTCTCACCTCTCTCCCCTTTGCTTTTTCCACTCAGCTGCATTGGCCTTCTTGCAGTTCCTGGAAATATCACCTCAGATCGTTTGCCCAAATTGTTTCCTTTGCCTGGAACACTCTCTCCTGCTGCCTCCTCTTTTTGCCCAGCTTAATTCCATTAGCTGTTGAATGTCTGTCTCCTCTCACTTGGATATGAGCTCCATGAGATCAGGACATTGACTACCCTTAGCCCCTGCTGTATCAGGCCCCTGGCCCAGTGCCGGGTCCACAGGATCTGTTGAATAAGTGAATGAAGGCCTGCTGGTGCCCTGTGGTTGGGTCAAGCTGCTCACCATTAATTCCTTCTTCCTTTCAGCCCCTGGTGGGACATCACATGAATCTACCCAACATTCTCAGATATGTCTGAATTCCAAGAGTGGCTCAGAGATATTTTCCTAGAATCCTCCCCATCCCTGAAACAAATAGGCTTCCCATGGGTCTCCCCTGTCTTCTTGGGAGACGTGTCAGACTCCTTTAGGCTCAAGCTGACTACACCGTAGATGCACATTCGTTTCACTGAATCATCACAAGAACCCATGAGGTAGAAATTGCCACTTGTCTTTTAGAGATAAGGTAACTGAGCCTCAGAAGCATTATCCAGCTGGAAAGTGGTAGAGCTGGGACTTGTACTTGCTCTACCAGGCACCCAGGTGTGGGATCTTGGCCTTAACACAGGAGAAGGAGCTTGCCCAAGGGCCACAACATCAGCCTTATGGCCAGGACTAGAATTTCTGTCTCTCAACTCCTACCAGGCCAAGAGGAAGGTCTGGGCCAGAGGTGCAGCCATTAGGGCAGTAACTGCTAATGGGCACAGAGCACTGCGGCTGTAGGAGCTAGGAGAGTTGCTCAAGGAGAGAGAAAAAAGCAGGGGTCAAGGCCAGAGCTCTGGGGACCAGGGTCTTTAGAGGGTAGGAAGAGGGAGAAGAGACCACAAAGGGCCCGCAGATGCCAACTTTGCGGTGGTCCAGAGGGCCTATCTCTCTCAAAGGCTTTGGCTTTCTTGAGAGGAACCAGCTGCCCCAGCAGGGAGGCAGGAAGGCAGGAAGGCTGGCCTGTTGCCTGTCAGCTCCTATTCCTTCTAGATCATTGCCCCCCTGGCCCCTCCCAGGGCCGCCTTCTGCTCAGAACAGCCAGGGGCCTGGGCTCTGGGGCTGTGAAAGGACAAGAGCACTCTGAGCTGGATCTGTGGGACTCTTCAGGAACCCCCCATCCTTCCAACCCTCCAAATTCTCTCCTTTCTCCAGCCTCATCCAAAGGAAGGAGAGAGAGAGAGATTCCTGTGATGGGTAGGTGGGGAGTCAGGGCATCTGGATTCTAGTCTGACTGGCTGTGTGAACATTAGCAAGACTCTTCCCCTCTCTAGGCCTCAATTTCCCCATCTGTAAAGTCAGGCAGGGCAGTTTCCTTGGAAGAAGAGCCTCTTGATGGAGAATGGTGTTTCTTCTGATTTTTGCTTTTTTCTTCAGGGAGCATTTCTCGTAGCTAGTCCTCGGAACCATACACAGGAGAATGCGAGCTTATTGTAGTAGTCAAGCATATTGGCTAGGGTCCTGCCTTGATTTCCCCAAATGGGTGATTTGAATATTACTTGATCTGCAGCATCCAGGCACAACAACAAAACAGGGTCTCTAATTGTGCGGAAGATGAGAATGTGAAAAGCTTCTGTGGAAAAGTTTCTGTACTCACAAGCCAGCAATATGGCCGAGGGGACCGATCCACATCTGGGGAATGGTCAAACCAGGTCTCGATCTTGGGGTTCTGCCACTTAGTACCTGTAGTACCGGTACTGAATTACTTAATGTCTCTCCATCTGAGTTTTCTTGTCCAGAGAATAGGGCTAGTGACACACACTTGACAGGGTTCTTGGGGGAGATTCCAGCAGAGATGCACACGGGGAGCCTAGCCTGGGGTTTGGCCCAGAGGAGACACTGTGAGTTCTCAAAACTGCTTCCCCTTACATGGAGTTCCCAGCCCTCCTGAGGGAGCAGGGGAAGGAGCAAAGTTTCCAGTTGCAGTCTGGCCGACAGCCCAGCTGGCCTGGCCCCGCCTCCTTGGTTCCTCCTTCTAGGGAAGGGCTGGGAGGAGGGGGTGGTGACACAGTGGAGGCACCGCCCGGCCAGGGGGCCTGCCCTCGGGACAGGTCCAGACCCATGGAGCCCTCCGGGAGGAGTAGCAGGTAGGAACCTAGCCCCCCCCACCCCCGACCCTGCAGCCTGACCCCCTCCTTCCCTGCCCCAGCCCGGACTTGGTCCTTGGGCTGCTGATTCAGCAGCCTCCTGGCTTCCTGGTTCCTGGCTCCCCTCTTGGACTCTTGGAGGCCTTTGGCTTGGGGAGGGAGCTAGTGAGAGAGGGTGAGCGCATGGGCATCCGGGTGCCCCCCCCCCCCGCACTGTGAGGACCCTGGAGCCCTGAGCAACACAGTCCATGGCCTATGAGGGGTGTAACTAGTGGCTGCTTTGGCATGCTAGCCTGGCTCAGCACTGCAGGGCTCCCCCATAGCCACTGAGATTCTCTGATACTAACATTCCAGCAGCCTAAGGGTCTCTACATCTCAGATTTAATGAGATAATGAGTCAAGGACTGGGGCTGGTGACTGGCATATAGATGACACTTGAGAGACAGTCATTCTGATGATGATGCTTATTCCAGAGTCTCTGACAAGAACAGGTTCAGATTCCAAGATTCTCTATAAGCATCTAAGATTTGGGCATCCTCAGAATCACAAGTGAGATGCTGGGCAGCTGGCCTGGCCTGCAGCCACATCTCCTGGCCTTTACTTGGGCTTTGGAATGGCCAGGCCATGACCACAATCTGCCTTCAGGGGCATGTGGGGGAGAGGGGCTGGCTGACCTGGAAGGGCCAGTTCCACTCCCAGCACCTGCCCTGCTCAGGGTAGACCAGGCCCTCAGCCTCACTACCCTACTGTCCCTCCTCCCCCAGGCCCATTCTTTGGACTTTAATCATGGGAAGCAGGAGGCACGGGGGCCTTTGGACCCTGTGCTAGGGGTGGGGGTACAGTGCTGGGGGGTGGAGTGTGGGCCGTGTCCTGGGCTAGGGGCACAGCACTGGCCTTGGAAGCAAAGACTCCTACTGGGAACCACCCTGTCCTCTGGCTCACTGGGCTCCACCCACCCACTCAGCCCCAGTCCCATCTCACTTAGGCCACTGAGACCTTGGCAGCTCTCCTCAGCCCTCGCCTCTCCTCTCCTTTGCTCTGGCGCTCTCTGCCTCTCCCTGTCCTCTCTCTGTGTCTTTTGTCTCACCATTCCTCTGTCTTCCTCTTTCTCTGTCTTTCCCCTTTTCTATCTTACCCTTTCCGTGTCTCTTTCAGTTTCTCTCTGTCCCTCTCCCTCTCCTCCTACAGTGTTTCCTCTACCCACCTGGCCTGGGTTCTTCCCCCTCTTTGGATCCAGAGTCTCCTCTCCCTCCATGCCTTCCTCCCTTCTTGTAAGGGGTCTTCTATAAGGGCGAGCCCCCCATATATCTTTTCCCTTTCTCTTTCATCCCCTCTCCCCTCCCCTCTTTCCTACCTGTGTGGCGTCTGGTGTGAGGAGGGCTCCCTTCCCCCTTCCCTGCTGTGGTGTCCCAGTGTCTCCGTGGCTTAGGTCCCCATGGAGTCACCTGGAACACAGGAGGCCCAGACTGGCTCTTTTGTCTCTGCTGCCCCCTGTTGTCGTTGTGTTCTGTTTGTGGTTCGAGTGCTGTCCTCTCTTTCTTGACTTTGTGTTTTTTTTCTTTTTTTCTTCCTTCCTTCCTTCCTTCCTTCCTTCCTTCCTTCCTTCCCTCCTTCCTTCCTCTCTTTCCCTCCTTCCTTCCTTCCTCCCTTCCTTCCTTCCTTCCTCCCTTCCTCCCTTCCCTCTCTCCCTTCTCTCCCTTCTCTCCCTTCTTCCCTGCCTCCCCACCTCCCACCCCTCCTCTTCATTCCCAATCCTCCACCACCCATTCTTCCCATTCTTCCCAGTCTTCCCTTTCCCCTTCTCACTTCCTCATCCCTACTCCCCACCCGGCCTCTCCCTTCCCTCCCTGTCTCTTTCTCTGTCTCTCTGTCTCTCTGTCTCTGTCTCTCTCTCTCTCTCTCTCTGTCTCTTGCTGTCTCTCAGGTCCACAGCGTCTCATACTCTACACCAGTATTGCTGTCCTACTCAGGTCCTTGACTCCATGAAGCTTACCCCCTCAGGCAGGCTGGCAGAGAGCAGGTAAGAGCTAGACCCATCCTTCCCCTCATCCTTCACCCTTCCAGACAAATCTGCAATAGCATTGCCAGACCCTCTCCCCCATCTCCCTCTAGCCCGCCTGAGTGATTGTGGAATGAATGTCTGAGCATGTGAGAAGAGTGACTGGGAGACCAGGTAGGAGACCAAAGAGGAGATTCAGATTCTGTTTGTAGTTTATGCTTCCTTAAAAATCCTTCTGCAGATACCCATCCCCATCCCCAAAGGCGGGAGTGGTTGGTTCTACAATATGTAAGATTTGAGCTGTTTTGAAGGACGAGTAAGAGTTTGCCAGTTGGATAGGATGGAGAAGGATGTTTAGGCAGAGGGAACAATCACCCACACCTTTGAGAACATTATTTCCAAGTTAATGGGAAATCACATTTTACATTTTCTAATTATAAGGCAATAAGATGAAATATAGCAACAGCAAAAAAAAAAAAATAGACCCATTTGAAAGTTTAAAAAAACACTTGTGTGAAAGAGGAAATAAGAATGGAATTTATAGACTATTTAAGATAAATATCAATTATAGACTATTTAGAATAAATGTCAATGGGAATACTGTATATCAAAACCTATGGGATGTGACCATGGGGGTTCCCAGAAGAAAATCTATAGTCTTAAATGTTTTTATTAGGGAACACAACAGTTTAAATTAAACAAATTATCCCACTCAAAAATTTAGAAAAATAACAACCAAATGAAAGCAGAATAAAGTAATTACTATAGATAAAACCAGAAGTTAATGAAATAGAAAACAAAAGATTTGATAAACTAAGAGGTGGTTTTTGAAAAGACCAGCAAACTAGACAGACTATTCTCTGGCAGATATGACTGAGTAAAAAGCAAGAAGAAACGTAAATAAAATAAGGTATGATGAAGGGGATTTAACCACAGATTTTGAAGAGATGAAAAAAGTCATAAAAGATGCTCTGTATAATTTTATACCAATACATGTGAAAATATAGGTGAAATGGGTGGTTTTCTAGGAAAATATAAATTACCAAAATGACTTAAGGAGTGACAGAAAACTTGAATAGAATAGAACAATATAGAAGAAGTTAAAAATATGGTCAAAGTTTTCCCCTCAGAAATGGTACCAGGACCCAACTGGTATTACAGAAGTGGTGGTATGATGGAAGTTTTATTGAATCTGGAAAGATCAGATAATGGAAAAAGATGGGCAGCTTCCCACTTCATTCTAGAAAACTAGTATAACTGGATAGGTTTAGAGAAGGAGAGAGAGAGAACGAACTATAGCCCAATCTCATATTTCAATAGTCATACATTTTTTAAATAAAAGATTATCAAACTGAATCCATCAGTGTATTGAAAGAAGAACATATTGTGACAAATGAAAGTTTGTCCCAGCAGTGCAGGGATTGTTAAACATTAGGAAAGCTGTTATTTTAATGGATTACATTAATAGATTAAAGTAAAAAGAATGTATAACTATCTCCATAAATGCTGAAAAAATAATCTGATAGAATTATGTATCTGTTCTTGGTTTTAAAACTCTTAGTAAGTGTCCTAGTTATTTCTTACTTGTATTGGTATGATTTGTTACACAGCCATAGATAACTAGTACAGTAAGCTGTCAGTGAAAACATCCTTATTTTGATAAATAATTTTTTATCAGAAACCAAAGATAATCACCAAATTTAATAGTGAACTACTAGGTAAATTCCTATTAACCTCAGGAACGAAATAAGTATGACTGCTATCACTGTCACTAACCAACATTTTTTCCTAGAAGTTTTTTTTTTTAATTTAATTTATTTATACTAGAGAGAGAAAGTGAGTGAGCATGAGCAGGGCAGGGGCAGAGAGAGAGGGAGAGAAAGAGAATCCCAAGCAGGCCCAGCGCTATCAGCGCTGAGCCTAATGTGGGGTTTGAACTCATGAACCCTGAGATCATGATCTGAGCCGAAACCAAGAGTCAGACGCTTAACCCACTGAGCCACCCAGGCGCCCCATCAACATTTTTTTTTCTAAAACTTTTAACCAGTAGGATTAAAAACAGAAATAAGTGGTATAAATATTAGAAAGAAAGAGTCAGAATTAGTACTATTTGGAGATGATATGGTTGTCTACTTAGGTAATCAAAGAGAATAAAAGGGAAAATTATTAGAACTAATAAGAAAATTCAGTGAGATGGCTAGATACAAGATAAATATATACCCAAACCATTAGCTTCTCTGAATAGCAACAATAACTAATTAGAAGACATAATAGAAATAGATTCCATTCACAATAGTAAGACAAAATGATAAAATTACTAGGAATTAACAAGAAACATGAAATACTTCTCCATAGAAAACTAGAAAATTTCATCAAAGGCTGTAAGAAGACTTGAGTAGTCAATGATCCTATCCTGTTCCTGGATGTGAAGATTGAATATAGTAAAAATGACATTTTTTCCCTCAATCTGATCAAAAGTTTCAATGCATTTCTCACTAAAATGTCAGTGGTATTTTCTTTGGGAATTGGGCAATTGGATTTTAAAGCTCATTTAGAAGAGTAAATGCCCATGAATTACTAAGAAAATTTTGAAAAAGAAGAACAATGAGGGGGAACTCATACAAAATTACCATAAAGCTGCAGAAATTACAATCTTATATCATCACAGAAATAGAGAATTACATACAGGGAACAAAATAGAGAGTTTAGAAACAAAACCAAATATTAATATGGGAATGTAATTTATGATAAAGAACACATTTCAAATTAGTAGGGAGTCAGTAAATGGGATGGGACTATTGGCTACCATTTGGGAAAAAACTAAGTTAAACCTCTGTCTCACATAAAATCAAATACAAAGGATAAAACTGCAAAAGTATCAGAAGACAATACAGAATATTTTTATCATAGTAGGATGGAGAAGCTTTTCTGAGCATGACTTAAGAACCCAGAGGCCATAAAGTAAAGAACAATAATTTTGACTACATTAAAGTTGAGAACTTCTGTGTAAAGAAAGAGACTATACACAAAATTAAAACATAACAGCCTAGGAAAAAGGATTTGGTACATAAACATCAGGCAAAGGTTAAGATCTCTGTTTATATATAAAACATCTCCTGGAAATCAATAAGAAAAAGATGTATACCATCTTTTAGAATAGAGAAATTACATGATTTGGCAATTCAGAGAATAGACATCCATTAGCTGATGAATGAGAAAATAACTAAAACAAGAACAAAGTACCAATTTTAAAGTGCCAAAATTGAAAAGATTGAGGAAACAGAAACACTGTTTCCAGTGAGGAAACAGAATCTCTCATGTTCCATGATTGGAGTGCAAATTGGTACCATTTTTTATGGCACCAATTTGTCAGTTGTCCCCACCCCCACCCCCAATCTTAAATGTGGGTATACTTCCAACCTGAGAACCATGTCTTGGAGGTAGATTTCTCTAAGGCTTTACTACTAGATGGTCCTCCAACCGGAGGTCTTTTCTAAAGCATTCAATCCCAACTTTGAGCATAAACCATACTGTGCCACTCTTTATCACATGCCCTTTTAGGATAGCATTCTCAACCAACTCTTTTTTTTTTTAATGAAATTTATTTTTTTTAATTTATTTTTTTTAAATATATGAAATTTATTGTCAAATTGGTTTCCATACAACACCCAGTGCTCATCCCAACAGGTGCCCTCCTCAATACCCATCACCCACCCACCCCTCCCTCCCACCCCCCATAAACCCTCAGTTTGTTCTCAGTTTTTAGGAGTCTCTTATGTTTTGGCTCCCTCCCTCTCTAACCATTTTTTTTTCCTTCTCCTCCCCCATGGTCTTCTGTTAAGTTTCTCAGGATCCAGATAGGAGTGAAAACATATGGAATCTGTCCTTCTCTGTATGACTTATTTCACTTAGCATAACACTCTCCAGTTCCATCCATGTTGCTACAAAAGGCCATATTTCATTCTTTCTCATTGCCACGTAGTATTCCATTGTGTATATAAGCCACAATTTCTTTATCCATTCGTCAGTTGATGGACATTTAGGCTCTTTCCATAATTTAGCTATTCTCAACCAACTCTTAATGAAAAGGTTGCATGATGTATGCTTCTCAAAATAAAGGCTGGATTATGTGAGTAGGACTAATCTTTATTTTTAGCCAGTCTATAAAGATGTTAAAGCAACAGAAATAAGTTTTATCTACATTTTAAACAAAATGTGCATTCCTTTGGCCCACCAATTCAACTTTTAGGAACCTATTCTTCAAAACTGCTTCCAGACATACACAAAGATGTTCATTGCAGCATTGTTTATTATAGCAAAACATTAAAACAACCTACATGGCCGTCCACAAGAGAACAGCTTTTCTTTCATGATTCACCCATCCTATTGTATTCACCTATACTCTTACAGATCAAAAGAAAAAGATACATCTCTATATAATGACATGAAAGTATCTCCAAGACTTATTGCTATAAGAAAAAAAGCAAGTTGGAGCGCCTGGGTGGCTCAGTCTGTTAAGTGTCTGACTTAGGCTCAGGTCATGATCTCATGGTTTGTGAGTTCGAGCCCCGCGTCGGGCTCTGTGTTGACAGCTCAGAGCCTGGAGCCTGCTTCGGATTCCATGTCTCCCTCTCTCTCTGCCCTCCACCACTCAGGCTCTGTCTCTCTCTCTCTCTCTCTCTCAAAAATAAATAAACATTTAAAAAAAAAGAAAAAAACAAGTTGCAGAAGATGGTTTGTAGTATTATCCCATTCTTGTAAGGAAAAGAAAATCTGCATAACAACAATGAAAACATGTTATACACATTCTGTCATAATTTCAAAATTACTGGTCTTTATCCTCGGTCCCATTTATTTGCTTTTACTAACATTTCCTTCTCTATATATACCATTTCCCTACATCCAGCTGTTCAGATCTTGCTTTCCTTTTCATAACTAGCTCAAATACCATCTTATTCATTCAGCAAGATTTGTCCTGCCCACGGTCGGTTAGGCCTTGTGCTGAACCTTGGTGGGATACAGGAATGAATTGTATCTTGTCCTATCAGGGAGCTCAAGTCTAGAGGGAAGAGACACCTAGACAATGACAACATAGTGTGGTTTCGTATGGGACAGAAGTAGGTTCAGAGGGCTTCCTGAGGAAGGGCACCTAACCCCACGTGTCCCCTACAGGAGGGGACATGGGTACTGAGGCTTGAAAGAGTGATAGCTTTTCTTCATCCCCCAACCCTGCCAGCAATGGTCTTGCCTACTTTTTTGGCTCTTCCAAGCAGGATGACCTAGTGGAAAGTAGTTGAATTAGTACCTTTATTTATTTATTTTTTTTTTTAAATTTTTTTTTCAACGTTTTTTATTTATTTTTGGGACAGAGAGAGACAGAGCATGAACGGGGGAGGGGCAGAGAGAGAGGGAGACACAGAATCGGAAACAGGCTCCAGGCTCCGAGCCATCAGCCCAGAGCCTGACGCGGGGCTCGAACTCACGGACCGCAAGATTGTGACCTGGCTGAAGTCGGACACTTAACCGACTGCGCCACCCAGGCGCCCCAGTACCTTTCTTTATTTAAATCCAAGTTTGACCACTTACCAACTCTATGACTATGGGCAGGCCATTTAACCTCTGAGCCTCTGTTTCCTCATCTGTGTAATGAGGATAATGCCTACTTACCTCTCAGGGCTGATTGGAGATGGTGCATGTAAAATTCCTGGTGACTATCAACTCTTGAAGGGCATGCACTACCCATGTCTTGTTTTCCTCATAGCCAAGTATGTAGCATTGGATTGGATTGGATCTAAAAACTTTATGTATCTGAGGATGGTTCCGGATCAAAGAATGGGCCCAACCATAGTGGGGCTTTGAGATGAGAAGCTGAGAGTAGTACATGGGACAGAGGGGGTTACGCTATAAAAAGAGAGAGCCAGGTCTCTGGTCTTGCCATGAAAGGGGACACAGGAGGGAAAAAATGAAGCCATGGTAAGTGGAGCCCAGACAGGGCATTCTGGCCCTGGTTCTTGGCCCTGTTCTACCGATGCCATCTTCCAATCTCATAGTCCAGGGCAGGGAAGCATGGTGGGCCAATACTTGCATTGGTGCCAACACATCTCAATTTCATTCCCAGTTCTTTCACTCACTAGCTGCGTGACCATAGACAACTCACTTCACATGTCTGAGCCTAGTTCCTTATCTGTTAAAAGAAACACATAACATCGTGGGGTTTATAGATGAGATCAGTTGCTGAATGCATGACACATAATGGGTATTCAAAAAACACGTAGCTGTTATTAGTGTTCATTTCAGTAGATATTTATGGAGTTCTGCTGTAGCCAGGGCCTATGCTGGGTAATGGTTCTTGCCTTCCACAAGTTCCCAGTCAGTTGAGGAGACCAAGGAGAGCTATGATAGAGGGGCTCATGGTGGAGGAGACTGTGGAAGCCCAAAGGAAGGGATTTGTCCTGGTCTAGGACTGCTGCAGGTCAACTCAGACTAAAAGCTGAGTCTTAGAGGATGAGTAAGAGGCGGTCAGGGACAGAAGGGTGAAGTGTGGAAGAACCTTTCAGGCAGAAGGAACAGCATATGTAGAAGAACCTAGAAGTTATTGGGTAGGGCCAGAGGTTCTTAACCTGGGTTTCATGGGCTTCCGGTGGTCCCTGAACCTCCTGAAGTTGAATGCAAAACATTTTGGGTGTGTACCTACGGGCATTTTTTGTTGGGGAAATGGTCCGTGGCTTTCATTATATGCATAAAGGTCAAGAACCAATGTTGCTAGTGATGAAGTAGCATGTGGGTAGATTCTAAACAGGAGAGAAATTTGGTATAATTTGTGTTTTAGAAACATTGCACTAGCAGTCAGTATGAGAAATGGATTGTACGCATGGAGGCCAGCTGGAAGACCTCAACTGGGGTATTGGCATGGAAGGGAGTGGATTTGAGCAGGACTTCTGTTGCACTACTCCACTGGGCACCAGTCATATAGAAACATTTTAATTTCAAATTATGGAATCTAAAGCCTTTGGGAGTTATTAATGAGATAGACCCAATAGAAGATGAAGAAAAGGGAGGAGACAAGGAAGAGTTGGCATTAGCAGAGGTCCAGAGGGACATGAATCCAGGGTAATAGTGCAAGAGGAAAAGGGAATCTCTATTAATGCTTACCCAGCATTCAAAGTCCTTGCTAATTACTAACTTCCATCCTACTCAGTTCTCGGAGATCCTGAGCGACACTGGAGACACTTATTTCTCTATGGTCTTTGAAGAGGAATTACTTCTGGTTTGTGAGTCAGGTTGTTTCCTGAAGAAAGTAGTGTCTGAGCCAATCATTCAGGTCCATAAAGATTCAGAGAGCTAGAGATGGGGGAGGATACTCTGAGTGTGCACACAAAGGCCCAGGGGTGAGAGATAGCGAAACTAAACATGGGAGGGTGCAGAGGTTGGACCTGCCTCCAAACAGCTGTCTGGGGAGTTAAGGCTTCCTCTTTCATGGTAGGCAGCTGGAGAGCAGTGAGCAGTTCTCGAGCAGGCAAGGTGGCATATCTCTTCCTTCTAAAAAGCTTTTTCGAAGGAAGGGAAACTAGGGAGGAGGCTGCTGTGGTAATCCAAAAGAGAGATAACTGAAGATAGTGGCCATGGGGACAGAGCAGAGGAGATGGATTTGAGAGGTGATTGGGAGGATCTTCTACTACTGGAGTAGTAGGCTGAATAAATTGTGGGGGTGGAAGGGAGTGGAGATGACAGAGGTTGGAATTCAGAGTGAGTTTCAGTGTTCAGGTCTGGCAATGGAGTCATTCATTCAACAAATATTTATTGAGTGCCAGATGCTGTGCCGGGCATTAGGAATACAGCACCAAACAGAACAGATGGTGGTCCTGATGGATCTTACAGGGGGTGAGAGGGATAATAAATAAATAAACAACTAAATATGTAGAATGTGTCTGGTGCCACACCTAGCTGGGAGACAGTGATCCAGATAGAAGGAACATAGAGCACAAAGTCCCTGAGGCAGGAGTGTGTGTGTTATGTTTGAGAGACAGCAGGACACCAATATGATTGAACAAAGAGTCAACAGGGAGTGAGAGGAGCAGAAGTTGAGGAGGCGGAATCGGCAGAATTTGGCAACTGACTTGTTAAGGGAGCAGGAGGAACCTAGCATGACTCCCAGGTGTGTTTTGGGCTTGAGCACCTGGGTGGATGGTGGTGCTTTTCAGGAAGGTGCAAAATGCAGAGGACAGGTTTGCAGTGGTAAGATGCTGAGTTCAGGGACCCTGTGAGCTCAGAAGGCCTTAAAGACCATCCTGATGGAGCTTCTGGCAAGGATTAGGCTTGATGGGTCTGGGACCCAGGAGAGAGGGGAAGAGATGGGGAGGGTCCTAAGCCATACCTGAAGTTATGCAGTGGAGATTGCTGAGAAAGGGTGTGGAATGGAAGAGAAGAGGACCAGAACTGGGGAAGAGGGACCAACACAGAAGAAATGAGGAGAGGAAGAAGAGATGGGGGTGGTCGGAGAAGTAGGAGGAAAACCAGCAGGCTGTGGGCTCACGGAAGCAGAGGAAGGAAAGAGCCATCCGTGCACAGGAGGGGCTTGTTAAGAGTGGCAAATGGTATAGCTGGTGGAAGTTAGATGCGGGTGGAAGAGAGTCTATTGGCTTTAACCACTAGGAGGTCCTCGATGACCTGGCTAAGAACAGTTTCTATGGCATGGTGGGCGCACGAGGCAGATTGCAGTGGGTTGAAGAGCTCGTGGGAGGTACTGAAGTGGAGATGGCCAGTGTAGATGAATTTCTCAAGAAGCTTAGCTGTGAAGAGGAGAGAGGGACAGTGATTGCTAGAGGGAGATGTGGGGGCAGATAGAGGGTTCTTATTCCCAGATGGGAGAGACTTGAGCTTCTATAAATGTTGGTAAGAAGGAGGCAACAGAGAGAGAGAGAGAGGGGTTGAGATACAGGAGGGAGAGGGGGTGATTGTTGTGGAGGAGGTAGCAGTGGTGGGTTCCAGAGCCCAGGTGGAGGGGCTGGCCTTAAATAGTATAGGGGCCCTCTCTTTCTTACAGAAAAGGAAGGCAGGGGTGGTGGGGTGGGGAAATATGAGGGTGTTGAGCGGGTTGGTGAGAGAAATGCTTCAGTGAAGTTCAGAGCAACAAATGGAGATCCCTGACCAAGGGATGGATGCTGGAGCTAGGAGGGAGCAAGGAATACTTCCGGTTGAGAGTCAGAGAGGACTTCCTTCAGGAAGCAGCATTTAAGCTGGGCTATGATGTTCAGCTGGGATTTCCATAGGAAAAGATGTATACAGAAGGAATCAGAGTCAGCAAAGGCACAGAGGTGTGAAAAGGTTGGCCATCCTGATGGAATAATGAACAAGCTGATTTGATGAAGGGTGAGATGAGTGAGCCACTGATGATGACAGTGATAATAACTGTTACTACATAAGAAGCACCAAACCTACCCTGTGGCAGGTGCCTTACGTACTTGAATTCATTTAATCCCACCATGCCCTGTGGAATAGGTGTTTTCCATTTTGCAGATGAGGCAAATTAGTCCTACAGAAGTGAAGAGGTAGACTCAAGGCCACCCAGCTAGTAGGAGGTGTGGCCGATATTCATACCCAGGTCTGTCTAACTCTAAAGCCCATGCTTTTTCCACCTGACAGGGAGAGCCAGGTGAGGCCATATTGTGGGGGAGCCTTGAATGCCAAGTTGAGGAGTCTGACCTTTATCAAGGAAGCAGTGGGGAGCCAAGGTGGGTGTCTAAGCAGAGACAAGCAAGAAATCTTTGCTTGCAGTCTTTATTAGGAAGGCTGATGGGTCCAAAAGGGGAGAGAGAAGAAGAAATGAGGAGGTGGCTGCAGTGGCAGGCTGAGGGGTCGCAGGGGCCTGACCTGGATGCAAGAGAAGTGAGCAGTGGGACTGGAAGATCGTTTGTTCTTCATGACAGCCTTGAGAGGTGTGGAGTTTTCTCCTTTTATAGATGAGGAATGGGAGCCTCAGAAAGGGGGAGCCGCTTGCCCAGGACTTGAGCTCTGCTTCACGTGGTTTTGCTGACTCAGTGATTCTGTGGAACAATGTGTCACAGGGAGCTTTGAGTATGAAGAGGGTGTGTGTGTGTGCTTGGGTGCCTGTGTGCATGTATGTGTGTACGTGCACATGTGTGTGCTTGTCTGTCACCTGGACAGCAGTGCCTTCCCTTGCCTGTCCTCTTCTCATTTCTTCCCAATCCTCCAGTTTCCTGAATTCCATACTTACCACCTATCTTGAGCCAAGGGGTCTGGGAGTGGGGTGATACTGTTTCACTGGCTATCTCCAGAGGATCAGCCTTTTCATTCCCAAGGCACCTGGACCCCCTCAGCCCTACTGTCTGTCCATCCCCCCTCCAAAAATCTGTAGCCCAGCTCCAGTGATGGCCCCCTAGTACCCTGCGGACAGGCGCTTGTTCCTGCAATGACTCCTCCCTGCCACTGTGGCACTACAGTGTGGGTGCAAATGGCCACCTTGGGAATTAGATTCAGTTCATGAGCAGTTAACGATAACCACCACCATGTTCTTATTGCTCTTATTTGCCAGGCAGTTGACGTATGTTCGAGTCCTTGCAACAATCCTGTGGGATTGGCATCATGAGCCCCATTTTTACAGATGAGGAAACTAGGCTTCAAGAGGGGCAATAATATGCCTGGGCACATAGCCTGGAAGCACTTGTAAAGCTGGCATTGGAACCCTGGCCTGTTGGCTTCCAAAGCTGTGGGCTTTCCATACTCCATTTCTAAGCATCTCCAATTTGCCTTCAGGAAATACAAATCTTTGTCCTTCAAGGGCAGGGTGGATTTCTCAAGATAGTGCCAAGTTCACCTAAAGGACCTTGTGGGGTGAGTCTGGGACTTGGAAC
The DNA here is from genome assembly GCF_023721935.1 of Panthera uncia. Classification (NCBI taxonomy): domain Eukaryota; kingdom Metazoa; phylum Chordata; class Mammalia; order Carnivora; family Felidae; genus Panthera; species Panthera uncia. The sequence goes on along the minus strand of NC_064817.1, from coordinate 43,757,693 downwards.
TCTAAGAACTCTGGGTTGAAATCCTGACTCTACCACTCACCCAGCTATGTGACCTTGGGCAGGTTATCCAACCTCTCTGAACTTCAATTCCTTTGTCTCTAAAATGTTGCAGTGTTGTTGCAAGGGTTAAATGTGATGATGTGTGCAAAGAGCCAGCACCCAAGCAGGTTGCTGCTATTTATATTCAAATGTAGGTTGGGCACCTGTCAGGTCAGAAATGGAATTTGTATACTCTGGGCCTGACCTTAAATGAGCCTGGCTTGGGTGTGTGTGTGTGGGGGGGCTCTCAAAGGCTCTTTGGAGACTGAGTTGGGTGTGGCCATAGATCATCTGCCATACTGGCCTCCCCATTCAGACCCCGTCCTAGCCCCACCACCCTGGTTCCAGCCATTCATGTATCTCCCCTGCTTTGCAAACTAATGCCTCTGCCTCTCTCTGTCACCCACCCGCCTGTGGCCTCTACCCTGCCCTTCCTGGCCCCAGGGAAGAGGAGGAGGAGGAGGAGACTGAGGAAGAGGAAGAGGAAGACGCTCATCAGTTCTGCTGTCCGGCCTCCGAGTGCAGTAGTCCCTCCTCTCGGTAACTGAGAGGACAAGGGTCATTTTCTATGCAGAAGCAAAAGCCTTAACCAGCCCCCCAACCTGCCCTGCCCAGGACCCCCCATGGGACCCTGTCCCTGCTTCAGGATAGGCAAGCATCGTGCCCCTTCCTTCCCCACCTCCTTCTTGCAACTCCCCCGTCCCCCCACTGCTGCCTCCCCTGGACTCCAGCCCCTGAATTATAAAGGCTGGAGCCCTAGGTCTGACTAAAATGTGGGAGCAGTAGAGCTTGGAGCTTGGAGCTTGGAACCTGGACCCTCCCGTACCCACACCCCACTTCCCAGGCACCCTGGAGCCTGCCACTCCTGGAGAGGTCTCCAAATGACATCCCAAGGACCTACCTCTGTCCTCTGTGAGCACAAACAGAGATGCAGGGTGCCTAGGGCTCAGAGGACCAGACAGGGGCGGGACCCAGCCTGCCTAGTTCCCCATTGCTCGCTCGCTGGTTCCCTTGCTGTGGCCATTGCTGCCATCTCCACTGCTTGAAGGCCTTGCCCCGTGCCCTCTGCCACTCCCATAGTGCTCTGTAAATATGATCAGGATGAAAGGGCTTTCAGAGTGCGGGTGTTGCTGTGTACAAAGGAATTTCCATCAATAAAAGCTGATCTCTTCTCTCTGTCTGATGTATGTTCCACCCCACCCCCACTTCCCTCTCCTCATCCCCACCAGGGCCTTACCTTCTTTCCTATCCAGGGCTGGGAACAGGGCCTGGGAGAGAGAGTAGGGTCTGATTCTTGGTATTGTCAATACCCAAAAGGCACTCAATAAATGAACGAATGGTGTGGCACTCTCACCACGGGCAAGTCTGCTGCCTTCTCCAGTCAGTCAGCCTGAGGCAGCATGGGCCGGCCAACCTGGACATGTTGCTTGGCCCCTCTGCTACCTAGTTTCCACCCCACCCCATGTGTAAAAGGAGGAGGGAGGTTGGACCAGAGGATCTCCAAGGGTTCCTCCAGCTCTGACATTCTGTCAATCTGAGATGCTAGAATTTTAAGAAACTGTGATTATATGGACTTAAAATATGATAATTCAGTGACACATTCCATGCAATTCTGTGGTTTCTATTTCTACAACTCTGTGATTTGGGGATTCTCCAATCCTGTGGTTTTAAGATTTCATGATTCTGTTATTAAAAAATTCTGATAATATGATTTTAATATTCTGTGATGGTTAAGAGTCCTCGATTCTGTACTTTCAAGGTTCTGATTCTACAACTTTAGGGATCTCTGAGTCTAAGGGGAAGCCATTTCCTCCAGATGTAATGACCCTAAATATATCCTGCACCTTCCAGAAGCTGGTTCTAAGCATCCCTGGAAGCTGTCGACAGGAGGGTGGAAGGTATCCTTTATGGACGGTGAGACCCACACATTCCATAATGTGTCTGTGTTGGGAGCAAAGTCAAGAGACACCCCCCGCCCCAAGTGGGCTCATACCCTGGCTTTCCCTTTCTAAGCCTTTGGCATTGAACAAAACTGAGTTTACCTTGGTTCTCCCCCTTAACTATCTGTGTAATCTTGAGCAAGTATTTTCTTCTCCTTGAACTTCATTTTCCTCCCGAGTACAGTG
>NC_064817.1:43728150-43755518 GCF_023721935.1 Panthera uncia | reverse complement strand
GAAGGGCAGAAATGATGGAGTAGATATGGCTTCACTAATGAGCAAACTATGTTCCTGGCGCAAAGAGGAGGGGGTATGTCAAGGTGGGCTGGGGAGGATTGTAGTGTCTAGGAGGGCTTGCTGGAGGAGGAGGGGCAAGAATAGAAGACTCGGAAGGGTTTGAATGGGTGGTAGATGTGAAGAGGCATCACAGGAGACACAGCATGGACAGAAACCTGGTGGAGAGCTCCAGGGTTGTGCTGGTGAGTTGGGGAATAGTGTGTAGATCTGTTCCACTGGCTCTCCAGGGCGTGTGAGTCTAGATGACCTGTGGTGGCTGGAGAAGAGACCATTCTACCCTTTATCCGATTGGAGATAGAAGGAAGTGAAGAGGGGCAAGGATTCAACTAAATGGAGGGAGAGGGCAAGTCAAGGTCAGATGATCGTTGTGGGAGCCGAGGAGGTGTAGACTCCTGTGTAGACAACTGAATTGGCTGAGGGCCTGGGCTGTGGGAAGAGGGAAGGTTACTCTCGGTTGTGAGGGAAACGTATGTGCCTGTGCATATGTGTGCATGACTTTATGTGCAGCAGGCAGGTGGATCAGTAGTGAGAAACTGCACTGTTGTGTACCTAAGGGAATGTGATGGTATAAGGAATTCTGAGTGAGTGTGTGTGTGTGTGTGTGTGTGTGTGTGTGGTTGATTGTGTGAGGTGGTGACTTTCTACGCCTAACAGGCTCTCTGTGTGTGCCTGGTAGAGATAATCACGAGACTGGGTGTGGGTGGCTTTTGAGCATGTGAGGCTATGGCTTTTAGGGTGACAGTTGCCAGGCAGGATGGTCACACACACTCAGACACATGACTGCCACCTGACTTAGGGGACCAAGGTGGCTGGTGAGCACATGCTGTATGCTGGGCCCTGGCCTGGGCATGCCAGGTCCACAGAGGTGAATCATACCAGGCCACTGCCTTTGGGAGACATGAGCAGGAAGGGGACAGACACTTCAAGAGAGTAGCTTGAAGTTAGCTGCTGATAAGGATCATCTGTGACATGACTGTGCACAAGACACAGAGTGGGGAGTAGCTTACCTTGTCAACTTCTACGGCGGGGTGGGTAGACATGAGTCAGAATTGGCTTCCCAGGAGGGCTCACCTTCTCAGAGTGCTGCAAGATGCAGAGGAGCTCACCCAGAGCAATGAAGTCTGGGGTGAAGGGGAGAGGGAACAAGGAAGAAGAAACGAAGAGTACGAACAAAGGCACTGTGCTCACATAGCGTAGGAAGTGCAAGTAGCCTTCTGTTGCCCAGCTGTTGTCTAGGAGCTTAAAGGTGCAGGGGTTGGCGGGGGACAGCTGGACAGATTCAAGGGGCTTCTGAAACTAAAAAGTGGGACACTGGCCTGGAACGTAGGGGATTTTGGTTCTCATTCTTTGCGACCCTGGGCATGCCACTTTGACTTTCTGAGCCTGAGTTTGGATCTGTGGGATTGCATGGTTCATAGAGTCCATCTCTGTTCTGTTGGCTCTTCTACCCTTGGCCAGTCTAACCCATGACTCACAGTTCTCAAAGTCAGGTGCTTCTTCCATCTAACCTCAGTCTTTCCTGCTTCCTCCCAGGTGGCTTCTTCTCACACTCCACAAATATTTATTTACCCAGCATCTGGCCCTGTGCGTATCATTGTGGGAAGGTGTAGGGAGCTGGAAAATGCAGACTAGACCTGGGAGGGGCGGTTCAGAGCAGAGGGAGGGTGGTTAAGAACACCTTAATTTGTTGATTTGGCTCCTGGCTCCACCACTGCTGAGCTTTGAGACTTTGGGCAAGTTACTTCATCTCTCTGTACTTCGGTTTCCTCATCTGTTATCTCCTTCAGGGAGAACAACCCAGACCTTGCAAAGTTGCTAGGCCTAACAAAAAGTAGATACTTGGTAAATGACAACAATTATTTTTAGGGCTGCAAAGAAGCAGATCTTGGATTCAAACCTGGGTCTGTGTGCTCCCAAGCCTGTGTTTTCCCACTCTCTCCCCAGTCAGTCCCTTTGATGGCCTCCTCCCCTACCAGCCCTTGTGCCAAGCAAGCCAGGTTGGCCCAGGTTTGGATTCTCCATGGCACTGGGATTGAGCAGTAGAAACAGCTTGCAGAAGAGCCATCAGAGGAGACAGAGGTGATTGGGGTCCCTCTGCCCATCTGCCCCACCCACCCCTTTGTCTGGCGTCCTTGCCTGTCTTTCTCCAAGGCCCGAAGAAAGCCCCTGCCCTCATCTAGGTGCTCTGACTTCCTCATCTTGTTTTCTTGTCTCTCACTTCAGGTCCCCTCACTGCCCCCCACCCCGCCTTTCCATCCTAAGTTGTCATGTGAATAGTCCTCAGCATCCCTAGCTTCCTCTTGCCCTCATCTTATAGTATCCATAGCAACAGCCCCCATTCATTTCCATGGCAACTGCATCCTGATCCCATCCCCTGCTGGTTGCCTAGCTCCGGGCAGTGCCAATAAAGAGAAGGAGGGAGAGAGACCTCCCATTAGGAGCAGCATCCGGGGAGAGTCAGTGCCCCACACCATGGGCAGGCCACCCCAAATCCCTACAGAATGTCCTACCCTGCTTCTCCCTATCTTAGTGCCTTGGCTCACAAAGTCACTCACTTCTACCAGCTCCTCCTAGGCAAGGCCCTGGTCAGCAGCTTCCTCCTCCAGGAAGCCTTTATAAAAGGCAGCAAGGGAACTAATACAGGCTCTGGGCTTTGGATTCCTGTTCTGCCACTTGCTAGCTCTGAGACCTTTGGCTGTTACTTTCCCCCTCAGAGCCTTTTTCCTCACCTGCAAAGTAGGAATACTAATTCTTCCTTCACGTTTGTCATGCAGATTAAATAATGTGTGGAAAATGCCTGACACAGGGAAGGTGCACTGTGAGTGTGAGTTTATTTTTATTCTGCTCAGCCACCCCCAAGCAGAAGGAATCTCTCTCCTGAGCTCCCCCAGCACTTCCTCTGTTCCCCAGCCTTAAGGACTTTCAGCTTTGTACTGTGGTTATTTGTATAATGTAGTTTATTTCCCCTGATGCAGAGGATGCTCTCCAGTTTCCCCCACAGAATAGCCCAGAAGACAGTGCACGTGTGTGTGTGTGTGTGTGTGTGTGTGTGTGTGTGTTCTTATATTCTTTGCTCCTGACTGGGAGGAGTCCAGAGGTGGGGGGGGGGCAGGGTCCCCCAGGCCCTTTCAGAAGTCCAGGAAGCCAAAGAGGGAATTGCATTTCCTCTAGCCCTACACAGAAGAGAAACAGGTGCAGAGAGGTAAAGGGACGTGCCTGGGCTCACACAGCTGGTAAATGGCAGTCAAGACCTGAACCTAGGCCTGCCCAGCTTTTACTGTACGGTGTGTGTCTGTGTGTGTGTGTGTGTGCACGCACGCGCGCACACACACACACACACACATATGAGGAAGAGAAGAGAGATTTTCCATGTGATCAGCATGCCCTTCAGTGTTTTGGGGGACCCTGAGTAAAGGGATTCCACATCCTCAGGTGCTATTTCTTCAACAGTATGTATGATGTCAGGGGCAACACCCTCAAGCACTGTCCTTTTTGCCAGGCCCTCTTGGGGGAGGCTGTGCTGACAGTCTGACCTCCCTGCCCCTATTCCCTTTGCACCAGAGTTGGGGGCCATCTCTGAAGGGAGGAATTGCCAAAGAGTGAAGACCTGGGGGCGACATGGAGCCAGAAGTGGGGAGAGGCAATGAGATGTCATGAAAAGACAGCCTGGGCCCTGTGTTTGCATCCTGACTTTCTCACCTAATAACTGTGTGACCTTGAGCAAGTTTCTGTCACCTCTCTGAGCCTCAGTGTCCTCATCTATAACATGGAGCTAATGGTGTCTGCCTCAAAACATTTTGAGGATTCAATGAACTCATTAATGCTCTTGCCCTAAGGATAGAGGTGACCATAAGGCCCTATGGCAGCAGAGGAAGGACCTGAAAGCCAACATGTGTGGAGTGGGCAGGTGGGCATGGAAGAGCACACCTGAGCTAAATGTTGAAAGGTGAGCAGGGCATAGCCAGGTTGAAGTAATGGGGCAGAGGAATATGAAGCAGGGGTCAGGTCAGCAGAACCATCCATGGCTCTGGTGAGGAAGTTAGACGTTATCCTATGGATGATGATTCCTATGAAACCTAAGTTAGATCACGTCCCTCCTCAGCTCATCTCAATCAGAGTGAAAAAGTCAAAGTCTTTATCATGGGCTTAATGCCATTCATGATTTGGCCTCCATTACCTCTCTGATCTTACCTCTCTATCACTCTCCCCTCATCCACTTTGCTCCAGCTACACTGGCTTCCTTACTGCTTCTCAAACATGGCAGGTGCCATTCAACTCGATATCTTTTCACTAGCTCTACCTTCTGTCTAGACTGCTTTTCCCTCAAGTGACCACAGAGCTCACTCCCTCACTTCCATCGGGGCTCAGCTTATATGCCACTTCTTCAAGAAGACCTTCCCTGACCACAATATCGAAAACAGCACTTTTTATCCCTCTGTTGTATTTTCCTTCCTAGCACTTCTCCCTACCTGAAAGGACAGTATGTATTTAAAATTTTTTTTTAAGTTTATATATTTTTGAGAGAGAGACAAAGACAGCATGAACAGGGGAGGGGCAGAGAGAGAGAGAGAGAGAGAGAGAGAGAGAGAGAGAATCCCAAACAGGCTCCACACTGCCAGCACAGAGCCTGATGGGGGGCTTGAACTCACAAAACTGTGAGGTCAAGACCTGAGCCGAGACTGAGAGTCAGATGCTTAACCAACTGAGCCACCCAGGCGCCCCAACAGTATGTATTTATAGTCTGCTTCTCCCACTAGAATGTCACCTCCCCAGGGGACACATCTTATGTATTTTGTCCACTATTTTATTTCTGGCACCTAGCATTGTGCCTGGCGCATAGAAAATGCTCAATTGTTTGTTAAATGAATTATGAGGAGCTGTGGAAGGGTTTTAGTGGGAGCACAAAATGGTCAAAGCTGTACTTTGGAGAGCTCTCTCTGGCCGCAGGATGGAGAGTGGATTGGAAGAGGACACTGGAGAGGGAGGTCAGGCTCAGGTGGGAGGATCTATTAGCATAGCCACCATGGCCCATTCATTGACTCCTTCACTCCAGAAGCTTTTAGCTACTCTGTTCCCGGCCTTGTGCTCTGTGCTGGCTAGGAGATTACCAAAGTCTCTTCCTGTGCTGGGAGTCATGAACACAAATAGTTGTCACGCTTTGCCAAAGCTAACCTGCACCATAAAAAGAAGGACAGACATGTGCTGTGTGTGGGAGCTCTGCACAGGACCAGCAATAATTTCTGGCTGGAGGCGGGTTTCAGGAGGGCTTCTTAGTGGTGGCATATGACCTGAATCTTGATAGAAGTAGGGTGTGGGGGGATTTCTCAGATTGCAGATGGCAGAAATGATAGGGGCTGTATTCCAGGCAGAAGGTACTGTACGAGCAGTTTTGGAGGTGGAAAGCAGAGGAGTATTTGGGAGAAACAGGATCTGGGCCAGGCTGGAGGAAGGGTAGATGGGATGGGGGCTGGCAGCTAAGCTTGCAGTATGGCTTAATATTGAAGAGTGTGAGCTCTGGAGACCGACCGCCTGGATTTGAATCCTGGCTCTATCATTAATAGCTGTGTGACCATTGATAAGTTACTTAACCTCTCTGAGCCTCAGTTTCTTTATGTATAAAATGAAGATAAATCACAATACCTATCTCATAGGGTTCTTTTGGACAGTAAACAGGTTATTAAATATGAAGTGGTAAGCACAGTGCCTGACATGCCAAGCACTCTATAAGCATTAGCTACGGTATCTTTGAGAATCCTCAAATGCCAGAATAAGGAACTTGGGCTATCTCTTGTGGATAGTGGGAGCTATGGATTGTTCATGAACCAAGGAGACAATTGAGGAAACCTGGGTTTGAGCTGTGTGCTGAGAGTGAGAGGTTTGAGAGGTTGCTGGGCAGTATCCTGCAGTCCTGAGTGAGGTGGAGAGGAGCACCTTAGATGCCTGGGTTGGTGGGGGGAGCGCTGGGCCAGGTCTGACCCCCAAAGTGGACTTCACAAGGCCCTGAGGCCCAGGAGGAGAGAGTATTTGGGGTAGAGGGCAATTCCCCAGTCTGTTTCTGCCTTGTTCCTGGCAGTGTTATAGACTGACATTGGGAGGATGGAGGTTGAATGGTGGGTGGGAGGCTCCACTAGGGGTGGAAAGGAGCTCTCCCCCTGCAGCCCAGGACCCAGCCTGGTGGGTGGGTACAGCCTCCCCACTGCACCCCTAAGTGCTCTCCTGCAAGGCTGGAAGGTCTGTTGCAGCTCAAGCTCCCATATTGGTAGGGAGTCCCCTTACATCCACCCCAGCTTGCCCTGCCCTGTGCCCTGGCCTCTGCCAAGTAGGGGTTGGGGAGTGGCCCCTTAACCCTTTCCAACCAAGGGCCCCTTCATCCATGTGCCTGCCCAAACCAGACCATTCCCTGGGCCCCAGCCACACCCATTCCCCCCACAACCCCCATGCTTCACCCACCTGTCCTTCCCCTCCCGACCTCCCTCCCCCATTTTCCCCACCTCTGTGGTTCCTCACCTTGCCCGCTAGGCTCAGGGCACCTGGGCTCTGCCGCCACCTGGGTTCCCTGGCAGCCTGGTTGCCATGGCACCATGGGAGCAGATCTGGCAGAACAACAGCTCTGAGTAACCAGGGCAGGCAAGGCCCAGTGCCCAGCTCCTGCCAGTCTTCAACCTCGAGACTCTTGCCCTCCCCTCCCCCAGCTGAGCAGAGGAGGCTATGAGGAGAAAAAAGAAGTTGCCCCGCAGGGCAGCTCTTTACCTGTGAGGATGCTGAATGGGAGGTGCCTCCCACTGTCTGGGAGCCTGAGCCCTTGCAGCCAGGGAACCCTGGGAACTGGCCAGACCAGTGCCCAGGCAGCTGAGGGCAGGGGCGGGGCTATAGGGGGTCGGGCTAGGCAGGGGAGGGATGAGTGTGGAGGTGCAGGATGCAGGAGTGGGTCCCAGGCCTGGGGTCAGGGCTGATCTGAGTGGTGCTGGGGGATCAGGCTGGGAAGGAAACCACAGCATTCAGTGTTGGGGACAGAGCCATGAGGGGCTAGAGCTGAGAGGGATGGGACTGTGAGGGAACTGGTCCATCAAGGGAAGGAAGGTTTGGGGATGGAATTGTTAGGGGCCAGCACTATTAGAAAAAGGTACTTGAGTGGACAAGACTGGGAGGGAACCAGTCTGGGGATAAGGCTGTGGAGGGGACGTGACTATGAAGGGACCAGGTGTGAGGGGTGAGTAGGACTGGGGACAAGTCTGTGAGAAGACCCAACCTTGGGGTAAAGGAGTCTAAGAGGCCGGAGCTGTGAGTGGTGGGGCTGAAGGGCAATGAGGGTAGGGCTATGAAGACAAGGGGGCCTGAAGGGAAAAGAGGGGAACTCCCTTCCTGCCCTTAAATACTGGGGTTCCTGTGTCTGTGAGGGAGCTGGGGAGGATGGGGTTGTGGGCAGGGATCTGGTCTACCCACTCTCAGTCTTGCTGAGCAGGCCCATCTCCTGGTCCCACATCCTGGCTCATCTTATCTCATCCCCACAGTGTGGAGGGTGATGCCCCAGGCAGTGACCTGAGCACAGCGGTTGATAGTCCTGGGAGCCAACCCCCCTACCGGCTGAGCCAGATGCCCCCCACCAGCAGCCACATGGGGGGCCCCCCAACTGGGGTGGGCCTTCCCTGGGCTCAGCGAGCTCGCCTCCAGCCAGCCAGTGTCGCCCTGAGGAAGCAGGAGGAGGAGGAGATAAAGCGCTCCAAGGCCCTATCGGACAGCTATGAACTCTCCACGGACCTGCAGGACAAGAAGGTGCAGAGGAGACAGTTCTGGCTGGGAATGGGAGTGGGAACGGGGTGGGGGTGTGTGGGTGTGCGAGAACCAAGGGAGGGATTGGAATGTGGCACTTGAGGGCGGTATCCAGGGAGGGATAGGGAAACTAGAATGGGAGACTAGCTCTGGGGTCCTTCATCCTCCTGGGGATGCACTCACTCATTCACCACCCATCCACTGAGTTTCCAGTTCACTCAGCAAACACTGACACAAAGATGAATGAGACCGGAACCCAATCCTCCAAAATCTAATAGGAGAAGCACACACATAAATGGGCACTTTCAGAAGAGTGTGCTATAGTATATCATATATATCACACAGGATTTGTGTAGCTTAAAAAAAAAAAAAAACAAAAAAACGTCAGGGAGCACAAAATCCTATGTATATAAAAAAAACCTGGAAGGACATATACCAAAGCATTCATTGTGGTTATGCCTAGGTATTGGGACTTCAGGCGAACCTATCTTCTTTCCTCCCTTCCTTCCTACCCCCCTCCCTCCCTCCCTCCCTTCCTTCCTTCCTTCTTTCCTTCCCTCTCTCCACACTCCCCTTCCCTTCCTCTCTCCCTCTCTTCTTTCTCTCTCTTCCTCTTTCCTTTCCTTCCCCTTGCTCTCAATTTCTTTCTTTTCTTTCCATTTTTGGCATCTCTGTTTTTTTTTTTTTAACTTTTCTGGCATAATGAACATCTATTTCTTGTAAATAAAAAAGAAAACCACAATCCAGTCCCATGTGACAAGTGTTATCTGAGATTAAAGTGAGGACACAACACTGAGAGCACACAGCCTGGCCTGTCTAGACAGCTATGCGCAGTTGGCTGTGGTGTGGGTTGAGGCCCAGGGAGGTGAATGAGGCTGCAGTGAGTTTCTGACCTCATTCCCCTCTACCCTCCCCTGCTAGGTGGAAATGCTGGAGAGGAAGTATGGGGGCTCCTTCCTGAGCCGCAGGGCCGCCAGGACCATCCAGACAGCCTTTCGCCAGTACCGCATGAACAAGAACTTTGAGCGGCTCCGCAGCTCGGCTTCAGAAAGCCGCATGTCCCGCCGCATCATCCTTTCCAATATGCGGATGCAGTTCTCCTTTGAGGAGTATGAGAAGGCACAGAACCCCGCGTACTTCGAGGGCAAGCCTGCCTCGCTGGACGAGGGTGCCATGGCTGGTGCCCGGAGCCACCGGCTTGAACGAGGGCTCCCATATGGAGGCTCCTGTGGAGGGGGCATCGATGGTGGGGGAAGCTCTGTCACCACATCTGGAGAGTTTTCCAATGACATCACAGAGCTCGAAGACTCCTTCTCCAAACAGGTCAGCATCCCTGAAAAGGGCCTCTCCTCCCTATATTGCCTATATTCCAAACTGAAAGAAGTTGCCCAGCAAGCATGTGAGTACGGACTGTGAGATGGATGAGAAAGGCATCCATCTAGTTAGAACAAGTTAAACATCTAGGCTTTTGGAACACATAAGAAAATTTAAGTTCTCACTCTTTGGAACTTGATGCACAAGCAAATTAAGGCCTAACAGGTGATGAGCTCCTACTCCATGCCAGGTGCTGTGTGTGCATCATAACGACCTGCACAATGGGGGTTGTTATCCCAATTTGACAGAGGAGGAGACTGGGGCTCCAAGTCCCTGAGACGTGAAGTGACTTTTCCAAACTGGATTGGAACTCAGCTCTGTCTGGTTCTAAAGTCCATGCCCTTTCCCTTATACTGCACTACTACCACTATTGACCAGGCTCTGTGGTGGGCACTGTGACAGAGACAGATGAGCCAGCCAGGGTCCTTGTTCTCGAGGATCTCCGAGGCCAGTAGGAAATGGCAGACATGCACATAACTGTCTCCTGAAATAGAGTGTGCTCAGAGCCATGAGAAAGGATCACATATAGTACCATGGGAATGCAGAGGAGGGAAAAGAGACTTTCTTTTGGGAGGACAAGAGAAAGCCTCTTTGAGAAAATAGCACTGGAGCTGGGCCTTACCAGACAAATAAGACTTAGCAAGTTAGAGATTGTTGGGAGGGTAGGGTGTTGCTTGCACAGGCATTACATTGGCAAAAGCATGAGATGGTGGGAATATAATAGGCAGTGATGGTGGTAGCAGATCATTCTCGGCTTGAGGTCTGTCAGCATTAGCTGTTCAAGTGCAAATCCCAGTTCTGCCGTCTCCCAGCTGTGTGACCTCCGGAAAGTTGTTTAACCTCACTGAAACATGATCAATAAAATGGAGATAGAACCTTCCTTTTAAAGCTGTTTTGAAGAGTCACTTCAGCTAGGTAATATACATGAAAGCAGCTGCTCAGTACATGTTAGTTTCCTTCCTAAAACTAAGGAGGTATTTGGCAGAAAGGGTTGAATGAATGAATGAATGAATGAAGCTTTATAAGAGAAGAAATCATTCTTCTCTAAGCTCTCTGATCTCACCCTGCCATCAGCCAGGACATGCTTCCCTGGAGCTAGTGAAGGGGTGTAGGTAGGGGGGAGGAAAGAAATTTTAAATGGAAGATCTAAATCACTCATCCATCCATACAACAAACATTTAATTGAATACCTCTTCTGTGTCAAATGTGTTGAGCTGAGTCGACTGAAGTTGACTGAGCTGGCTGAAAAGACAGAAACCTGGATCCATCCCTCAAGGGGAGAATGGGGGATAAGGGATCACAGTCTGGTGCAGAGACTGAGGAACCAGGCCTGGGCTCAGCTGTTAGTGCTATCTAAATATGATGGAGAAGTGTGGTAGTTACATGTATCAATTACATTGCTGCATAACACATGACCCCCAAATTTAGTAGCTTCAAACTGAACATAAAGACTTCACTTAAACAAGAAATATTTATTATCTCACACAGTTTCTGAGGGCCAGGAATCTGGGAGTGGCTTGGCTGGTGGTTCTGGCTCAGGGTCTTTCATGAGGCTTCAATCAAGCCATAGGGTGAGACCAGTCTGTGAAGACTTGCTGGGGGCTGATGGATTTGCTTCCAAGCTCACTCGACTATTGGCAGGAAGATTCAGCTCCTCATCGTGTGGGCATCTCCCTAGGACTGCTCATGGTGTGGCTTCCCCCAGAGCAAGGGGTCTGAGAGAGAGAGATTGAGAGAGAGAACAGTGAACAAGAGTGCTCAAGAAGGAAGCTGCAGTCCTGTATAACCTGATGTGGGAAGTGACATCCCATCACTTCTGCCATATACTGTTGGCTCTACAGACCAAGCCTGGGATCATGTATACCAAGAGGCAGGGATCATTAGAGGCCAGTTTGGAGGCTGGATACCACAGGGAAGCAGAGTTACCAGCCATGGTTTAGATCGTCAAATAATAAATATTATGGGTTGAACAAGACAGAACCAGATGGAGAGCTCTGGGAGCCCAGAGGAAGCTGGGATATTGGTTTACCCTGGGGGACGGCAGAGGCAGAAATGTGGATTGAATCAGAGAGTAGGTGGCATTTGGCTTGGGTACATAGGGACATGAAGGAGGGATTGAGATATTGAGAAGGGGACTTGTGGCCAATAGCCAGCCCCTGTGAGCTCACAATGGTTCCCTGGGAGTTATTTTATACACTGCAGAGAACCTGTGGGGTGGGGGAGGGGATTCCCTCTTCTTGGCTGACCCACTAGGAAGATTCCGCCTTTTGCCTCCCCTCCCTCCCTCCCCTACTCCCTGCCTTCCACCATCCTACCCTCCTTCCCTTCCCTCTTTCCCTTTACTCCCACACAGGTAAAGTCTCTGGCTGAGTCCATTGATGAGGCCCTGAACTGCCACCCATCAGGGCCCATGTCTGAGGAGCCAGGGTCAGCCCAACTGGAGAAGCGAGAATCAAAGGAACAGCAAGAGGACAGCTCAGCCACGTCCTTCAGTGACCTTCCCCTCTACTTGGATGACCCAGTTCCCCCACCATCCCCTGAGCGACTGCCTAGCACAGAGCCCCCACCCCAGGGCCGGCCTGAGTTCTGGGCGCCAGCCCCTCTCCCACCAGTTCCTCCACCAGTGCCACCAGGGACCCGGGAAGACGGTGCCCGTGAGGAAGGCACTCGCAGGGGTCCTGGGTGCTTGGAGTGCCGGGATTTCCGGCTGCGGGCCGCCCACCTTCCCCTGCTTACCATTGAGCCTCCTAGTGACAGCTCCGTGGACCTGAGTGACCGCTCAGATCGCGGGTCTGTCCACCGCCAGCTGGTGTATGAGGCTGATGGCTGCAGCCCCCATGGGACCCTGAAGCACAAGGGGCCACCAGGCAGGGCCCCGATCCCACACCGCCACTACCCAGCCCCAGAGGGCCCAGCCCCAGCCCCGCCAGGGCCCTTGCCACCAGCCCCCAACAGTGGCACTGGGCCCAGTGGTGTGGCTGGGGGTCGGAGGTTGGGGAAGTGCGAGGCAGCAGGCGAGAACTCTGATGGTGGAGATAATGAGAGCCTGGAGAGCTCCAGCAATTCCAATGAGACCATCAACTGCAGCTCTGGCTCCTCTTCGAGGGACAGCCTGAGAGAGCCTCCAGCCACAGGCCTGTGCAAGCAGACTTACCAGCGGGAGACGAGGCACAGCTGGGACTCACCAGCCTTTAACAACGACGTGGTGCAAAGGCGGCACTACCGAATCGGCCTCAACCTCTTCAACAAGTACGTGCTCCCTGATCCTGCCTCCTCGCCCCTTCCTACCCTGCTAGAGGCACTTGGACCGCTGGGGCTGAACTCCAAGCAGAGATCCTGCTTCAGCCATCCTCTCGTTTTGTGGGTGGTGTTTCTCCCCAGCCTTTCAGGGAAGAGGATTGGCAACAGGGTGGCAGAATGGAAAGCCCTCCCCACCACACACAGACACAGCTGTCAGAGGCAATTCTAACCCTAATACTGCCTCTGACTGGCTGTGCGATCTTGGGCAAGATGTTTCCTCCTCTGGGCCCCGGTTTGCTGTCTATAGGATGGATTCTGAACCTTGGGTCCCCCATGTACCCTTTTTGGTGGGGAGGTGATATGATGTATAAAGAACCCTGCTCTAAGTAACAGGAGCCCTCGACCCCTAACCTGACTCCGGCCAGCCTCTCTGTGTAGCCCTGGGCAAGGTGTGTTCCTTCCTTGGGCTTCAGTGCTTCCATCTATTGATTAGCAGGGTGTGTGGGGCACCTGGGTGGCTCAGTTTATTAAGCATCCAACTCTTGATCTCGGTTCATGTCATGATCTCGTGGTTTGTGAGTTCGAGCCCTGCATTGGGCTCTGAGCTGACAGCACAGAGCCTGCTTGGGATTCTTTCTCTCCCTCTCTCTCTGCCCCTTCCCTGCTCATTTCCCCCCCCCCCCATCCTCTCCCTCTCTCTTTCTCTCTCTCTCTCTCTCAAAATAAATAAAACAAACTTTTAAAAAAGTTTTGATTAGCAGGGTGTGCATACTCAGGCCTGGGGGGGGGGGGCAGGGTGGAGTGCTGGAGTAGTCAGTGACCATGACTGAGCCCTTTCTAGGTGCCTGATCTTATGCCAGGTGCTTAGGAGTGGGGTGGAAGCATGACATTTGCTCAGAAGAGAATTAGAAACCAAATGCCTTGTGTCTTCATAGCCTAGTAGACACTGCCACCTATATTTACGTCTCACAATAGCTCAGGAAGGTGGGAAGTAGTGTCCCTGTTTTATAGAGAAGGAGCTGAGGCTTAGAGACATAAAAGGAGTTGCGTTGAGTCACACAACTGGTAAGTGACAGATGTGAGACTCCTGTGGCACCAAAGTCTCTTCCAAATTCCAACCTCATGGGGTCCTAAGGCTCTGGGGTTTTGAATACAGGATAGCTCAGACCCAGATTTGGCCTAGTGGAAAGCAGAGAGTATCTTGTCTATTGGCACATTCACAGAGGCTGGGTACTACCTTGTCTGGGTGGGATTTGAGAGGCAGACAGAGAAACCTCTTCACTTTCCTGTTCTGAGGGTCTGTGACTCAGAGAGAAGGGCTTAGCCTGGGGGCTCAGGCCTTCTCCCAGGACTCCTCAGTGGCTACTGGGAATATTAAAGCTCCTGGCATAGAGCAGCCTCTCATTAGATCTTAGTTTCCATTGTAGTGTGGCTCCAGTTAACTGACTGGCTCCAGTGAAAGGGTTGAGGATGCCTTGGAATTTAAAAACTCTGTGAGAGTGGCTTCCTCCCCTTGGGCCTCAGTTTTCTTATCTGTACCATGAAGGGATTGGACATAAGTTATATATTCACCTTCCTTGGTTCTCTGAGGCTATGGTTGGGCCCAAAATTAGTTCATGAAGTGGGACCAAGGGCCGAGTTCTAGGAGGACAGTCATCTCATCTACCTCCCCTCTTTCTGCAGGAAGCCAGAGAAGGGTATCCAGTATCTGATCGAGCGGGGCTTCCTGTCAGACACACCGGTGGGAGTGGCTCACTTTATCCTGGAACGGAAAGGCCTGAGCCGGCAGATGATAGGGGAATTCCTAGGGAACCGGCAGAAGCAGTTCAACAGAGATGTGTTGGAGTGAGGACCCCAGGATGGGGCAGACCGGGCCAGGGATTCCTGGAAAAGGAGGGCAGGAGGGAGGAAGTGGGCAGCCTGTCCTTTTTGTTCAGATAAACTTTACAAAACAGGATGAAGAGACCTTCCTGCTCCCATACCCCTCTACTTCAAAAACATCTGATCTCTCTTGGCCCTGTTTCCAAAAGTCCTCTGGGTGGTCCTGCTTGTCCTATGGCCTGCTTTGGGCCCCAGTTTGCCTATCTCTGAAATGAGCGGGTCAGTGGAAAGGACCCTTAGAACCATGTGTCTGGCCTTGATTTTCTGGGATGGATTCAATTTCAAACATTCCATCCTCGTAAGTACTTGGTAGGGCTATGGGTCCAGATTTTGGAAGTCTGTCAGTGGGGGTGTTTGTCCGTTTGAGCAGGTCAGGGTAGGTCAGAGGTTTTCTGCAGAGGATTTGAGAGTGGCATACCTGCTTCTTTCCTCCTCAGCTGTGTGGTGGATGAGATGGACTTCTCCTCCATGGATTTGGATGATGCACTCCGGAAGTTCCAATCCCATATCCGGGTCCAAGGCGAGGCCCAGAAAGTGGAGCGACTCATCGAAGCCTTCAGGTGTGCCTTTTTCCCATTCCTGAAGCTGCCCTTCCCCCCTTTGGGGGGCAGTGTAGTATGTGTCTACAAGTAACCTCTCTGAGCCTCATACTTTCCTCACCAGAAACTGGAAATCATAAATCCTATCTTGCAAGGCAGCTGTGAGGATCAGAGGTAGTGTGCCTAAAGTGTCTAGCTCAGCATCTGGGACATGGGCATCCAATAGGTGACGACAGCATTAGCAACAGCTAATGTTTGTCAAGCACTGGTTTACCAGGTATCAGGTGCTGAGCTGGGCACTTTATGTGATTATTTCACCAAATACTCACAACAACCCTACGAGGTGGGTGCTTCCATTATTATTCCCATTTTGCAGATAAGAAATCAGAAATTTAGAGAGGTTAAGTAATTTGCTCAGTGTCATACAGTGAGTAAGAGGTTCAAACCAGGATTTGAACTCAAATGTGTTTGCCTCCATGACCTAATGCCTTTGACTCTTATCCTCTACTGTTAATGCTTTGGGAATCAGGCAGACCTAGACATAACCCGGCTCCACCACTTAGGGGTATCAAGCAGGGAAACAGAAGAGTTGCTGACAACTTGTTTCCCATAATGGGAGAAGGATTTGCCCTATAGGCAGAAAGATCTGGATTTTCATCTTGTCTTCACCATTTACCGACCTTTTACCTTGGGCACGTTACCTCTCCACTTTGGGCCTCATTACTTCCTCTGTAAAATGGGGCTGCTAATAGCTACCTTACAGGATCGTGATAGGATTACATGAGACAATGTATGGAGGTCTGTAGGCAGAGCTCTGTAAAAGGTAGTGGTTGTGATTTTATATGCTAGTCTTGGGGAAGCTGAAGAAAGAGGACATACCCAAAAGCCTTGGGAATATTTCTTGGGGGAGAGGGTTGGCGGCACCAGACTGGGGGTGGGGGGATGATGGGTAGGTGAAGATTACTAGTGCCTGACCCTGGCCTCGATCCTGCCCTGCAGCCAGCGGTATTGTGTCTGTAACCCAGCCCTTGTGCGCCAGTTCCGGAACCCAGACACCATCTTCATCCTTGCTTTTGCTATCATCCTCCTCAATACCGACATGTACAGTCCCAGCGTCAAGGCTGAACGCAAGATGAAACTAGATGACTTCATCAAGAACCTGAGAGGTGACCCCAGACATCGCTGGCAGCTTGTCCTGTCCTTCACCTCAGAAGGGAGAGTGGGCAGGGTGGAGGTGGGCTGGGGAAGGAGCGGGGAGATCACACCTGCTCTCTGGAAAATTACCTGTGATGCTCTCTCACTTTCTGCCAAAGCTGGGTATTGCCAGGGCATTCACTTATTAATTCACTCAAATAGTTGTTTGTCCATCTACTCATTCCTGCACCAGATACTCACTGAGAAGGTTCTAGGGTTACAGCAGTGAACATGAGAGATAAAAGCCCTGGCTCTTACAGAGCTTACACTAATCCACTCAGTCATTTTATGCATCCGTTTACTTATCACTCCTCCCTCTTTCCCTCTCCTTTTTATTTATGCCCATAAAGACTCATTTAAGTATTCTACGTACCCTTTCCTCCATCCATACATTCCTTTATCCACTTGAACACCCAGCCAGCCAGCCAGCCAGTTGACACTGAGTGCCTCACATGTGCCAGGCCCTGTGATGGGTGCTAAGGAAACCATTGTCCCTTGCCCCAAGAGAGCTCCCGGTTTGTGGGACAGACTGACATATAGTACCAGATACCCAACACAAGAGAAAAAGCAAACCATGATGTCAGGCCAAAAGCACAGTCAGACCTCAGAGGAGGGAGAGCCCACCTCCAACACACTTCCTGGAGGAAGCAGTATTTTCATTTTAAGGTGGGCTTTGAAGGCATGGCTAATATGACAGAATAGCAATAGAGGAGGCTTACCTAGTAGTAAGAATAACGAAGGCACAGGGGCACCTGAGTGGCTCAGTCGGTTAAGCATCTGACTTTAGTTCAGGTCATGATCTCCCAGCTCATGGATTTGAGCCCCACATCGGGCTCTCCCCTCTCAGGGCAGAGCCTGCTTCCAATCCTCTGTCTCCCTCTCTCTCTGAACCCCCCCCTCAAAAATAAACAAACATCAAAAAACATTAAAAAAAAGAATAACAAAGGCAGGAAAAGTTGTTTGAAGAACAATCAAGATGGGGTGGATGATCCAGTTGGGAAGGTCAGTTGGAATCAATATGCAAGGACCTTGAATGCCAGGTAGAAGGTGTCACCTTGACCTTTTTTCTTGGTTTATTGTATTGATGTCAAACCCTAGCTCTCACCAAAGAGCAGCCTCCTAAAAATGGCACATATGCTAGGATTATTTAAACAGAAATGAAAGAGGGAAATAGACATGAGGAAAAACAAACAGATGAGACAAATTGGCTGACCGGCAGGGTTTGCACAGTAGATGGGCTTAAGCTCTCTGGCAGCTGAGGTAAAAAGGCGGTGTGATGAAGCATGTTCCTTTAGCACCTGTCCAGGGAGGAGGCGTGGCATTTCCAAAGGAGAAAACATTTTCTCTAGCAGAAGGTTTGGAGGGGAGAGTGAGTGGGTTTCACTCAGCAGACAGGAGTGAAGAAGGATGATAGACTTGGGAGGAGGGAGTTAGATCAGAGGCCATCTGGATCTGTCTTCTGGAATCCTGCTGTTAGTCATTCGTTCATTCATTCATTTCATCAATCCTCCCTCCCACTCTCCCTCCTTCTCTCTCCTGCTCTTTATTATCCTGCCCTTTCCACGTAACCTCGCTACAGGAACTTTCACATGCTTTTGTAAACACCAAGTTTTTAATAGCTGTAAATTATTTTATTAAATGGATATACTCAGCTTTACTTAACTGTCCCTCTATTGTGAGAACTTAGGTTGTTTCAAGGTTTTTCCTGTAAGTAGCACTTGTCCGCACATCTGTGCGCATACTTCTGAGTAATGCCTTAGGGCAGATTCCTAGAAGAAGAATCATGGAATATTTAGGCTTTTGCCAAACTACCTTCCCAAAACAGTTTTGTTAATATACATGCCCACTTTCCTGCACTCTTACTAACATTTAATGTTAGTTTTGCTAGTTAGAAAGGGGGAAAGTATCTGATTATTTTAATCACAGTGTGCTCTGAGTGGCTTAGAAAAAAATCCCTGCCATGGGAAAGAAAGCAACTGGCTATCCAGTTGCTTGGTGAAGGACACCTTTTCCAGTCCAGTCCTGACCAAGGGACCGAGGGTGCCCACTCCCTCCAGTCTCGGCCATTGTTTGCACTCATGCCTGGGTGTGGGGCATTTGGAGGAGCCCCTGCCACCCACTCCTCACATTTGTGCAATATGCCCCTGTGTTACTCCCTTACCCAGGGGTTGACAACGGTGAAGACATCCCCCGAGACCTCTTGGTGGGCATCTACCAGCGAATCCAGGGGCGTGAACTGCGGACCAATGATGACCATGTGTCCCAGGTGCAGGCCGTGGAGCGCATGATTGTTGGCAAGAAACCGGTAAGTGCCTGGAGAGGCTGCAGAGGGACGGGGTTTGGGTCTGCTTCTGCCACTGAATGGCAGGTAAGTCAGTACCCCTGACTCTGAGCCCCAGACTCCCCTCTCCAGCTGAATGGAGTAGGTGATAATGCATTCCTCAGCAGGGCGTGGTACAGAGTGAGATGCTCTTATGGGGATGCATCTAGCACATTGCAAGGCACGTGGTGGGTGCTGTATAAATATTGGCATCCTTCTCACCCCCGGTTTTGCCTCTCCATCCCAGGTGAGGAGCCAAGCTAATAGTAAACTGATAACCAAAACCAAGAACACACTCTAGTCTTTTAGTCAACAAGCATTTACAGATGCCTTTCCATAGAGTCGGGCATTTGGAGAGTAGGGACACAGATATGAATCAGACATAGTTTCTGTCCTTAGAGGTATTCACAGGCTGGGAGTGGGGGTGTCAGTGCATCTGCCTTATAGTTAGTCTGAGGGAGCATAAAGGATGGAGAGGTCACTTCTGGTCCGGGGAAATCAGAAACACCTTCTTGGAAGAGAAAAGACTAGAACTGGGATTTGGAAGAAGAATGGAATATAAAGCTGGGCAAGAAAGGCATTCTAGACAAAGAGAGCTCCAAGGACAAAGGCAAGCCTAGGCCTTTGTTGCTTAGACTCCTTGTGTCAGAGTAAACTTCCTCTTGAGGTTGGATGGTAAGGTGCCAGAGGCCTGAAGCTGGTGTGGCTAGCCTTGATGACATCTATTTCTTCATGCCTATCTAGGTCTTGTCTCTTCCTCACCGTCGACTGGTTTGCTGCTGTCAACTCTACGAGGTGCCAGATCCAAACCGCCCCCAGAGGCTAGGGTTGCATCAGCGGGAAGTCTTCCTCTTCAACGATCTCCTCGTGGTAGGAGCACTGTAGGGGAGGAAATGGAGCGGCAGGGGCGGGGGGGGGGGGAATGCGGTGGTGAACTTGCACCCTGGGTCTATGTGAACCATGTTAACCGCTGGTGGGTGGAGGTGTGGTGGATGACGTGCTTTACCATGTGATGTGTGCAGTCTTGGATAGGGCATAGGCCATCTCTGCCCCTCTTTTACCTTTTGGATCCATTTGGAGGGAGTGACAGCTGCACAGGGGGAGAAAATGTGAGGACCAGAGGAGTTGACAGGCTTACAGTCTGGGAAGTGGTAGGAAATGTCCCTCTTCACCTCAATAGCCCAGAGTGTGGGCTGAAAGGAGGGGAAACCTGTGACCCTGGGGTCCCTCTGAAACCTTCAGGTGGTCAGGATGCTTGAAGTGATTCAAGCTTAAAACCAAGCTCATCACCCTTGTAGACGTGCATCTTTTAGAGCTGGGACTCTTAAGGACTCTGCTGGTACAAGAGAATTTCAGGGTCTCTTGTCCAATCTCTTACCTGAAACCAACTTCCTGCATGGCCCCCTGCTTGCATGACTGTGGAGACAGAAGGGTGCCTTCCTTTAAGGCAGCCAGTTTCCTGGTTAGACAGCTCTGATTGACAGAATCTGTTTCCCAATGGGGTTCCTCCAATCATCTTCCCTGGGCCCTTGGGATCACAGAGAATGAGTGTTCTCCTGCTCTGAGACAGCTCTTCAGTGATTTGAGGACAGTGAGCTGTCTTCCCCCCTTATCCCCGTGATCTTCAGTTCTTTAGAACAGGGTCTCTCGATCTCAGCACTATTGACATTTGGGGAGAGATAACTCTTTGTTGTGGGGACTAGCCTGTGCATTGGAGTGTATTTAGCATCATCCCTGGTGTCTACCTGCTAGGTGCCAGTAGCACTCCTTCAACCAAAACTGTTTCCAGTCATTGCTAGATGTCCCCTGGGGTTCCAAGTCACACCTAGTTGAGAATTGCTGCTTTATTTTTTTCTAATGTTTATTCATTTTTTGAGGGGGGGAAGGGGCAGAGAGAGAGGGAGACACAGAATCTGAAGCAGGCTCCAGGCTCTGAGCTGTCAGCACAGAGCCCGACGTGGGGCTCGAACTCATGAGCCATGAGATCATGACCTGAGCTGAAGTCGGATGCTTAACTGACTGAGCCACCCAGGCGCCCCAAGAATTGCTGCTTTAGATGAAGCCTCTCCAATGCCTTCACTAAGCCTTAATTTCCTCCTCTGTAAAGTGGGGCTAATCCCTATCTCATAAGGTTGTCATGAGGATGGAGTTAAGAAGTCAGAAGTGGAATAGCCTAACCCAGAGGAGTGCCAGGCCCACATGGGTGCTGTGTAAATGTTTCGGGAGCTCACAGTCCAAAGGACTAAGAAAATGCTCTGCATAACCATGCACTAAAACCCATCCTGAAATCAAGTAATTTGCTTTTAAACACCACTTTGTAGACTGTCTGACGTGTTCACAACCTCTGGTTGTCGAATCCAGAGTGCCCAAGTACTTGATAAAGACCTTGGGCTATTGAGAGGAAGACTCATTAACTCTAGACGTTTGTTCATTGGCATTTGTCACAGTTTGCAGGGTTCTACCGAGGTGGGCAAGAAACACGACAGTCAGACTCTTCTTGGCGCTTCTGGTCCAGCAGGGGGCGATCACACCCACAGAGCGCTCACCTAAAGCTTGGTGGTGAAAGGCACTGAAGCAGCACTCTGGAAGCTCAGAAAAAGGGGCAGGGTCGGGGAGTCTGTGTGAGGTATTAGATAGAACAGGCTTTCTGGGGAGCATTTGGTTACTTCCTATAAAAATCGCAGATGTCCGTTGCGCATCGTCATTACATCAGGAACTTGCGTTTTCTCCCATCT
The DNA here is from genome assembly GCF_023721935.1 of Panthera uncia. Lineage (NCBI taxonomy): Eukaryota > Metazoa > Chordata > Mammalia > Carnivora > Felidae > Panthera > Panthera uncia. The sequence continues at coordinate 43,734,405 of NC_064817.1, read as the reverse complement.
CTCCTGTTCTGCTCCTCAAGCTTCAGTTCTCCCCAACTTGTGGGTATGTGTGTTTGTGTGTATATGTCTTTCAGTGGCGGTGGGAGGGGAGGGTGGCTATGAGAAATAGGTGTCATGTGGAAATTCCCTACCCCAAACCCTGCCTCTTGTCTTTTTCCCACCCCCTGCCAAAGGTCACCAAAATTTTCCAGAAGAAGAAGATCTTGGTGACGTACAGCTTCCGTCAGTCCTTTCCTCTGGTGGAAATGCACATGCAGCTCTTCCAGAATTCATGTGAGTCCCTACTTGGATCCCAGCATCCCCAAAGTCTATGCCATGGCCCCCGTGTTCATCCTTCATCCATACCAACCTCCAGTTTTTGGAGTCCTTTACAACTGGACTAAGGTCTCCAAAGCACCTACTTGGTCCCGGGATGCAGGGTAGGCTAGGGTGGAGTATGATTTGGGTCTGTGCCCTGGGGGTCTGGCAGAGAACCGCAGTGTGTACGTTTTCTGGTGGGCCAAAGAGATGGTGATCACGCTGTGCTTTGAAGGACTGAGCCAGAGGAGCTCTGTCAGGTGGCAACAGAAACAATGTGAGTAGAGGCAGAGGTGTGAAGGCAGGGGTTGGAGAGAGTCAGAGTGCAGTTTGCCTTTCTATCTGGAGTAGAGGGAGTAACAGGGCCATGACTGCCAAGATTTTGGGGACCTTGGGGGGCAAAAGGGAAGCCACTGAGGATGCTGAGCAGAGAAGAGGCTGGATTGGAGTTGAAGAGTAGAAAAACTCATTCATGTATGAGCCACCTTGCTTCAGTGCTGACGGGGTGCCTGACCTCCCCTTTCCCCCACCAGACTACCAGTTTGGGATCAAGTTGCTGTCTGCAGTACCTGGTGGGGAGCGCAAAGTCCTCATCATCTTCAATGCCCCCAGCCTCCAGGACCGGCTGCGCTTCACATCTGACTTGCGCGAGTCCATTGCCGAGGTGCAGGAGATGGAGAAATACCGCGTGGAGTGTAAGTACCCAGCTGTACCTCTTGTCCCTTTTCCTGGTATGATCCCCCCAGACACCAAGAATCCTGTCCTCTGAGAATCTCAGAGTTGAGGGTTAGCTTGTCCAACCTTCCTACCCCCATTCTAGGAACTTTTCAGCTTCTGCTTGAATACCTTCAGGGACAAGGGGCTCATTACCTCTGAACTTCAGATAATTATTCCAAGCCCTGATTAGGAGCCAGCTCTTCCTTCTATTGAAAGGCAGCAGGGAGAAGCATCAGGGTATTGGAGGTAGGACTCTAGTTTCAGATCCCAGGTATGCTACTTATTATATAGGTAAGCTGGGGTGAGTTGCCTGACTCCCTGATCCCCCAGTTTCTTCATACATGACATTGGGATGATGAAATATCCTTACAGAGTTGTGGAGATTTAATGAGGCAAGGTAGAAGAGATGTCCTACATGTTAGTAGGACCCTGGCACTGAACATCCTAGTTGTCCAAAAAAGGTGATCCCTCTTCCCAGCCCCCCTCCCCTTTCCTGTCCTTTTCCCACCTTCCATTTCCTGAGCTGAGTCCCCATCACCCATCCTTCTGGCCCCCAGAGGCCACGCCAAGTCGTTTTAAGCATATATAATGGGAAAAGAGTGATTACGTCTCATTTTACTCAATGCCCTCCAAGTTTTCTCTTCTCCAGGCTAAGCAGTCACAGTTAAGTAACATGATGTTGAGGAGAAAGAGATAGGCAGACACAGAGAGAGAAACTGAGGCAGCTGACAGCTGCTCAGTGAGCCCTTCACGGTTCCAGGGTCTGCTCCACTCAGCAAAGCAAGGTCCGCACATTTCAGTTCACCAGATCCTTGAGACCCAGGGGACATTCAGAGAGGGGTGAGCATACCAAAATGAGGGGAAGGCAACAGGCAAAAGTCTCCATGACCTCCTCAGGGAGGTGAAGGGGGGCGTTGTAAGGAGGCTAGAGAGCACAGGCTTTGGACTCTGGCAGACCTGCTTCCAGAATATCAGCTCCCCACCCCCCCATTTCCAGCTGTATGACCCCGGGCCAGCTTTATGACTTTTTGGATTCTCAGTTTCTTCCTCTGAAAAATGTGGATGATGATCCTTCCCTCTGAACTGTTGTGAGATTAAGCGAGATCAAGTACACATAGCTCCCAGCAGACTGCTGACATATAATAGAGGATTCCATTCCTGTTGGTTTCCTGCTCCTGTCCTTCCTGGAGCCCTCTGCTCTGGAGCAAGATAGCTGAGAACTGAGCCGACTTTGGAAGGATTGCCCTTTGCCATAGAGTAGAAGGGCCTTCCTGCCCCTGCTGTGACCAGCCACCACTGTGAAGCTCTGTTTTGAAGGGCAGGGGTGGTTTGGGAGACCAGACTGAGAGTGGGCAGGGGAGGGGGGAGCAAGAAGGGTGAGAGGAAGGGGAGAGGAGCAGGAGGAGCAGGCAGAGAGGGACAGAGGGAAAACCCAGCCAGAGGAGATGGTGTGAAACAGGGTGGGCGCCGTGGGGGGGGCTTCAGAGATGGAGCTGAGGTTTTGGGGGAATGTGCCGTCTGTCCAGGGGGCAAAGCAGAAGGCCTGGGGACAGAACAGGCAAGAATGGGGAAGGTTGCTGGAGGGCTAGGATTACCAAGTGGCCTTTCACTCCTGTTCCTGACCTTCTCTCCCCATCTCCCCCACAACCACCCAGCGGAGCTAGAGAAGCAGAAAGGTATGATGCGGCCTAATGCCTCACAGCCCGGAGGGGCCAAAGACTCAGTGAATGGCACGCTGGCCCGCAGCAGCCTGGAGGACACGTATGGGGCAGGCGATGGGCTCAAACGGGGCGCACTCAGCAGTTCTCTGCGAGACCTCTCTGATGCAGGCAAGTCTTTGGGGCCCCTGCCCTGGCTGGGGAGATGTGGGACCGGGTGTCCTCTCTGCCTCCTATCACTGACCGCCAGCCTCTCCTGCACCCACCACACCTGCACACACCCGGCCTTTATCCAGAGCCCCGGGCACTGTGCCGCAGGGGGCCTGGGAGCCAGGTCAGATCAGGTGGAGCCCAGAGTTTGGGCCAGGGAGTGTGAAGTGGGGCCACAGTCAGCCCCTCTCTCTCTCTCTCACTGCTCCACCTCTCCTCTCTTTCCTCTTCTATCTCTCCAGCACCACCTCTCCTCCTTCGCCATCTTTTCCTCCTCTCACTCCTCCTCCTCCACCTCTCCTCCTCCCCACCTTCCCCTCTTCAACGGGGGAAAGGGAATAGGGGTGTCTGTCCCCGGGAGGGGCCCAGGCCTGGTGCCCAGCTCTGGAGCCCAGCAGGGTGGGGAGGGGGGGTTGCTGCTCTGACGCTGGGCTCCTTGCTTGTGGGTGCAGGGAAGCGGGGGCGGCGTAACAGCGTGGGATCGCTGGACAGCACCATCGAAGTAAGTGCCAGCTCCTGCCCCACTCATCCTCTGCATGAACCCTGCCCTGCCATGGAGCCCCAGAGGAGGAGGGGACCTGATGCTTCCCCCTCTTCCTTGATGGGAACCTCAAGGCTGCCTCTCCCAGCCAACCACTTTCTCCATCTGTCCTCAACTCTGTCTGTCCTCACTCTGCCTGTCTCTCAGTCTGTCTTCCACTCTCCCTAGCCCCTCTCAACCCCAGGGCCGACTCTGAGTTGAGATGCCCTTGGAGTTGGACTGTGAGAAGCTCTCACCTCCAAGTCCTGCTCTTTGAGCCTGAGCAAGTCACTCTGTGCCTCTGGGCCTAACATTCTCCCTGCCTGCAAAATGGGGATGAGGAGGAGGTACTACTAATTCTTCCTCTCCCAGCAGAGGCTCAGATGAGATAGTGGATGTGACAGCGGAGCTTTGCAAGCTGGGGAGCTCCATGTACAAGTACAGGACCATTAAACTGGTTTTCATTACGCCATGGGGGTTCCTGTCTCCCCAGTTCCAGCCCTCAGGGACCGGGTGGAGTTTAGGGTTGGGGGTTTAGGAAGTCTAGACTGGCCTGACTTTCCCCCCTCCCCGCTTCCAGGGGTCTGTTATTAGCAGTCCACGCCCTCACCAGAGGATGCCACCTCCGCCCCCACCCCCGCCGCCAGAGGAGTACAAGAGCCAGAGACCGGTCTCCAACTCCTCATCTTTCCTGGGCTCCCTGTTTGGAAGCAAGCGGGGCAAGGGGCCCTTCCAGATGCCACCACCGCCAACAGGCCAGGCTTCTGCCTCCTCTTCATCTGCTTCTTCCACCCACCACCACCACCACCACCACCACCATGGTCACAGCCACGGTGGCCTGGGGGTGCTGCCTGATGGGCAGTCCAAGCTCCAGGCCCTGCATGCCCAGTATTGCCAAGGACCAGGCCCTGCCCCGCCACCCTACCTCCCACCCCAGCAACCCCCTCTCCCCCCACCTCCTCAGCAGCCCCCGCCCCTGCCCCAGCTGGGTTCCATTCCACCACCTCCCGCCTCAGCCCCACCTGTGGGGCCACACCGCCACTTCCATGCCCATGGCCCAGTCCCAGGCCCCCAGCACTATACTTTGGGCCGGCCAGGCAGGGCTCCTAGACGGGGGGCTGGAGGACACCCTCAGTTTGCTCCACATGGCCGCCACCCCCTGCACCAGCCCACATCCCCATTGCCCCTGTACAGTCCTGCCCCCCAGCACCCTCCGGCCCACAAACAGGGCCCCAAGCACTTCATCTTCAGCCACCATCCACAGATGATGCCAGCAGCAGGGGCCACAGGGGGCCCTGGATCCCGGCCACCAGGAGGCTCCTATTCCCACCCTCACCACCCCCAGTCACCCTTGTCACCGCACTCACCCATTCCACCCCACCCTTCCTACCCACCCCTGCCCCCCCCCTCACCCCATACCCCACACTCACCCCTGCCACCCACCTCCCCCCATGGCCCGCTGCACGCCTCTGGGCCCCCTGGCACAGCCAACCCACCCAGTGCAAACCCCAAGGCCAAGCCAAGCCGAATCAGCACCGTGGTCTGATGAACAGAGGGAGTGAGCTGGGGCCCAGGGAGGTCTGGGGAATCCACAAGAGGTTCCCCAGTTTTTCCAAAATATATATACACATAAAGATGTCCTCCTCCCCACTTCTTCCCTGCCTCGGGACCCCTCCTCTAACCCTCAACAGTCGCCATGGGGTTTCCTTCCAGATTGAAGGATCCTTGCCACCCGAAGCCTGGATGCAGGGCTCTCAAGCTCTGGGGAGTGGTGAGGACCTTTTGGAGATCCTCCTCCTCTTTTCCCTGTCTCCATCCCACCCCCATCCCCAAGGTGGCCTCAGACTTCTGGGCCAGTGTAAGCGCCCGTCAGCTCTGGCTGGTAGAGAAGGGCAGGCAGGTGTCAGTAGCAGTAAAGGGTGGAGGCTTCCCCAGAGCACCTCTAGCCACATGGGGCTAGGAGGGAGCTCTGTAGAGTTGTGGCCAAACCTCGGCTGACTCAGCCCTCTCTCAGACCTCAGGGCCTGACTAAACTCCTTCATGTGTCTCTCAACCTGCCAGAGGAACAGGGCTGTCAGTGCACTTGGTGGGTCCCCACTAACGCTGGCCCCCAAATGGGCAGTGCTTCCTCTCCAGAGCCAGCCTCTGTCCTCTCTCCAGTGGGCCCCAGCCCAGACCGCTTCAGCTTCAGGACCTTGCCTCTCACAGCAACGTTCTTACCCTGATAAAAGTCCAGACAGGTTTGGGGGGGGTGCTTAGGTCTGGGATGAGAAGGGCACTGCCCTCCCTCACCCATATTGCATGCCCTCCCATTCCCTTACACCGACCCCTCCTACAACTGAAGACAATGCACTTTACAGATCTTGCCCACATACACCTCGCTGGAGCAGGGCACCCAGCATCAGCCCTGGGGAGAGAGGCTCCCAGAGGGCCACCATAAGCCCAAGATGTCCTTCCTGAGGCAGATTGAAGCCATCAGAGCAGGGGCTGGGAGCCAGGATGCCTGAGTCCTTCTGTCCGTCAAAATCTCTGCTGCCTCTCCAGCCCCCTTTACAGCCCTGTTTATTTATTATAAATATATTTTTTACAAGCCCCAGCTCCTCTTCTTGCCCTGCACATCCAGCTCCTTTCTCAGCTCCTGCCTCCCTCTCCCCCCTCTACCATGGGCTGCAGTACAGACAGACAGACCCTGGCTGTATAAAGGTCCAGGGACCCAGGGGCTTGGGGGTGGGGGAGGGCAGCAGTGGGAGGGGCTGTATGGAGAGGAGCTGGGGTTCAGGCATTGTCTTTTTTCCTCCTTGTATATAAGAATGTATATTTGATGCCTCATAAAAGACCTTGTGCTCACCTCCC
>NC_064817.1:43582106-43728140 GCF_023721935.1 Panthera uncia | reverse complement strand
CCAGGGTAGAGCCCCTGGAGAGAGAAGCCTTAGCCCAGGGAGGTGAGGAGCTAAGGGTAGCAGCTCAGGCAACTGGGTGGGTGAGACACTTTGGTTGGGTGGGAGGTGGGGATGAGGGAGATTTCCCTCTCTCAGCTCCTTAATGGACCACAGCAGCAAGGGTGTGGGCTTTGGAGTTGATCCAGTTCCAGTCCTGAGGTTTTCCCTTCTGAGGGACGCACACTCAGGAGAAGCACCCTCTGGGTCTCAGTTTTCTTGATTTAAACCTTGAGGTGATAAAGCCGTTGCCACATGGAGTAGCGATGATGACATGGCGGTAACGGATATCAAGCAGACAGCATGGAGTAGGTGCTTGGGGAGGTTAGTTCCCTGCTCTTCCTTTCACAGGTGGGATACTTCCTTCTGCTCTTGTGCCATCTGTGCTTACCCTTCTTGTGGCTGCCTGGCTTTGCCCTGAGGCCCTCCCCACTGCCCAAGGCTGGCCACGTTTCTGTCCTTGAGGGTAGGGGGGTAGGTGACCTGGGCCAGGAAGCCAGGGGCTGGATACATCATAAGAGCTCTTTTGTGTATATACTTATGTTGTTAGATAGCAAATAGCTAGATTCTCTTTAGTTTACACGGGAGGACACAAGTCCATAGAAGGGAAGGGTCTTTTCCAAGGCCACACAGCAAGTCAAGATGGGGGTTCCTGATTTCTAGGCCAGTCCCCCCAAACTGCCTCCCTATGAAATGAACATGTTTCCAGCCCCACAAGTTATGTCCTGGGTCTTGGGAGAGCCCAGTAGGAGTGGGGCAGAGCACTGGCTCTTGGTTAGGGTCAGCAGGGTCCCCAGAAGCAGCAGTCAGTAAATATGTTTGGTGCTTTCTTAGAGTCTGGAATAGCATCTAAGAGGGAATGGTTTGTATGGCCTGGAATAGCACCTAAGAGGGAATGGTTTGTATGGCCCCACTCTTTAGCAGCTTGGACCGAGGCCTTTGTTTTCTTCTTCATATGCACATTTGAGTGAGAGAAGCAGCTGGGGCCATCTAACCATTTGATGCTGCCTCCAGGACCCAACCTGAGCGTTGGAAGAGCTTAGATGCGGAGGTTTCAGAATGAAATCCAATGAGCATTTTTTTAAAAAATTTGTTTTATGTATTTATTTTGAGGGAGACAGAGACAGTGCAAGTGGGGAGGGGCAGGGAGAGGGAGAGAGAGAATCCCAAGCAGGCTCTTGTGCTGCAGAGTCAGCCACGGGGCTCAAACTCATGAAACTGTGAGATCATGACCTGAGCCAAAAGCAAGAGTCAGACACATAACCAACTAAGCCACCCAGGTGCCCAGGTGCTCCAGCATTTTTTTTTTCTTTTTCTCTTCCTTCCTTCCTTCCTTCCTTCCTTCCTTCCTTCCTTCCTTCCTTTCTTTCTCTTTGGTTTCTTCCCTGGTGGGCCAAGCTGGACTGCCTTTAGTCACGCCCCATTCTCCCACCTTCAACTTCATGCTGGTTTTGTCTTCCCAAAGCTTAGCTTTTAGCACTCAAATCCTGGCTCAGTCACAGACTTGACTGTGTTGCCTTTGGCAAGTCACCTAGCCCCTCAGAACCTGGTCTTCCACCTGTGAAATAGGAATAATAATCTCACAGGGAAATTGTTAACAGATGCATATGAAATGCCTCCCTCCTGCCAGACACACAGTAAGCTGTTCTCTGCCACCTACAGAAACGAAAGCAAACTTCTTGTCTTGACATTGGAGGTCCTCCACCGCATGGCCCCAACCAATCTCCTAATCCTCGTTCCTCGCCCACACTTTGACCACCCACTCACTGTTCCCTGAAAAGGCCTGTGTGTAATTTTCAGACTCTATTTTACCTGTGCCTTCCTGCTCCCTGCCCCACCCCCAGCAAAGGTGCCCCCCCCCCAATATCTCTGGTTTTCTCACTGTTGTTAGATGAGCTTAAAAGACCCATCCCTCACAAAGCGTGCCCTTGATCATATCCTCTGAGATCCTTCATGTCATTACCTTTCTTCCTCACCAGGCCTCAAGGGTGACAATGGTCTGAATCATCTCTGTCCAGAGCATTGCACAGCATAGATGACCCTGAAATTTTGTTGATTTGAATGAATAGTTCTTTTCAAGCTAAATCTTAGGTATCTTTGCATTGGTTAACTTATTGATTGGTGCAACCTGTATACCAAGCTTTTGGGCCCCCTGGGACCCCCTCATGCCTCCTCCAGATATTTCTGATGTTCCCCCCTCCACCCTTCACTGGACTATCCCTGCCCTGCCCTCTCCCACTTCCCGGCACCTCACCATCCAGACTGTGGAGGGGTACTTTGGCTCCTTACCTCCCCATTTCTGTGAGGGCCTGAAGACAAGAAGCCTAGTGGCTATCCGGCTCTCAAAGGTCCTACTGCCAGTCTCTTTGGGGATGTAGATGGGGAGGGACAACACATAACAAAGGACAAAGGTCCTAGACTCTCAGAGTCTTTGTCCTAGACCAGTGCTGTCCAATAAGTCTGTGATGATGGAAATGTCCTATATTTGTGCTGTCCAGTACAGTAACCCCTAGCACATGTGGCTACTGGGCACTTGGGATGTGGCTAGTGCCACTGAGGAACTGAATTTTTAAATTTAAATTTAAATAGCCACATGTAGGTAGTGGCTACCATATTAGTTCAGGACAAGACCCTCAGGAATGTACAGCCTGGTGGGGATAATGTCCATGCAATAGGTACAGTCCCTGAAGGGAGCACAGCACGTGTGGGGGAAGCAAAGAAGGGAAAAATCCAACTTGGGGTCAGCGTGGGTGATTGGTGGGCAAGGAGGGAACTGCCCTATTATCTGTGTCTTGAAAGGTGAGTGGCAGGGGTGGGGACGCCTGGCTGGCTCAGTTGGAAGAACATGGGAGGCTTGATCTCAGGGTCGTGAGTTTGAACCCCATGTTGGGTATAGAGATTATGTAAATAAAAACTTAAAAAGAAAGAAAGAAAAGAAAAGTGAGTAGGAGTTATCCTGGTAAAGAAGGGCATGTGTCAGAGGGAGCAGTGTGTACAAAGGCCTGTGAGTGTGTGATGTATGTGAGTGTGTGATGTGTTAGTGGCATACTGAGAACGGAATGGGAGAGGGAAGCCCAGGTGGCAGGCATAGCATATCCCAAAGCACGGAGGCTGGCAGTCAGTGTACCCTCACTCCTCTGTTGCCAACCGGTTTTTTTCACCAGAGCCTCATGAGGACCTGAAGTAAGAGCCCAGGGATACATTAGCCTGTATAGTGTCCCCACTGTAAAGTTACTGTTTTTCCCTTTGTAATAAATGAGAAACTTGTGGAGAGCTACATTGAGATTATGCAAATATCCTGTTCTCCTCGAACTTTCACTCACAGGTTTTAGTATTCAATGACAATTCTCCAAGTTGCCAAATGGTGATTTTCAAATGCCACCATTCCTTTGACATGGATTAGTTGGCTCTCCACTATAAGGGAAAGCTTTCCCTTCTTCTACATGTATTTGTTTATCTCCTCATGGACTTTTGGTTGTCTATTGTATTCAGTGGGTTATAACACATTAATATTTGATGTTCAAAAATGCCCCAGATGTGGCCAGCAGGAGGCCCTCCAAGCTGGCTCCTATATCCTCTTGGCCAGTCTCCAACTTTCTTTGAGCATTTCCTTATCTTCTGGCACCACAAGATGCTCCAGGCCCATCATGTACTTTCCCTGCCCCAGTCTTGGAATAAGCCACTTTACCCAAGGAGCCCTGGTCCTTTTTAGTGGAGAATGGCATTTGGGAACCAAGATTTGGGCCAAGATTTTATGGTTATAGGTGTGTTTTTAAGAGTTTACTTTTTTACTTGGAAAAAGTCTGAGCATCTGTCGATGATTTTCTTACTCCATCCTTCCTTTAAGGAAAAGCTTTCCCCTTTCCCTCATTTTATTTATGTATATCAGTGTGGAGTCATGAATTTTTATTTCACTCTTCAATGAATTATAATCCACTATCATAATTCATTTGGAATTATCATTATTTTGAATATATATTATGTGTATGTATGTATCCATGAGTTCACACAGATACCTTGATGCCTTTAGGAGGCTCTTTTAATAATCCAGGCTAGAGATAATAAATGGCTCTCGGGGATAGAAGATTAGAAAATGGCATGAGGAGGGGATGGATGGATTCCACAGCTATTTAGTTAGAACTCACAGCTCATACCTGCATCACTAGAAGTGACCCTATTTTACAAATAAAAAAAGTGAGGTACAAAGTCACTCTCATCCTGTTCATCCAGAAAACATGGACTGGATGAGTGTGGTTGAGAGCCCAGCCAAGGCTTCCAATCACTGCCCTGCACCAGCTCCATGCCAGACTCTCTCTCCAGGTGGGTAGGTGAGGCCAACCTAGCCCCCAGCCCAGGGTGGGCTCCCTGATGCTTCCCAATTCTTAACTCTGCAGTTCCCAGATGCAGATTTATCTCCAGCAAGACCCAAGGGTTGGGGAAGGAACCCATTTCCTGAGCATTTTATTGGGCCTGGGGGTGGGTGGGTGTGGGGAGCACCATCTGAGACTTTTACAGCAGTCACAGAGACCTGGGTTTGAATTCTGGGTCTTCCACTTACTAGCCATATGACTTGGTAAGCTTCCCTGAGCTTCAGTCCCCTTATCTGTAAAACAAGGATAACAATACTAATGTCATAGCAGTCGGCCCTTGATGAACGGCAGTTATCATTATCTCTCATCTTCATAACTACCCTGTGAGGAAAGGATTATAGAGCCTCGTTGGATAAGTGAGAAAATAAAGGCTACAGGAAATGAGGTACTTTGCAGATCTCAGTTGGTAAATGTCAGCTTCAGGAAAGCAGGGACCATGTCTGTCTTGGTCACCATTATATTCTCAGGCCCAGAAAAGTGCCTGGTGCATAAGAGGAATTTAATAAATATTTGCGAATGAATGAATTAGATCTGACTGGCTTCAAAGACTCTATGCAATTTCCATTTGCCCTTCTGGGATGGTGGGGATGGTGTCTGGGCTAAGGACCTCAGAGAAGGCTGAGCTAGGAACCCAAACCTGGTCTCCTGACTCCTGATTCATGTTCTTTGCCCTTCAATGAGCTGCATCTAGATGGAAAAGCTGAACTTCCTTTAGCCTAGGATTTGGCATATCTCCCACCTTCTGCATTCTCCTTACCCTTCTCCTGCCCCATCCTATTCCTGGTGAGAAAAATAATAGGAAGAACATTTGACCAGGAGGTAGCAACTTCCTGTGTAACAGTGGCCAAGTTGTTTAATCTTTCTAGAATTTAGTTCCTCATCTATAGAATGGGTAAATTGACCTACATCTTTCCCAGGACAAAGGTTAAGGGAAATTGCAAAGATTAATAATAATTGAAATAATTAGGCCTATCTGACCCTAGGGTGTGAGCGCCTACTGGTGTGCACCGCTCTACAGATAGGATGTCCTTAGCTCAGTCCTGAAGTAGGCAGAATAATGTACCTAACTGGGACACAGTATATGATTAGGAACGGTTAACTGTTCCCTGCTTCAAACATATTTAAGCTTATAACAGATGTTTAATATACACAGAAAGTGTTTGCAAAGAGTATGTACTATTTTTAGTCAATATATACTAAGGATGCTCAAAAATATACATTCATTTTTCTTTTGTTTACTCAACATTTACTGCTTACCATGCCAAGTGCTAAGGATGTATAAAGCCACATGGTCCCTGCCCTTAAGGAATTCAATCTAATGGGGGAACACAAAATAAGCACTTACACACGTACTCTAATGTGTGAATAGTAGGTGTCCAAACTGTATGCAATAGGCCCACAATCATGTATAACATAATCCTCAAATGCAACAGATGCCTGATGTGTGGGCAAAGTACTGGTTTGATGCATGCAACGGGTTAGTTGCCATAAACCTATTCGTAAACTGCTCAATGAACATGCACACCATAGGAGTAGATATACACATGGCAGGTACTCAAATGCATATGACAGGGCTATACACAATAAATACAACCCATGTACACAATGTTTGATAACTACACTGTAGGCTTACAAATGGTAGGTGTTTCATACAGTAGGCATTAGTAGGCGATAAATATGCTGTTGCTAAACATCCAACAGTTAAAATATATGTACACTTAGGCTTATTTTATAGGAGTACCTTCCACAAATGTGTACACAATAAAAGTGCGTACAGAACATTTGAAAGTGTTCATTAAAATGCTGACGGACAATGACTCTTTGGGGGGTATGAATGGAAGCCCCATCTCTGAGAGGCCTCTACACATAACCTTGGATGAAATAAATATTTCCTTTCTCTCCTTGGGACCCAGGATTCCAAAAGTCCGTAATTCCCAGGGGGTAAGCAACATTTTGTCTTCCTTCTTTCAAAGCCCCAGCGGTGTCAGCGCCTAGAGCTGGGAACTCCCACGTCTCCCTCAACCTGCATGCCAGCAGGCACCCAAAGCCGCCTTCTGAGGCCCACACGGGAAAGACCCTGGAGAAGAAATTGTTGGGGCGGGGCTCGCGCCAGGGCTGAGGTCATAGAGGGGGGAGCCAATTTGGACCCACCACCCACTAACGCCAGCTCCTCTTCCGGTCTCTCTTCATAACGCGCATGCGCATCACTGGCCTTTAAACGTGCGCCTCCGGTCCACCGGAAAAAGGTTCCGACAGTCGAATTACGGCTTTGCTCCTCCGCCACCGTGGTGGACTATTTGCTCTCAGTCTGGCAGGTACTTTTGCGTCCCTGCTTCCAAATAGGGAACCCATGCCTGAAGATTCAGCTAGGTCTCCATGGGATGAAAGTGTCTTAGAGTTTGGCCTCACGCAAGGTATACGAGGCTCGGAGGGACACACCGCGGAGGGATCCGGTTTGTTGTGGTGAGGGGAGGGGGGAGGAGACGCTGACAAACCAAGATGGCGGCGGCGGCGCCGAAGGCCGCGGCGGCTAGGAGGTAACTGTAGTGGTGAAGGCTGCGGTAGTTGGGAGGCAGCGGCAGAGTTTGGAAGGAACGAGGCAGGACGAAGAGGCGGTAGCAGTAGCGCCAGCCTGAGCCTCTCAGAGCGTGGCAGCTACACGCCCCCCAAGGCCCTCGGCGGGCGGCGGCCGCCCCGCTTAGGGCCTAGTCCCCGAGCAGTGCCTCGGCTTCATACCGCGGTGTCCGCCATGAGTCCTTAAGGGCGGTCCGAGCCGTCCAAGTCCTAGGGCCCACCATGGAGCCGGGGTCCGACGACTTCCTACCGCCGCCGGAGTGCCCGGTGTTCGAGCCTAGCTGGGCCGAGTTCCGAGACCCTCTTGGCTACATCGCGAAAATCCGGCCCATCGCCGAGAAGTCGGGCATTTGCAAGATCCGCCCACCCGCGGTAAGTCTCGGGGTCAGTGGTCGCCGGCGGCGAGGCCAGGGATGAAGAACTAGCGTAGCTGGTGGAGAACTCTGGGGCGGAGGGCAGCTCGAGGTGTGGAGAAATGGGGGTGGCTGGGACCGTTGTGGATGTGGCGCGGGTCGGAGAAAAGATGATATGGGGCCAGGGGTCCTCTAGCGGTGTGAGGCGCCCAAGGGACCTGGGTCTCTGACCCATCCCCACTTTCACTCCGCCTTTCAGATTCATTCCTGGTGAGGTTCAAAACGGGGATGCCTAGTGGACCCGGGAGAGTTCAGAGAGGTATCTACACATCTCTCAGTTATCCCGGACCACCCAGGTCAAGGCTGTACCAAACAAGGCTTTTTTCCGTTTATTGTCATCACTTCCCTCGAGGCAGGCAATGTGCTGTAGTGGAGAGATTACAGCTCTAAAGGGAGACAGACCTGAGTTCAAAATTCCACTGTGAAGCTTACCAGCTGTGTGACCTTGGACAAGTAACTTAATCTCTCTGAGCCTGTGAATTGAGTCCCCTGAATGCTTATTTTGAGAATTGGATTAAGCTAGGTAGAGCCTCTGTGTAGTAGGCGCTAGGTAAGTGGTAATTATTGTGACTGCGAAGGTGTTTGATGTGGTCATTGGTTTGCTCCTATGTAGGTTGACTCATGTTTACTCACGCCCTGTCAGACCAATCCATCTATGATAATGTCCTGGCCTAGTAGATCAGGAAATTCTATTACAGGAAATGTTCTATCTGGCTCCCCTGAGATGGGATTAGCGAATTATCCCCTTCTTTTCCTAGCTGAAGGCAATATCCTTCCCTGCACATCACCCCCCATCCCCCCAGACCTGGCTCCTATGGGTAGGCTTGGACCAGCCGGCTTGACAGTGGGGTATGAGTCCTTCCCAGAAGATTTTGTACTGTGTTCTGTCCCAGGATGTAGCAGGTCCCAGAGAATAGGGTATTCTTGGACTCCCCAAAACAGAATGGAGCTATGGAAGTCTGTCTCCTTTAGAACACTTGATTTCCAGAGGTCAATGACAAAGGGCATATCTTTGTTCCTAGGCCTGGCCTCAGGGCCGCGAGAAGTCCCCCAAGGGCTAGGATAGGCTGCCACCTTGCTGGCATGGAGGAGAAATGATGGTATGTGTTGTTCAGTCACCACTTGGGATTCCAAGGACAGGAATTGAGTTTGGAACAGGGTGTTTTTGAGTAGGTGTCTCCTGGCTGAAACCGGATGGGAAGCCTCACTGCCACCTGAGGAGGGCACCACAGGCCTCCTTGTCCATCTTGGTGTTTTCTGGTGTTCAGCCACAGATCTAGGCTAGTTTCAAATGGATCTTTTGGGAGGTGTTGGGTATACTAATTTTTCCCTTGTTGGAGCCTGGCCATAGATCTTTGAGGTATCCTTGTTCATGGTGAAGGAGTGGCATTTGGTAGCGAGAAGTCAAAAAGGCTAGCAGAAGGGAGAGGCTGGAGTCCTGGGCAGCCTCAAGAAGGCACTCCCTGAAGTGGTCCAGCAGGCAAGGAATCGTATCTGACACAGAGGGTAGCTGAGGCCTGAATTTCTGTTTTTCTGCCTTAGACTTATTGGGCAGGCTGGCCTTGTGCAGGTGTTGTTACCCTTCCTTGGGGGACCAGGAAGGGGAAAAGTGACACATCCCTAGTGTGTGTGTGACCTGCGGGAGGCCATCTTTTGTTATGCTTCTCTACCCCAACAGTGTACTTCCCTCAAATCCAGGAGACCTAGTCTCTCTGGTTTTGTTCAGTTTTTTCCTCTTGTAGAGCTGCTCGTACGCCACCTTTAGGCAGCCAGGCCATCTAGCTGGAATTCGAAGCCCTTGCCCAAGTGGTGCTTCAGCCAGGCTGGGAACCTGTGTATGGGTGGGTGCTTGGAAATTGGAGGTTTGCCTGAGGAAGGGCGATTTGGGCTTTGAATTGCTAGACAGTTGACTGCTGCTCTTGGGGAAGGTGGGAGGAGAGTGTTGGTACCCTGGAGTAGACCCAGGGGATCTTGGAAGGCTCTTGCTTCCTGCATCGGGTAGCCAACTTTTTTATCACCATCTTAATAATACGGGTGTGTTTGGCACACAGGAGTAGGAGACTGAAGGCAGAATGAGGGAGCTCGTAGGTTCCAGGGAGAGCTGGGTGGGGGTTTGCTGGACCTTCCCCAGCTATCTGTTGCACCCACAGCTCCTGCTCTAGGATTTGGTTCTGCCATTTCCTGTCCGGTTGCTTGATGCTGTGCTTATTCTTATCCAGAACTTGATTCAGCAGGAAAGAAGGGTTCCTGGAGTTTTGGGTTTGAGTACCTTTCTACCTGCGCTAAGGGGAGTGCCCTACTGGTGGGGGGCAAGAGGGCATGAGGAGCTTGTCTGGGCTTGAGCCATACCATTTTAGTCTCTTTTCTCTCTCTTTTCTTTCTTTCTTTTTTTTTTTTTTTTAATTTGCCCCTGCTTCACTGAGCCCCAGGTGTTTGCTGCAAACCTGCTTCGGCTGGAGGGTTGGGGGATTGAGGGGAGTATGTGTGCCTGCAAGTAAGAGTCCTCTGGCCTCTTTTCTAAAAGTGTGTGTGCAGAAAAGGCCAACAGCTTTTTCTTCTCTTTTACTACCCCCCCCACTTCCATATGTATGCATGTGTGTATAAACACTGGTATCCTGGTGTACAAAGCCTTGACTGGAGGTCTGAAGACCTGGGTTCTAGTCTGACTCTACCACTCAATCAGCATATGATTTTGGAGAAATCGCAATTCATATCTGGGCCTCACTTTCCCCATTCATAAAATGAGAGCATTGGTTTAGGTTACTCTGGGTGGTTTTTACCACCCCAGCAGGAGCTAGGGCTTTGGGGAGGAGAGGACTGCATGGGAGGTTTTGGAGAAAAGGCCATCAGGGAGGGGCTCCCCACAGTTACCCTTTGGTAGGACACAACAAGCCTCAACTTGGCATGGCAGTTACCCCCCACTTTCATTATCCTTCCGCAACTTCCTTCTCCTGAAATTCTCCTATTCTTTGCGACCATGATTGGGTATCCCATCACTAGCCCTTTCCCCCGCTTCCCCCCCCCCACCTTTTCCTGTACCAGGCAGGTGTTTGAGAGAGGACCCACAGGAAGTCTTCCAGACTGGGTGAATGATGCAGATTCTTGCTCCCCATCCCTTGCTTTTCCCTGCAGCACATGTCTCAGGCCCTTTAAACTGAGAGAAGAGATTAAAGGCCCGAACCTTTAAATCCTGCCAGAATTGGAGCTGAGCTACCCTACGTGTATATTAGGTGGTGGAGTTAGCTTAAGATACCAGGTCTTAAGGATGACTCCTTTGAATAACATTTTTCATTTGAAAACCAATTTAATTTGCTGTATCAGTATTATGACGAAACCAGGGCAAGTGTTCATATTCCCACCTTACAGATGAGAAAACAGGTTCAGAAAAGTAAAATCCCACAGCTAGTAGGTAGTGGAGCTAGAACATGAACCCAGGTCTTCTGACTCCAGATCCCTGTGCTTACCAGTACTTCCAGACTGTGTCCTACAGTACATGCCTGGGGAACAAGGAGTTAATGTGGATGTAGGGAGAGTTTGAGGTCAACTGTTTTGGGCCCCATCTCTCTCTTTCTTGAAATCCTGGTGCTGTACTGTTGGAGGGACTTGGGAGAAATTTCAATGCTTGGGGCATTGAGTATGGACTTGAGGGACTTCTAGGGCCCTGTGGTGAGTTCTGGGGGGCAGGTAGTGGGTTGGGTGTTTGCCAAGTTAAAGGGCCTGGGGTGGCCAGAGGTCTGGGAAGGCACAAATGGGGTGCTGAGCTGCTTGTGGTGCCCTCTGGCCTTGCACTATGCTGGAATAACTCAACTCCCTTTCCCCTCTGTGTAACCCCCCAGGACTGGCAGCCACCCTTTGCTGTAGAAGTGGACAACTTCAGGTTTACTCCCCGAATCCAGAGGCTGAATGAACTAGAGGTGAGAAGACTAGCAGCTGGTGGCGGGGTTGGATATGTGAACTCCGATTCCACTGCCCTCATACGTTCTTGAGCTAAGGTGCTTTACCTGACTATGCCTTTATTCTCTCTCCTGTGAAGTTGCATGGAGGTCATAGAGGAAGCTTTAGAGCTCTGTGTATAACCAAGAGCAGGAGCATTTAGGATCTCTAATATGATAGCTCAAAGACTAGGAACGTCCCTTTCCCTAAAGGTTTGCTACTTCTGAAAGTCCCCTGTCAGCCAGCCTACTGTAACTGAGTCAACAAAAGGGAAATAGGGGGTTGGCTGAGCCCTTTCATGCTTGGCCAGCTGAATGTGGTCTCATTATCCAATTCATCCACAATCCTGTGCTTCTGGCCTGCCTTCTATGGGGCTTGGTGAGGTGGGACATGAGGTAGAGGGGCAGGAACAACACAAGAACTGGTCTTTATCAAGGCTAGAATGGTTATAAACTTGGACAGGGGTCAGGCAGGTAGGCTTTTCCCTCTCCCTTTTCTGTACAGGAAGTCCAGGCCCTGTGCATGGATAGGTGAGGTTCTCCACTAAGGGCTTGAGAATGCCCTGGGATAATGAGAGTGTGTGCTTTGAAACCAGTTCCTAGGAAGATCCTGGAGTTTCCCAGGGAAGATACAGTTGAGAACTATGTTACCACCTTTCTCTCTCATTATGTATCCATAAACCTTACTAGATGCCCTGGGGAGGGGGAGTGTATTGGGCCCTACTGGAAACTTATGACCTAAAAGCTTCCTTGTTTCTAGACTACAGCTCCTCAAGCTTGATGCTATTGACATTTTGGCCCAGATAATTTTTTGTCACGGAGGGGCTATCCTATGCATTGTAGGAAGTTTATCAGTACCCTCGGCTTCTACTTGTTAGATGCCAGTAATACCTTTTCCCAGTTATAACAATCAAAAATGTCTCCAGGCATTGCTAAATATCCCCCCAGGGAGCAAAATTGTTCCTCATTGAGAACCACTGTTGTAGGGTCAGTCTAGGAGCTGTCCTGGTCAGGGAAAAAAATCATCTCATGAATGGGGTATAAGTTCCTTAAAGAAATGGATCTATGGAGGTACAGCTAGTGCAAGGTGTCACCTAGCATGGGACAAGGGCAGGTTTTCTAGAGATACTGTGCTGGCTGTTGATGGGGAGGAGCAAGGAAGAAGCCAAGATTGGAAAGCTAAGATGGAGGGAGTAGAGTTGCTGGCCTCTTCCAGGTTTCCACAGTTAAATAGCCATAGGTTGTTTCTTTCCACAAATAGACCTTAGTTTTCCCCATCTATGAAATAGAACTGTTTCTGTTCTTCTAATGGGATCTGAGCAAGGCGGTGAATGGTAGTGACTTATCTAGTTCTCCATAGAATTAGGCTATCTGACCAGGGCAAGGTGGTTCTAGACTTAGAGCCTTGGGGAGCCTTTCTTGGGTCACTGAGATTTCAGGGAAGCAAGCAAGGTACATGCCTTGTTCCTAGGATACTTGGCCCACATCGGGTCCTGGGTTGGTCAGGTGCCAGTGCTGCTTTGGTATACTGTCTCTTAGTTCTTTAGGCCATTCTGTCTCCAGCATGCACTCTCAGCCTTCAGCCACCATGGGACAAGTTCTGTGGTGCATAAGAAGAGGTAAATGTGCTCTTTTGGAGCCTTCAATCTGAAACATGCCTAGAACTTAGATACAGTTCTGGAGTTTCCAGAGGGTCTTCACTGTTTCTCTCATAACTCCACCCTTCTGGAGTAAGTGGACTGGGCAGTTATGTTAGTTCCCCCTTATAATCAGAAAATGGAGTTTCAGAGAATAGAAGGCTATACAAGCAAATCAATAGCAGGAAACAAGCTGAAACTTAAGTTATTTGACGTTCAGATCTCTTGATACCTGCTCTGTGACTTAAGGAAACAGAGGCTGTCTGTAACAGGAATGGTGATATTCACACAGCCCTGTCGAAGAGATTGAGAGAGCTGTTGTGACCTAACCCTCTCTGTTTTGGAACCTTGGGCTTATCCTATTGACTAGAAGGTGGCAGAGATGAGAGAGAGGTGGGCTAAGCACTGCCTAGAGTTTGGGATCCATTTCACGGGGAGAGGCCTTGGATGGTGGGCTGCTCTGTACACGTTCTTCTCTCCTAAGATTAGGCCAGAAGATGGGGCTCAGGTGGAGGGGGAGGCCATCCTCTTTGAGCAATTTCTTCTCCAGGCCCAGACAAGAGTGAAGCTGAACTATTTGGACCAGATTGCCAAATTCTGGGAAATCCAGGGCTCCTCCTTAAAAATTCCCAATGTAGAACGGCGGATCTTGGACCTCTACAGCCTCAGCAAAGTAAGAGAAGGTTTTTCTCAAACCCCTCCCCACCCCTTAATATCCTTGGTACTCTGGGGGCTCCCTTGGTTTGGATATTAGATCTCTAGGCTGCAGTGGAGGGGCACAGCCTGGTAGCACATGAGCTGTTGTCAGAACTTCTTGGTGTCTCCTACTGCAATTTGAATCTGAGTGGTGGTGGTAGAAGGAGGGAATAGTCCTCACTGAAGCGAGGGGCCGGACTTGTTCTCATTTCCCTTTCTGCAGGCCTATTCCCTCATGTACATACACACAGCACATCCACATCCCTTCCTGCTTGTCCCTGCAGATCGTGGTGGAGGAAGGTGGCTATGAAGCCATCTGCAAAGACCGTCGGTGGGCCCGGGTGGCCCAGCGCCTCAACTACCCACCAGGCAAAAACATTGGTTCCCTGCTACGCTCCCACTATGAACGCATCGTTTACCCCTATGAGATGTACCAGTCTGGAGCCAACCTGGTGGTAAGGATGCCAGGCTGGGGTGGGAAAAGGCTTTCCCCCCCACACCAGATGCAGATCTCCCACACTTGGCTCTTAATGGAACTGGTTCAGAGAACTGGAGACCTGGGAGCTAGACTCTACCCTTTTTTAGTGGTGCTTATTCTCTTCCATGCTGCCCAGGATCAGAGGTCCTGGAGTTGCCCATAGGGCCAGCCTACTATCCAATATATAACAAGGTTTTAACTGATAAAGGAATTCCAAGGAGGGAGAGACATTTTGGACTTGGAGAGGTCTGGGAAGAGATGGCATCTGATTTAGTTAGGGAGATGGTTGTGGGGAGGTGGTTTGAAGGAGGAATGACCTAAGCAAAGGCAAGAGAATTATCAGACTGTGTGCTGGTGTCATTGGTAACGACCAGTTGAGCATGGCCTTTTGGTGTGGGCCATGTGGGTGCAGCCATCGGGTAAGGGTAGAGGGAAGTCATTGTTGGGGTCTAGGGCCCCATACCCTCACCCTTACTCCTCACTTGTCCCCAGCAGTGCAACACACGTCCATTTGATAATGAGGAAAAGGACAAGGAATACAAACCCCACAGTATCCCCCTTCGACAGTCCGTGCAACCTTCCAAGTTCAATAGCTATGGCCGGCGGGCCAAGAGACTGCAGCCTGATGTGAGTACTTCACTTCTAACTCAGAGCTTTGGAGGTGGGAGTCCTCTCCCTTCCTCTGACCAGAGTTCTGTTCCCTGTTCCACTTTTCTTCTCTCCACTCTCTGAGTTCTGAGCAGAAGTGTGCCCCCCTCCAGCTTCTGAGCTGGGTCTTGATCTCCTCATACAGTATCTTTTCTATGTCGGCCCTTCTTGCCTATCTTGTTCTTTCCTGACTCACTCTGCTCGTAGGGGTAGAACTCTTCTTTTCCCTTATACCTGTATCCTAGCTTTAGGCAGAAGCTTGTGTGCCAGACATTCTTCTAGGCACTGGGGATACAGTAGAATAAGATAGACATTGTCCCTGGGCTCACTGAAGCATGTCATTTAGCAGATTGTATTAGTCACTGTCATTTATTGGTAGTGTCAAACACTGTTAGATTTCTTTATATATGTTATCCCCAAAACTCTTTGTAAGCCTCCCTGTAAGGTAGGAGTTAATATTCTTGTTTTACAGTTGGGAAAACAAATTGCATCTTAATTTTTTTCCAAGAGAGGGCTGAGTGGGGAGCTCACTTAACCCTAGTTTCCAAAAAGCCGCTCTGAATTCTTGCCCAGGCCTGCCCTTGCCTTAGTCCCTGGCATGAGCTCAAGTGATATATAGTCCAAGCTATTGTTCTTTTAGGATGGGCAGTCTGCCTCAGATAGCAGGCTTGATTCATTTCCTTTTTTTCTCCCAGCCGGAACCCACGGAAGAAGACATTGAAAAGAATCCGGAACTGAAGAAGCTACAGATCTATGGGGCAGGCCCCAAGATGATGGGCCTGGGCCTCATGGCCAAGGATAAGACTCTGCGGAAGAAAGGTGAGGCCTGACAGGCTGGGGCAGTGTGAAGGATGGTGGCTTCGCCTGGGGAGAGGAGGCGGGGCCCTGACTGTTCTAGACCTGTACTTTAGAGCCACTCTTCCCTCTCCCAGATAAGGAAGGGCCTGAGTGTCCCCCCACCGTAGTGGTGAAGGAGGAGTCAGGCGGGGATATGAAGGTGGAGTCAACCTCACCTAAGACCTTCCTGGAGAGCAAGGAGGAGCTGAGTCACAGCCCAGAGCCCTGCACCAAGATGACCATGAGACTGCGGAGGAACCACAGCAATGCCCAGTTTGTAAGGACCCAGCTCTGACTTCTTAATGCTCTGCTTCTCATCCCTTCAACAAGCATTTCCCCAGCATGGCTCTGGACCAGGTTGCGTTAAGCACAAAAGTGGGCCTGGTGGGCCCTGCCTTCAGGTAGCTCACTTAATTGGGGAAACAAGGCCAACTCACATGGAACAGAGGACAAGAAAGGGTGATCAAGTGCTGTCAACATGAAGTGCTGGAAGGGTCCAAAGAAGGAGACTCCCTCTCCATTGCTTCAGGATAAAGGCTAAGCTCCTCATTACCATGCATGATCCAGTCCCTGCTGACCTCTAGCCTCATTCCCCAGCACTGCCCACCTCACTCCTCTGCTATAGCCACACTGAACTACTTGTAGGTATGTTCGTTTTTTCCCGAGATGCGCCATGCTCTTTCTTGCCCCCATCCCTTTGCACATGCTGTTTCTTCCGCCTGGAAGTTTTCCCCTGTGCTCTGCCCCAGTGCCAGACTTCAGTTTGCATTCAGGTTTTGGTCAGTTTCAAATGTCACTGTCAAGTGTCCCCTTTTCAGTGAAGTCCTTCCTCAAGGCTATCCCTCCTTATCTCTGGCTGATTTGAGGGCTCCCTTCTCTAGGCTCCCATAGTACCCTTCATGGGCCGATATTGGCAATTGCCACATTGCCCTTTAATTTTTATGAATATGTGTCTCTGGAGTACTGTATGCCTTTAGGAGGCAGATGCCATATTTATTCATTGCTGTACTTCAGAGTCCAGCACAGTGTTGAACACATAAGTGCTCAGTGTTTGTTGAATGAATAAAAATAGGAGATTCACAACTGAATGATAAAGACTCCGCTCTCACAGCTCTACCAGTTTATTTGGGGAGATGGTATGTGCACACAGTTAAACTCCAGAACTAGCATGACTAGCCTGTCACAGGGCTATGAATGATCTAGCCAGCAAGCATGGTGGGTTTCTTTTGGAGAGTTATGTGGACTAGAGTACTGTCTGGAGGACAGTTTGAAGGCTAGACAGGGCTTAGATTGATGAACTGTTGCCTCCTTTCCCTGGCAGATCGAGTCCTATGTTTGCCGGATGTGTTCCCGAGGGGATGAGGATGACAAGCTTCTGCTGTGTGATGGCTGTGATGACAACTACCACATCTTCTGCCTGCTGCCTCCTCTGCCTGAGATTCCCAAGGGTGTCTGGAGGTGCCCAAAGTGTGTCATGGCGGTAAGGCCTTCCCAGCCCCAGCTCATGTCTGCCCCATAGGGTATTTTTGCCTTCCTTCATCTGGCCTTATTGAGAACAGCTTCCTAGTTCAGCCACAGTTTAATATTTTGGGTTCCAGCGTGGGGCTAGGCTGGGCAGAGTGTTAGGAGAAAGAAGAGGAGGAGACTTAGCCTTTGCTTACGTTCTCTGGGAGCTCCCAGACCACCTGGGGCAGTGAGAGTCATGATTGGACATATGGTATGCTGATGTATAGTCAAATGCTAAATTACGTGTTAGAAACTCTGAGGTGTAGAAGTTCAGAGGAGAGGAAGATGACTAAGGGTAGTAATCAGGGAATGTGTCAGGAATGAGATTTGGAGAACAGGAATATGAAGAAAAAGTTGTTCTTTTGATTTCCAAGTTTTTTATTCTTTGTTTTTTTTAGAAAGCTTGGAAAATAGACAAATTACCTATCATCTCACCATCTAGAGACAACCATTGTTAATAGTCTGGTATATTTTCTTCTCATCTTTTTGTTGTTGCATATATATAACTACCTTTAACGAGTTTGGGCTCTTACTGTATATTTTAATTTGCTACTTTATGATCATTTTCTATATTAAATTTATTCATGGGTATAATTTAATTTTTCTTTTGGGGGTGTCCATCATATGGTTATAATACTTAGTTTTCCTTTTGTTTTGGTAATTTGATTGGTTTGCAGTGATATAGGCTTTAACTAGAAGAGATGGGCAGGCTTTCTAAACCTGGGAATGGAGGCATGCTGGAGCAAGAGTATTTGGGGCAAATGTACCTAGTGCAAGAGGGACAAGTAAGGAGAGCATCTAAAGCAGCAGTGAGGGCTGAGAGGCCTGGTCTGTCTGTCAGGTCTGTTTCATGAGCTTTCTACCTTCATCCAAATTCTGGGCACTCATCTACATTTCTCTGTGGGTTTCTGGAGAGCAAATGTGGATGGTCTCTTGTCTTAGGGACTCAGCTGTGGCCATAGAGACTAGGTGTGCATGTGCACACACACAGCTGAGGAAAGAGACCAGGGCAGTGCATAATGGCCTTGGTGTAGTGGTGGAGATTCCTTCAGGGAGGAGTTTGGATGCCAGTAGTATCATAGACAATGAAGGCTGTCAGCTCTGCTTGGCTCTCTTTAAGTGGTTGTGGGCCAGTGGACCAGATTGACATTGATTTTTCAGACATGAGTCTAACTCTGGGGTACATACAGCTCTCATCTAAAACCATGAACATAGGTACAAAGTGAGGTAGACTCAACATCCTGTCTTCTGAGACAGTCTAAAGAACAGGAATAGTGTAGGGTTTGACAGCGTAGGAGCTGGTGCCTTCGTTTTCCATCCTCTGAGCTACTAGAACATTCAGTGCCATTTTCTCAGGCTTGTAGTTCCAGGCTGGGCATTAAGAAAGCTTTACACACCCTGCTTAAACTCCTATTTTAGCCCAAGAGAAAAAAATGGCAGAAGAATATAGGATAGCATATTTAAGTCTGAGTTCATGGTTTAGGTAGTAAAGTCCTAAAGGAAGAAAAGAGCAAAAGCATGGCAGCGCAGTGCATGTGGGGAATGAAAAGACTAAGCTGAGGTGCTAGGAGAAAAAGGTGGAGCTATAAAGTGAGGCCTGCCTCAGGGGCCTTGAGTGCAGACCTAGGGCTGTTCTTGTTCCCTGCTCCTACCCCATATTCCAGCTCCGCTTTTGAGGAATCTCCACCCCTGTGCCCTCTACCTTGGTGACATGTTCTCCTTTGGGTTTCAGGAGTGTAAGCGCCCCCCTGAAGCCTTTGGCTTTGAGCAGGCTACCCGGGAATACACTCTGCAGAGCTTTGGCGAGATGGCTGACTCCTTTAAAGCCGATTACTTCAACATGCCTGTGCACGTAGGTGATGGAGGGCTGGGGTAGTGTCAGGGCTAGGGTCGTAGGTGTTGGTGCCTGGTGGTCTTAGCTCTCCTGAGTCACTGGGGCCATGGTCATCTGCTACCCCTGTTCCCCAGATGGTGCCCACAGAACTCGTGGAGAAGGAGTTCTGGCGGTTGGTAAACAGCATTGAGGAAGATGTGACTGTTGAGTATGGGGCTGACATCCATTCCAAAGAATTTGGTAGCGGTTTCCCCGTCAGTGATAGTAAGCGGCACCTAACCCCTGAGGAGGAGGTAAGTGGATGATTCATGATTATATGTCAGTGGTGTGAGCTTTGGCAGGTCATTCAATATCTCTTTTGGGTGGGGATCATTATGCCTGCCTCATAGAGTTGCTGTGAGATTTAAATGAAGATGTAAAGAACACAGCCTAGTATCTGGCATGGCACCTCTAGCCACGAGATTGGCTACTTCTTTGTAGGATGGGGATAGTACCTACCTTACAAATTTGTAATAAGAATTAAATGAGAAGGTATATGAAATACTTGGCAGGGTGCCTGGCTCATTCATAAGAAGTGTTCAGGGACTGAGACTGTATGTGCAGGAAAAAAAATGAGGGCCCAGGCCTACCTCAAGAGAAGGGTGCGTTTTGGTCCAATGCGGGGGGCTTTAACTTGCAGGTATTTTGGTGGGTGAGTATATCTGTAAAACTTGCTAAAATCGAAGCGAATTGAAATTTTGTGTGCATGCATTTGGTGGAGGGTGGGTGGGAGGTGGAGAATGTCTATAATATTTCTTAGATGTGTCAAAAAGGTCTATGACCTCAAAATTAAGGTTCCCTGGGCTAAAGCTCTCGGTTCCTTAGTATAACCCTCATCCCCTATCCACAAATAACCTGACAGGAGTATGCTACCAGTGGTTGGAACCTGAATGTGATGCCAGTGTTGGAGCAGTCCGTACTATGCCACATCAATGCAGATATTTCTGGCATGAAGGTGCCCTGGCTCTATGTGGGCATGGTCTTTTCAGCCTTTTGCTGGCATATTGAGGATCACTGGAGTTACTCCATTAACTACCTCCATTGGTGAGTGGGGGCCCTGGGAAGTTGGGGAGGCAGGGTAGGCCCCCTGAGGACCATGTGTGTGACCACTCCATATGTCCCCTTTCCACATGGCCAGGGGTGAGCCGAAGACCTGGTATGGGGTACCCTCACTTGCAGCAGAACATTTGGAAGAGGTGATGAAGAAGCTGACACCTGAGCTCTTTGATAGCCAGCCTGACCTCCTGCACCAACTTGTCACCCTCATGAATCCCAATACCCTCATGTCCCATGGTGTGCCGGTGAGTGCTCAGGAAACAAGGACAAGGGGTAGGAATGGTGTAGCCATGTCCTTTGTGGTGGTGGTGGTCATCTGGAATCTACCTGTGCTTCTTTCTCATTCCTCTTATCTTTATTCAACAACTCTAATAGAGACTTCACATAGCAATAGTTAGATACATGATGTGATGGTGAGCGCTCTGGGCCATGTGTTTGAGGGCAACACCTCAGGATGGTTCTTTTCACGTCTGTATGACAGCCAGTAGGAGAGGGAAGTGGCAGAAGGACAGAGCAAGATGCACGTCATTTCCATTCATCTCCTGTTAGTCACAGCTTAGTCACATGGCCATGTCTAGTTACAAGGAAGACTGGAAAATGTGGTTCTTACTCCAGATGGTCATGTACCAGTTAGAAATTCATATTGTTGTGAAAGAGGGTGAGAATGAATATTGGGGGGCAACTAGCAGTCTCTGACATGTTCCATATAGTAGCCCTTTTGGGAGCAATGGGTAGGTCTTTTTACTTATTTAACAGGTCAAAAGTTCTGTGGTGGTAATTATTTTGCAATATATAAGTGTATCAGGTCAACGTGTTGTACACCTTAAACTTGTAGGGTATTATACATCAGCTATATCTCAGTAAAGCTGGAGGAGAAGTAACCTCTAAAAAAAAGTGCCAATGTCAACATTTAAAATAAAGTTGAACCCAGAGTCCTAGACTGAACCTATCCTCCTCCTCTGTGGACTTCTCTCCCACACTATAAAATGTTTTGCTGGGTATACAATCTGGCTTGCCTATAAGAAACTTTCAAGCATTAGCATCAGCCAGGCATTAGCATCAGCCAGTTTTCTGGTGTAGATCTTAAAACAGCCTGATCAACAGTCCTGTAGGGTCAGTAATTGGTACATCATCCACCTGTACTTTGAGTCTTATTCTGTGCTACTCCTCCTCCCCACTCCCTTCAACCCCCCCCCCCCCCCCACCTGCCAACACCTTGGCTGCCCTGCCACTTGGTCTAATGCATAGGATGTGGTAAGCGGTCAGTACATATTGAATTAATGTCTCCTTGAGATCCCCGAGCACCTGTACAGTAGAGCTTTGGACTAGGTCAGTGGTTCTCACCCATATTGTTTCTTGCCTTCACCTTGTTTTGATATACTACATACCCTGTAGTATTTTTTTATTAGCTACTTTAGTGATACTTAACCAAGCCTTGAGGGATCTAGGGAATTAGTGGAAGTGTATCCTACAACAGTTCAGGCAGCCTTCTTCCACTTGAGGTGGCAGAGTGGTTGGGGGATGGCAGGTATCCTTTTCCGTCACTGCCTCACCCCATTTAAGAATTACTGGACTCAAGAGGTAGAGATGATCAAGGGCCCTTCCAGTTCAGCTCTTCGTAAGTAGACACTGGCTCTCACTTCCTCACAGTCCATTCTTCCTGACACATAGCACAGCATTAGTCCTTAGCCTACAGTGCCAAGGAAAATTATGAGTAGAAGAGTATTCTCCTTAAAGATTTAGACAGCCAAGATACACACACACACACACACACGCGCGCGCGCGCGCGCGCGCGTGTGTGTGTGTAACTAATCGTTAACTCTTTTTAAGAAAAATTTATTACATATTTTTAAACATGTGCTCTTTGCTTCCAGCTCCACAGCATTTGTCCTGCTCATGGCTCACCAGCTTCTCTGGCCAGCTGCTGCTTCACCCCACCCCCACCCTGCCCCTCCTATAGGTGGTTCCCAGCATCTCCAGACTCTTTGGACTTGGCAGTGTCCCCTCAATCCAAGGCATCTGATTTTCATATTCTCATGCTGGCAGCCTGCAGTTTAGCCAGCTGAAGCTCCCCCAGGATCTATCTTTAGCCCACCCCCTCCCCCCTTCCCCTTTGGCAGAAGAAAACCATTTCTTTTTATAGCTATATAGTGTAAGTTTTATTTTCATTATAAAAGAAACCTGCCCCCTTTCCAGAAAATGGAAATATAGTGATCATCTCTATTTCCTCCATATTTTGTTATGTTTCCCATCTGTTATTTTTCTATGTAAATTTTGATATAACAATCAGTGTATGGGTTTTATAATCTCATTTTAAGTTTAATGATCTAGAACGACACTGTCCAGTTGGGTAGCCACTAGCCACATGTAGCTGCTGAGCACTTGAAACATGGCTAGTCCAATCTGAAATGTGCTGAAAGCATAAAACATGTGTCGGATGTCAAGACTTAGTATGAAAATATCTTACTGATATTTTTGTATACCACTTACACACTGAAATGCTGATATTGTGGATCTATTAAATAGAATACTCTGAAGTTATTAATTTTACTTGTTTCTTTTTACTTTTTTAACGTGGTACTAGAGAATTTAAAAGTACATATGTGGCTGGTATATTTCTGTTGGACAGTGCTGGGCTAGAATGACTGTTGCTTTCTTACTATGAGCTGCTTATAACCATCTTTTTAAACAAATTTTTTTTATTGCAGTATAATTTATATACCTTAAAATTTACCCATTTTAAGTGTACACAGTTCAGTGAATTTACACAGTTGTGCCATCACCACAATCCAGTTTTAGAACATTTGTCACCCCAAAAAGATCCCTCATGCCCTTTTGCAGTCACTCTCCATTCCAACCCCTAGTCCCAGGCAACCACTAATCTGCCTTCTGTCACTAGAGATTTGCCTTTTCTAGACAGTTCTTATAAATGGAATAATATGTGGTCTTTTGCATCCAGCTGCTTTTACTTAGCATAATGTTTTTGAGGTTCATCCATGTTGTAGCATGTGTCAGAACCTCATTTCTATTTATGGTAGAATAATATTCCATTGTATGAATGTACCACATTTTGTTTATCCATTCACCACTTGATGGATATTTGGGTCATTTTTAACAGCTGCAGAATGTGAGGAGAGCCTTTTTAAATAACTACATAGGACATGGTAAAGTAACATTGCCAAAGTGAGGGTGCAGGTTGAGATAAGAGTCAGGAGCATTAAGTTCTATTTCTGGCTCTGCTACTTGAAGCTTCTCTGGGACTCAGTTTTCACATCTATAGAATCAAGGCTGGGTTTAGGTCATTCAGCAAGTACTACTGCTAGAACTCCCTGTGTGTACAATACAAGGCCTCTGGCCAGCACCTTGAAGACAAATAAACCAGTCCCTACCTTCAGGTATGTAAGTTGAGTGGACAACAGAGGTGAGTAAACAAGTGGAATAAATGTTAGAGATGCTTCAGAAGAACAACAGACTGTGTCATTAGGAAGAGGGGGTCAGGAAAGCATTTGTAGAAGGAGTGATCCTTGAGGGAAGAGTAACAGTGGCTTCAGTCATGTGGACATGGAGTTTCAAGTAAGGGGTTCTCAGCAGGGGTATTGCTGGTCAGATTTGCATTTTTTGGAAGATAATTCTAGTGCTTGGTAATGGGGGCCAGTACAATAATCCAGGTAAGAAATGCTGTTGCATCTTTGAAAAGAAAATGTATTGGAGGTGGGAGCTGATGCATGACCTGGATAAATGCGGAGATGTATTCATGAATGGGAAATTTCAGTGTCATGAGGATGTTAATTCTCCCCGTTAATCTAGAATCCTAGCAGATTGTTTTGAAGGGTGTAAACATTTTAGGCTCTTGATATATATCAGTAATAATATCTTAGTTTTAGTTATTGGTCCCATTACCAGCCTTGCACCTATTTCACTGTGTGTTCATCAGCATTGAATATTCATCTTAATATTCATCTCAAAAAACCTTGTGAGGCTTCTCCTAAAGATGGCAAACTAACACGTGGCTGCTTCCATTCCTTGCTGAAACTCCACTAAAATGGCACAAAGGGCTTTTTTTTTTAAGGTAAAAAATTATTAAAATGGAGAAAAGAGAGAGATCAAAATTCTTGAAACTAGAAAACAGATAAGAAAACTGAAACTTAAGCCAGTATTGAAACATCTCAGAACCAAGCAACCTGATATATAGCTCAGAATCCCCCCCCAAGGTTCAGTAGTCAGTGGCACCAGAAATTCTGGGAGGAAAGAAGAATGGGGTGAAAATAAGGATTCATTCACGTCTATAAGAAGCTGTGAGATCCCCTGCCATGCTGGGCAGCTGGAAATGTGACCCTCCCTCACTAAAACAGAAGACTGGATATTTACTTTTGAAGAGGTTAAAATAAACCTCTGGACTGAGGTCTTCTAGGTACAGTTGAGGATGGAGATAAAGTGAAAATAGTAGGATTCATCATTGTATGAATGATGGATGCTGAGGTTCCCAATCTTCCTTCACTTGGTTCTCAGAACTAGCAGCCAGATGTTTTTCTTTCAGGCAAAAAAAAAAAAAAAAGTTTTCCCTGGAGAATCTTGAGTGACGAAAAGAAAGACCTACAGTTTCCCAAACTAAATGGCTCAGCCACATCACCCTACAGCAACAGTTGACAGACTTCATCTATATACTCAGAACTTCCATTCAGCTTTTCCATCTTTTACTCTTAAAAAAGTAGACAGCCACAGATTAACAGACAACTGAGGAAACTCTAGAAAACAGAACCAAACAACCACAAAAAAGCAACCTGTATAAACAGAGGTTAGGCAGGGAGAGAAGTAAACTTCAAAAAGAAAAGAGATGGGGTGCTAGGTGGCTCATTCGGTTGAGCATCCATCTTCAGCTCAGGTCATGATCTCATGGTTAATGGATTCAAGCCCTACATCGGGCTCTGTGCTGACAGCTCAGAGCCTGGAGCCTGTTTCAGATTCTGTCTCCCTCTCTCCCTGACCCTCTCCTGCTTAAGCGCTCACTTGCTCACTCTCTCTGAAAAATAAACATTAAAAGAACTTGAAAAGGGAAGGAAATCTCACTAAGATCTTCAGAGATGAGCATATATTGCAAACAAATAAGAACAGGATACTCTAAAAAGAACATCCTGAGAACAAAAAAGAGCTCTTGGAAATTAAAATTGTGATAGCAAAAGTGGAAGAAAAAGGTTTAGAGGATAAATAGTTAAGGAAGTCTCAGAAAATAGAATAAACAGTAAAGATGGGAAATGGTAACGAAAGTTGAGAAAAGGTAGAGAATTTGTTCAGAAGGTTCTATATTCAAATAATGAGTTCTGAAAAGAGCAGAGATGAAAACAAATCATTAATGAAATCATTCAAGAAAATTTTCCTGAACTAAAAGACCCAAGCTTTCAGAATTGAAGGGCCTACCCAGTACATGAATGAAAATAGATCTACACCAAGTATATCTGGTAAAATTTTTATATCAAACACTTGGACCAGAAAAAATCCTACAAGCTCTCTCAGAGAGAAAAGAGGTTTAATTCAGAGCACTAGAAATCAGGATGGCTTCAGACTTTTCAAAAGCATCACTAGAATCTAGAAGACTAGAGCCATGCCTTCGAAATGGTTTTCAATTTAGAATTCTATATGGTCAAATTATGCAGTATGAGAGTAGAATAGAAACATTTTCAAAAAAAAAGTTGTTCCCACTGTTTCCTAGGCAGCTATTGGAGGATGTACTCAAGTACAGCAAAAGAATACACCAAGAGGGGCGCCTGGGTGGCTCAGTCGGTTAAGCATCCGACTTCAGCTCAGGTCACGATCTCGCGGTCCATGAGTTCGAGCCCCGCGTCGGGCTCTGGGCTGATGGCTCAGAGCCTGGAGCCTGCTTCCGATTCTGTGTCTCCCTCTCTCTCTGCCCCTTCCCTGTTCATGCTCTGTCTCTCTCCCAAAAATAAATAAACGTTAAAAAAAAAAATTAAAAAAAAAAAATACACCAAGAAAGAGGAAGACCTGGGATCTAGGAAACAGGAGATCATCATGGCAGAGTGACAGTCCAGGGAGTATAGTGTAGCTGGTTCAGGTTGGAACAGATCATAAGGCTCTGCAACAGAAAACTGATAGGCAAGAAAGGTGAAAGGTGAAACGGATGAAAACTGATAGGTGAGAAGAGGGTTGGACACTTGTCTAAAAGGTTGGGATTGAATTACTAATACATGCACGGGAAACTAAGCAAACTGAGAAATAATAGGTGGCTATTTTCAGTATAGTCGAGAGGCATGTTATTTAGGGTTGTTAAAGAGAATGCCAAAATAGAAGAGGTGAAAGTGATTGGCTTTCACCAATAGAAGAGGCGAGGTGGGGGGGGGGCAGAGACAGAGAATCCCAAGCAGGCTCTGCACTGTCTGCACAGAGCTCTATGCGGGGCTCGAACCCACAAACCACGAGATTGTGACCTGAACTGAAATCAAGAGTCAGATGCTTAACCACCTGAGCCACCCAGGCACCCCAGGGCCTGCTGATTTTAAAACAAATCTTGTATTTTTAAATTTTGATTTTTAAAACAAATCTTGATTTTTAAACAAATCTTTAAAACAAATCCCATGGCTCTGGGAACTGCATATATGACTGATAAAAATAATTATTAATGAAAAAGGCTTAGCCAGCTTAATGAAAAGTGAGACTTTAAATTTTTATAAAAATTACTAGGAAAGTTGAAATACTTTGGTACGTACATTTCCTACTTTTGACTCCGATCTTCCTGTTGGCTGCCAACATAAGTCACAACTTTGAGAGCAGAGGCCAGTGGTCGGTCCTTTTGGAATTGGATCTGGAACTCTGTTGTCACACTGTTTCCTCAGGCTCTCCTTTGTCTCCTTAAGAACCCTGCACTTAAATCAGGTTTCCTGGCCTTTTTCTTCTTCAGGTTGTCCGTACAAACCAGTGTGCAGGAGAATTTGTCATTACCTTCCCTCGTGCTTACCACAGTGGCTTCAACCAAGGCTACAACTTTGCGGAGGCTGTCAACTTTTGCACTGCTGACTGGGTGAGTGGAGTGTGGTGGGTTGGCAGGGAGAAGCAGGAGGGATGTGGGGAAGCTGAGGCACCATGGCCTTCAGACTTGGCCACACTCAACGGTGAATCTGTCCACAGTTGCCAGCTGGGCGCCAATGCATTGAGCACTACCGCCGGCTCCGAAGATACTGCGTCTTCTCCCATGAGGAGCTCATCTGTAAGATGGCTGCCTGCCCAGAGAAGCTGGACCTGAATCTGGCCGCAGCTGTGCATAAGGAGATGTTCATCATGGTGCAGGAGGAACGGCGTCTACGAAAGGCCCTGCTTGAAAAGGTAGGGTGGAGGTGAGAGTGCCCTGAATCAGGCACCCTAGCCCGGCAGAAGTGGGGGAAGAAAGAAGTAGATGTAGCCTTTAGTCTTGGAGTGTAGTAAAAAGAACTAGATGCATCTGGATTAGAAATCCCTTTCCGTTCTCTGCTCTGCCATTTATCAACAGCTGTGAGCAAGTTAATTTACTTGCAGAGTGTCAGTATCCATCTCTGAAAAATGGGGATTATAACGTTTATCTTTTTGGATAGTTGAGTAGATTAAAGATTATGTTTGTTAAGTAACTGACCCGCAACACGTCCTGGTGTTATCGCTGTTTGTCATTATTTAAATAACCCGACCGGACAGCCTGGCATATGAAATCCCCACTGCTGATTAGCTGGGTGACCTGTTCAGGTTGCATAACCTCTCATAGTCTCACTTCCCTACTCTGGAAAATGGGACTAAATACCACATTTGCAAGGGAGTTGTAAAGCTTTAGTAAGGTCATTTATTTATGTCAAAGTATCTATTATTATGCTTGCAACGTAGCAGCTGCTGTTGTTGGTAATAGTAACACATGAGGGAAATGATTGAAATATGGAACATTTTTTAGCAAATGACATTTTATTGCATTCAGATGGTTCAGTAGCCCAAACTAGGGTGATACTACCAAATACAAAGGCGGTCCTCCTTTAGTAGATTTCTCGTAAGCCTGTGGTCAGCTGTGTTTGTAGACCAGTGGGACTGCTACTCTTGTAGCTCAGCTGCCTTCTTAAAGCTCCACACTTGCCCAACTAGGGAATTGACTTAGAGTCCTACATAATATTACAAGGGAATGCTGGTCCTGAGGGATCCCTTGCTGCCCATTTAGGGTAATCCTTTCTTATTTTAAAGCTCATTTATAATTTCCTATGAGCATGGGCTGTAAGGAGAATTGCAGCTGTGGTGATGTTGGAAGTCTGTGGTGTTAGTTGGTAAGCCCCTGGGCTTTTCCAGGCATCATTCTCTTTCTCTGTTCAGTGCAGTTATTAAATCATGACCCTGAGGTTGTACCAGACTACAAGAAGGAGCCACAGCAAGGTGGGAAGACAAGGTGTTCTCATCCTGACCCTGAGAATTCGTTATACTTGGTCCTTACTGTAGAGAAAGGTTCTCGACCCCCTAGTCTTAAAAATCTGTAAAAGACTATGTGTATGTATTTGAGCACTTTTATGGGGAGAGGGCTCGTACCTTGTATCCAATTCTCAGAGGAGCCTGTGATCCAAAAATACCTAGGAGCTTCATCCTTAGAGCATTCTCTGGCTTTATAGTCAAAATAGACTGTCATCAGATTCTTACTTTGGGCAGGTTACAGACCCTCTGAGACATAGTTTCCTCCTCAGTAAAATGGGATAGGCCTGTGAGAATAGGTATCCTTAATCTGAAAATTAAGGTTAATAATAGTAAATATTTGTTGAGCACTTACTCTTTTTTTTTTCTTTTCTACGGTTACCATGCTGTACATGGTACAGGAAGTGTGTGTCCTCGACCAATATCTCCCCATTTCCCCTACTCCCCAGCACTTGGAAACCACTATTCTACTCTGTGTCTATGAATTTGGCTTTTTTAGATTCCACACATAAGTGATATCCTATAGTATTTGTTTTTTTCTTTGTCTGACATACTTAGTATAATGTTCACCAGGCTCATCCATGTCTTACAAATGCCAGGATTTCCTTCTTTCTCATGGCTGGATAATATTACATTGTATGTATATATCACATCTTTCTGATCTGTTCGGCCACTGATGAACTCTTAGGTTGTTTCCATAGCTTGGCTGTTGTGAATAATGCTGCAGTGATCATGGGAGTGCAGATATCTCTTTGAGATTCTTATTTCCTTTGGGTATATTTCCAGGATTGAGATTGCTAGATCATAGGGTAGTTCTATTTTTAATTTTTTGAAGAACCTCCATACTATTTTCCAAGTAGCTGAGTCAGTTTACATTCCCAACAGTGTGCAAGGTTCCCTTTTTTCCACATCCATGCCAACACTTACCTCTTTTGGTAATAGCCATTCTGACAGGTGTAAGGTGATATCACATTGTGGTTTTGATTTGTACTTCCCTGATGGTAGTCCTGTTGAGCATATATTCATGTACCTCTTGGCCATTTGTATCTCTTTGGAAAAGTATCTGTTCAGGTTCTCTGCCCATGGTTTTTTTGTTTGTTTGTTTTGTTTTTTTTCAATTTTTTTTCAATTTTTTTTTTTTTTTTTTTCAATTTATTTTTGAGACAGAGAGGGACAGAGCATGAGCAGGGAAGGGGCAGAGAGAGAGGGAGACACAGAATGTGAAGCAGGCTCCAGGCTCTGAGCTGTCAGCACAGAGCCCGACACGGGGCTCAAACTCACGAACTATGAGATCATGACCTGAGCCGAGTCAGACGCTTAACCGACAGAGCCACCCAGGCGCCCCACTGCCCATGTTTTTTTAAATCACATTGTTTGTGGGGGTTTTTTTTGCTATTGAGTTGGATGAGTTCCTTATATGTTTTGGATATTAATCCTTTATCAAACAGATGATTTACAAATACTTTCTCCCATTACATAGGTTGCCTTTTCATTTTGTTGATGATTTCTTCTGCTGTGCAGATGCTGTTATTGTAGTCCCACTTACGTATTTTTGCTTTTCTTGCTTGTGCTTAGGTGTCCTATCTAAGAAGTTATTGCCAGGACCAATGTCAAGGAACTTTATCACTATGTTCTCTTTTAGGAATTTTACGGTTTTAGGCATTACATTTAAGTCTTTAATCAATTTCAAGTTAATTTTCACGAGTGGTAGAAGGGTCCAAATTCATCTGTATGTGTTTACTCAGTTTTCCCACTGTCATTTATTGAAGAGACTCTCCTTTCACTATTGAGTATTCTTGGCTCTCTTATCAAATGTTAATTGGCTTTATTTATTTTGGGGTTTATTTCGGGGCTTCTGTTCCATATGTGTGTCTATTTTTATGCAAGTACCATACTGTTTTAATTATTATAGCTTTGTAGTATAGTTCAAAGTCAGGAAGTATGATGCGTCCAGTTTTGTTCTTTCTCAAGATTGTTTTGGCTGTTAGGGATATTTTGTGGTTCCACTTCTTCTAAGCGTTAAGATACTTTTCTAAGTCTTAGTCACTGCACCTTTGTTAATCTTCGTAACAGTACAGTGAGGATGGTGCCATTATCTCCAACTTCTAAGACGACGAAACAGAAATCCAGAGAGATTTAAGTAATTTACTCAACATCACACAACTAATAAGAGGCAGAGCAAGATTTGTAACATACAATGGACTCATATTTTATGCAGAGGTTAGATGTTAGAGTCAATATAGAACAAAAACTGTTAGTCCAAATTTCCCTTTAGAAATCCCTAAAATTGCCCATAAGGTACAGCATTGTGTTGTCTTTCGGTTACTTCAGCCTAGCTGGGTTTTCGTCAATTTTTGGAACAGATGGCTTTTTCTTCATCTGAGTGACAGATGAAGTCATTGGCACAGGTTTGGAAACCATGTTGTTGAAAAAAAAAATTGTATCTTTAGACACTGGACACAAGCACAGAGTCTTATTTCTGTGAGTTATATGTGTGCATGCGGCGTGTCCTGCCTGTTAAGCTGCCAGCACGGTGTCTGGAACACTGGGTGCCAAGGGACCGGAAGCCAGCATCGTTTCCCTTGCACATAGCCTTTCTCTCAGCCGCTCCTGCACGTTGCCACCTCTCTGGTGCCTTGATCCACCACCTCACCTCCTTTCACCCATAAAGGCCCTCTCTGCTGATCTGAATCCTACCCAATTTTTCTTCCTCTCAGCCCTCACTGATCTTGCCCTGGTTCATCTGATTCCTCCAGTTTTGAGAGTTTGAACTTCACAGAGGCAGTATGTTCTAGGAGTTTGCTCTCCACAGCTCTTAGCACAGATTGTGGAGTCTAGGTTGAGGCTCGGTTGTGGCAGCGATGGGGGCATTTCTGCAACTCTGTTCTGGTTCTGTATGACGTGTGTGGGTTGAATTGCCCCCAGGGCATCACGGAAGCTGAGCGAGAGGCTTTCGAGCTACTCCCAGATGACGAGCGCCAATGCATCAAGTGCAAGACCACATGCTTCCTGTCAGCTCTGGCCTGCTACGACTGCCCGGACGGCCTTGTCTGCCTTTCCCACATCAATGACCTCTGCAAGTGCTCCAGTAGCCGGCAGTACCTGCGGTGAGCCAAGGACCTATTGTGAAGGAAGTGGGCTGAGGAGGGGGATACAGAGCTGGGCCAGATGTGCTTCCCTGCTGTCTTCGTCCAGGTATCGATACACCTTGGATGAGCTCCCTGCTATGCTGCATAAACTGAAGGTTCGGGCCGAGTCCTTTGACACCTGGGCCAACAAAGTTCGAGTGGCCCTGGAGGTGGAGGATGGGCGGAAGCGCAGTGAGTGATGGGGGGACGGAGGGACTCCACAGGCAAGTTCTCTTCCCTTTTCTTCTGTACCTCCCCACCCCCTTCTCTGCCTTTACTCAATACTGCCTACTCCTTGCTGCTCTCATTCTCTCTCCAGGCCTTGAAGAGCTGAGGGCACTAGAGTCTGAGGCCCGTGAACGGAGGTTTCCTAACAGTGAGCTGCTGCAGCAACTGAAGAACTGCCTGAGTGAGGCAGAGGCCTGCGTGTCCCGGGCTCTGGGACTAGTCAGCGGCCAGGAAGCCGGGTATGACAATGGGACGTGTGGGGTTCAGGTAGCCTGCTGAGGAGCCAGCACCTAGAAGGAGTGGGCTCTGAATGCCACTGGGCAGATGACAGCAGGAAGCTGACAAGCACTACAACACAAGGTGGCCTAAGAGGTGTTGGGAGGGCAGGGAGATCAGGCAACTAGGATGGAGAAGAGTGCCTCAGTGCTAAGAAAGCTAGAAATGGTCCTTTTTATCAGTACCTGGAGATGTCAGACAGGCTGAGGGATTTTGTGGCCAGAGAGGAGTTGTGGAAGGTTTAGGGACAAGGAAAGGACACAGAAGAATAAACCTGATCAGAGAATTCGCAGTAGAGGATGAGCTAAAAAGTTCAGCCTTTGTTACTATCATTTAGTTTCTCGGCTTCCCCCCCCCACCCAACATATCCTATATTCCCCCCTTCCAATTCTTTGCTCTCATCATATGAATGTGCTTATATCTTAAAACCCTCCTCCCTCTGATCTGGCTAGTTGGGGGCACTGAAGTGTGAGAGATCCAGGTGGGCAAGCGTGAGAAAAGGCATTGGGTCTGAGTGCAGAGATGGAGGGAGGGGACTGGGTTTGGACCTGAAATCCCACATGTGAAACTCCATAGCCCCCACAGGGTGGCTGGTCTACAGATGACCCTGGCTGAGCTCCGGGCATTTCTGGACCAGATGAACAACCTTCCTTGTGCCATGCACCAGATTGGGGATGTCAAGGTGAGGAGGAGTGCACTCAGAGTGCTGATAAGGATTCAGGGGGATTGGGAGACCTGAGCAGCAGGCTACTCTTGGCTTCCTTCAAAAGCATCAAGTGTTTGGGCAAGATAGGATGCACTTATGAGAATAACAGGATATAGGAGGCAAAGGGGGTTTCAGGGCCAGGTGGCAAGGGGTAAGTACAGGATATGGAGTCAAGGGAATGTGTCCTGGCGGAAGTGGAAGAGGATAAAGGACCAAGGATGTTTGTGGGCCTAGAAAGCTGAGTCAAGTTCAGGGAGGTAGAGGAGAGGTGGGATGAAGAAGGCAGTGACACCAGCGTGAGCATAGGGGTTTGTGAGAAGGCCAAGTGTAGCAAGTGTGTTCTGGGCCAAGGGTCTCCTGGTGCTAAACATCAGAATCCTCTGGGGACTTTCGCAAAGCACAGACTCTTGACCAAACCCTATTAAGAATCTCTATGGGTGGGGCCCAGGCATCTGCATTTTAATAAATTCCTCAGAGCATTCTACCAGGTAGTGAGTATTAGGAACTGTTGTCTTAGGGTGTGGGACAGGAAGAGAGTGCAGCCCCTGTTAGGTGCTTTTCCCAAATACTGGAGGGTAAGAAGGTAGGTGGGGCAAAGGTATTTGGCCGTGGCACCTCAAAGTGTGCCCAGCTGAGGAGTTTCTTCTTCATCTGTGTCCCGGTAGGGTATTCTGGAACAGGTGGAGGCCTACCAGGCTGAGGCCCATGAGGCCCTGGCCTCGCTGCCCTCCAGTCCAGGGCTACTGCAGTCCCTGTTGGAGAGGGGGCAGCTGCTAGGGGTGGAGGTGCCCGAGGCCCAGCAGCTCCAGCGGCAGGTGGAACAGGCACGATGGCTGGATGAGGTGAAGCGCACGCTGGCCCCCTCAGCCCGGAGGGGCACCCTGGCTGTCATGCGGGGACTTTTGGTTGCGGGTGCTAGTGTAGCCCCTAGCCCTGCTGTGGACAAAGCCCGGGCTGAGCTGCAGGAGCTGCTGACCATTGCTGAACGCTGGGAGGAGAAAGCCCACCTCTGCCTGGAGGCCAGGTAGGTCCAGCCTCCTCCCCTCCCTGCTCTACCCTAACCGTCAAAGTTTAGTGGAGAAGCCAGAAATGATTCCCATGGGTGGCCTTGGGTACCAGACTCTGTCACTGGTGTATTGACTTTCTTCCCCTTTTTTCTTCCCTAGCTTATCTTTTAAAACTCCATATATACATAGAGGCAGAGATAGGCTAATGGGGAAGCAGAGATGGACAGATACAGAGACGTATAGTGGCACCAGCTCCACGGGCTGACGTGGGCACGCATGTGCGAGCACAAGTACTAACAGGCAGGTGGATGGATATCCATAGAAAGAAGCCACACACAGGGCAGTCTGACGAACTGGAGTGCCAGATTAATCTTTCCAGTTGTGTAGGCAGTGTGAACAGGATGACAGACTGGTGGGCCAAGCAGAGGCATGAAGGCTGTGGCAGAAGTCGGGTGGGTGCATGCGGTCTGGAGCAAACAGGGACCAGCAGCCCCCTGTAGGCAGAGTACTAGCAGGTAGGCCCACATGGCAGCTCCAGGGTCCCATGCCGGTATATCTGACGGTCAAGCAGATCACCCTACACTGAGGCCTCTTTTTTCCCTACCTTCAGGCAGAAGCATCCACCAGCCACACTCGAGGCCATAATCCATGAGGCAGAAAACATCCCTGTTCACCTGCCCAACATCCAGGCTCTCAAGGAGGCTCTTGCTAAGGCCCGGGCCTGGATTGCTGATGTGGATGAGATCCAAGTGAGGACCCTGTTGCCCCCTGAACCTCCACCCCAGGCCTTCAGTCCAGCCAGGAGAGCTGGCATACACTGGGTTGCGCTGGGTTGGGTGGGCTAGAGAAGTGAGCGCGGTACATGGAGTGGAGGCAAAATGGTCTTGGTGTGGTGAGCAGCATGAAGAGGGATTGCAGGGCCAGCCTGAGGGCAGAGAGGTTGTAGAAAGGGTGAGAATGGTAGGGGCAGGGAGGGTGGGAGAGGCAGGCCACAAGAGGATGATTAGTCTGACAGTCACTGGCACTGACTGGTATCAGGGGACAAGCCAGTGGATGTAGGAGCTACAGGAGTGCTTCCTGTGGGATGATCCCTGGTTTGTTCTACCCGAAGACTACCAGTTCAATTCCTCCTCCCAGCTCAGGGCTGGGCAGAGTAGTACCATCGGTAGATGTTGGCAAGTTGACTGGAGCTTTCTCTTGTCCCTGTCCCAGAATGGTGACCACTACCCCTGCTTGGATGACTTAGAGGGCCTGGTGGCCGTGGGCCGGGACCTACCTGTGGGCTTGGAGGAGCTGAGACAGCTAGAGCTGCAGGTACTGACGGCACACTCCTGGAGGGAGAAGGCATCCAAGACCTTCCTCAAGAGGAATTCCTGCTACACGCTGCTGGAGGTAAGGCCCGGATCCTGACCCGCACCATCTCCTGCCTCTGGCCCGGCTGTTGGGAGATGGCTCATGTGACGATGTGGGGGTTTGGAAGCCCTGGCAGTGGGAGGTAGGAGAAGCCTAGTCATCCCTGCTCTGTATGCCTGCCTTAGGTGCTCTGCCCGTGTGCAGACGCCGGCTCAGACAGCACCAAGCGCAGCCGGTGGATGGAGAAGGAGCTGGGGTTGTACAAATCTGACACGGAGCTGCTGGGACTGTCTGCACAGGACCTCAGGGACCCAGGCTCTGTGGTAAGGAGCTGGGGCCCTGTTTGGGAGAAGAGCCTGGTGGTGATAGGTGTCTGAATGGGGCGACCATGGCCAGACCGCTTGCTCCTGGGGCCTCACTTCTCCTGGTTTGGGAGTAGGGTGTTAATGGCGTCAGAGAAGGGAAGGGCTGGGCCGCTGACCTCCTCTCCCGCTGTCCTGGGCCTGCCAGATCGTGGCCTTCAAGGAGGGGGAACAGAAGGAGAAGGAGGGTATCCTGCAGCTGCGTCGCATCAACTCCGCCAAGCCCAGTCCACTGGCATCATCGACCACAGCTTCCTCTGCAACCTCCGTCTGTGTGTGTGGGCAGGTGCCGGCCGGGGTGGGAGCTCTGCAGTGTGACCTGTGTCAGGACTGGTTCCATGGGCGATGTGTGTCGGTACCCCGCCTCCTCAGCTCCCCAAGGCCCAGTCCCACCTCGTCCCCGCTGCTGGCCTGGTGGGAGTGGGACACCAAATTCTTGTGTCCGCTGTGCATGCGCTCACGGCGCCCCCGCCTGGAGACCATCCTGGCACTGCTGGTAGCCCTGCAGAGACTGCCTGTGCGGCTGCCTGAGGGCGAGGCCCTGCAGTGTCTCACAGAGAGGGCCATCAGCTGGCAAGGCCGTGCCAGGCAGGCTTTGGCCTCTGAGGATGTGACTGCTCTGTTGGGACGGCTGGCCGAGCTTCGCCAGCGGCTGCAGGCTGAACCCAGGCCTGAGGAACCCCCTACCTACCCTTCAGCCCCTGCCTCTGACCCTCTCAGAGAAGGCAGTGGCAAGGATATGCCCAAGGTGAGCTGCCCAACCCAGCTCTTGCCCTCAAATTCCTGCCTCCTAGCCCCCGCCCCTATTTAGGCACCAGCCCTGTCCCTGCTCTCTGACTTCTGGCCTCTTTTGGCCTGGCCTCCCTGCCCCATCTTACATTCTGTCCAGATCCCCAGACTGCTCCGTGTGCCACAGCCTTTGCTCTCCTCCTCCAGGAGGTGGAACGTCCCAAGTCTGGGGTTGGTGGGGAATAAGGGCCTGGTTTCACCAACCACTACCCATCCTTGCTCTTTGCAGGTCCAGGGGTTGCTGGAGAACGGAGACAGTATGACCAGTCCTGAGAAGGTAGCCCCCGGGGAGGGCTCAGGTAAGAGAGGTAGGTCTAGGTGTGGGTAGGCTGTTGGTTGGATATCCCCAGTGACCCCTGTGGTCCTCGGCTCTGTTTTAGTGGTGGGGATACAACCAGGAGCAGCCTCTAACCCAGCCTGTCCCCGCAACCCACCAGACCTGGAGCTGCT
The DNA here is from genome assembly GCF_023721935.1 of Panthera uncia. NCBI lineage: Eukaryota > Metazoa > Chordata > Mammalia > Carnivora > Felidae > Panthera > Panthera uncia. Next base: position 43,691,364 of record NC_064817.1, on the reverse strand, counting down.
TTCCTCGCTGTTGCCACAGTTGACTGGCCCTGTGTTGGAGCTGCCTGAGGCAACTCGGGCCCCTCTAGAGGAGCTTATGTTAGAAGGGGACCTGCTTGAGGTGACCCTGGATGAAAACCACAGCATTTGGCAGCTATTGCAGGCTGGGCAGCCTCCAGACATGGAGCGGATCCGCACACTTCTAGAGGTAAGGAGAGGGATGGACAGGGCCAGGAGGTCAGGCCAAGGAGGCAGGGAGCCCAGGCCTGACCACTGGCCCACACCTCTTTCTGCCTGTCTGATCACACAGCTGGAAAAGGCAGAGCGCCATGGGAGCCGGGCACGGGGCCGGGCGTTGGAGAGGCGGCGACGGCGGAAGGTGGATCGGGGTGGGGAGGGCGATGACCCAGCCCGAGAGGAGCTAGAGCCAAAGAGGGTACGGAGCTCAGGGCCAGAGGCTGAGGAGGCCCAGGAGGAGGAGGAGCTGGAGGAGGAGACTGGGGGTGAGGGCCCCCCCCAACCCCTGCCCACCACTGGCAGCCCCAGCACCCAGGAGAACCAGAATGGCTTGGAGCCGGCACTAGGGGCCACTTCAGGCCCCTCGGCCCCTTTCTCTACTCTGACTCCTAGGCTGCATGTGCCCTGCCCACAGCAGCCACCTCAGCAACAGTTGTGACAGTGGCTGAGCCTAGCACAGACCCCCAACAAAGACCCCCCCACCTTGGTCTCAAGGAACCTCTTTCTGACCATCAAGCCTGCTTCTTGGGAGGTGGGCAAGTAGGGGGGATGGCCACTGTCCCCCCAACTCCCCAGCCCACCCCTGAGTCCCTTGACTTTTATATTCTGACTCCAAGGTATTGTTCAGACCTCAGCTCCTGGGGGCTGGCCCCTGGAGTCCCCCTCCCTGGTAGCCTCTAACCAGCATTCCCAGACACCTGAGGCAGATAAACAGATGGGTGGGCAGGTGGGCAGGGGGGTGGCTGGGGCTGGGCCAGCACCATTCCAGAGACAAGGCCAGTGCGTACGCAAACTGGGGGAATCTCCTCTCCCTTCTCTCCCCAGTTCTGGCCCTGGCCAGGCCATGCTACACTAACCTCACCTCCCTCTCACTCTTTCTCCTCCCTCCCCTTTCCTACCTCTCTTCCCCCACCTTTACCTCCCCCTTCCCCCTTCCCCCTTCCCCCTTCCCCCTTCCCCTGACTGTTCTACCCAGGAGGAGGAAACTTCACATAGCTGTGCTCACAGTTTTTTATTTTAAATGAATTTGGCTGGGGAGCTCCCCATGATCTGAAGAAAGCTTTTGGTGCTTGTCCTCACAACCACCTTGACCTTCTCTCCCTGACCCATCCCATCTCCTTTCCTCCTCCTGGGTTCATGTTGTAATAAAAGAAGATTGTTGGTGTGTAATTAATTTGTTCAAAAAAAAAAAAAAAAACTTGGTTCCAACTGAAGCCTATTTTAATTTTATTTTATTATTTTCCTCTTGTTAGAAATAAAACCCTTAGCAACATTTTTTGGAAACATGTTTCTGAAGTGTATTTCTCTTTGAAGGGGGAGAACAGTGCCTCCATCACCCGTCAGCGGCGGAGGAGCACTAGGGCTGAAGTCTGGGAGCTCTGGGTTCTGAAAACAAGTTCTACCGGGTTCTCCTTACCTGAGGGCAAGACGTCCTGAGTCTCCCCCTACCCCACCCCCCAAGCCATTTTCCCCCATCTCCCAACAGACGGCCTGCCACCTCATCTAAACTTCTGCCACGGCCTCCTCCAACTTCATGCCCTCCAGTCTGTCCTCCTCAAGCCCCCGAGGGGAATTTTGGTCTTGGCTTTATTGAGGTATAATTTCTACATCATAAAATTTACCTGCTTTAAATGTAAAACTCAGTGATTTAGAGGGATGTTTCTAAAGTACAGATGTGATCTTGTCACTCTTGCTGCTTAAAACCATCCATGATGCTTCATTGCCCTTAAGATCGAGGTTATATTTATAATCTCATTCTTTGTGGAATGCTTTCCTGTCTGACCCACCCATATGCCATGTTCAGGGATGCTTCCCTGATTTGTCTATACCCTAAAGGGTTTTTTTCTGCCCCTGTGAAATGGAGACTGAAGCTCAGATGTGTGGTCATTTGCAGCCCAAGTTCACTTTTACAGCTTTATTGTGATACAATTTACATATCATACGTTTACCCACTTAAAGTATACAGTACAATGGCTTTTAGTATATTCTAGTTGTGCAACCGTCATTGCAAAAGATTTTAGAATGTTTTCATCATTCCAAAATGAAATCACACTCCCCAGGCATCACCCTTCCCCTGCCCTCCTCCTCCTCCCCCCCGCCCCCCCACCAGCCCCTCAACCCTAGGCCACCACTAATCTCTATGGATTTGCCTATTTTGGACATTTTATATAAATGGAATCATACAATTTGTGATCCTTTGTGACTGTGTTCTTTCACTTAACGTAATGGTTTCAAGCTGAATTCGATTTTAAATGGAGTTGTTAATGGTGCCTTTATATTGGACAGATTTTTTTTTCCCCTTCCGGGCCCCAGAGTCTTGACAATGAGGGAAAATGAGGGTGTTGGACTAGATCGGGGGCCATCACTACTCTGCCTTTTCTCATTTGCTCCCTCACTGGGTTCATTTTGCTCCATTTCTCCTCCTTCCCAAGATTCCCAGTTGATGGGAACCTAGTGATGAGTGAGAAAGCCCACCATTTTCTGGCTGCTTTGATTGGTGGGAGGATCTGGCTAAGCCCTGCCTCTAGCCTTCTGGTCAAGAGGCACTGGGCTGTACAAGTTAAAGGGGAGGCAGGAGCCAATGAATACCCCTGTCCTGGGCCCAGTTCAACCCAGGCCCCAATCTAGGGGGAAAGGTTGGCCTTCTGTCTGCCCCCTTACTTGGAATGGATCATAAAAGGAGGGTTGGAGGAGACACCTTAGAGAAGAGACAGGCCTGAGTGCTACAAAAGGGACAGGAAGGGGCTCAGGCTCAGCACTTCACTCCCACTCCCCACTGCAAGGCAGTCTGCCTCCAGAAGTAACCCAACAGGTGGGGGAAAGGGTACCTATGACCTGCGGGCTAGCAAACTGCCGGCCCCAGTCTGGGGTCCTCCGGGGTATGGCCCAGCCCTCAGCAGTTTGCAGACAGCCTTTTCCATCGTGGCACTGCCCTGTGCCATTCCTCACGGCATGCATCCCATGAGCTCTGGAGAGGCCGCGGCTCTGATTATGCAAGACCCAGGTCAAACATGGCCTCTTCCAGAGAGCTTGCTCTAGTGGCACATATGTCCCTCTTGCCCAAGCACTCACCTAGAAAAGGAGGAGTCGGGGGTGGGTGGGGGACAGAGTGGGAGATGGGAAGAAAGGACCTGGGAAGAAGAGGGTATCTTCACCCTCGAAAGTCCTTTTTTATAGACCCTATTTGCTGCTGCTGCTGTTGCTGCTGCTGCTGCTGCTGCATCCTCCCAGAGGTTGCCACATCATTCAGGATGGCTCCTGAGTCTGCAGGTGACAAGGATGAGAAGAGACATCACTTCCACTGAGGACTTAGCCCAACCACACACCTTTACCCCTCTAGTGCTTCCACTGTGCATTACCTGTTGTCTGAAACACTCTAGGATTAATGGGTCTGTCTCTCCCACCATCCTGGGAGCTCCTGGAGGGAAGGCAAGGCCCAGGCCTAAGTCCTCTATCCCCATTTCAAATCAGTCTGGGTTCAGAAGGAGGGAGACAGGAGCAGCATTTGGAGCCCCACTGCATAGGAACTCTATTCTCTTTGCACTGCATGAATCTCATTGGTAACAATGTTACCCTGTGGAAGTGGGGTCTGGGGTCCAGGACCATGGTCACTGGGGACATGAAGGAGCAGACACTGACCATACTTCTCAGAACTCCTGAAATTGTGGTGATTGGAGAAGAGGGATTTCGAGGCAGATAGGGCCCCTGCCCCTGGGGCACTCCTCAGAAAGGAAAGGGAGCAGTCTCCCTTGTGAGCCCCCTGCTGGGTGCCAGCTCCATGAGAGACATTTCACAAAGTGCCTGTCAGACATGCAGGAAGCAGAACCCTCGAAGAATAGGCCTTGTCTGGGCATATCAGACCTGCAGAGCTGGGATTCCCACCAAGTCTCTATGAACCTACTGCTCTGTGCTGAATGATAGAAGGGGTCCAAAGTAATCAGCCTGCACCCAGGAAATATTTCATTGTGGGGGCTCATCATTGATCTCTGCTGTTGGCAGGTGGGAACTCAGCAATGCTGAGCAACAGCCAGATTGGCCTTGGTAGGTAGAAGTCCTTACTGTTGAACTTGTACATAACTTTCATGCCTGCCTGTATTCATTATGTATTAACAAATTACTCCAAAAACTTAATGGCTTAAAACCATGACATTATCTCATGGTTCCTGTAGATCAGGAATCGGCACTACTTAGCTGGGTTTCAATTTTAGGGCCTCACAGGCTGCAGTCAAGGTGTCAGCCAAGGCTGCAGTCATCTCAAGGCTCAACTGGGGAAGGATCTGCTTCCAAGCCCACTCATGTGGGTGTTGGCAGGATTCAGTTCCTTGTGGGTTGTTGGACTGAGGGCCTCAGTTCCTCACTAGCTGTTGGAAGCTGCCCTCAGTTTCTTGTCATGTGGTCCTCTCCATAGGGCAGTTCACAACACGGCAGCTTGCTTCATCAGACCAGTCGAGATGAGACACAGAGAATTGCATGAGTGCAAGATGGAAGTCACTTTATGACCTAATCGCTGAAGTGACATCCCATCACTGTTGCAATATTATATCCATTAGGGGTAAGTCACTAGGTCCAAGCCACACTCGAGGGAAGGGGATTACATAAGGATGTGAATACCAGGAGGTGAAGATCATTGGTGCCATCTTGCAAACTGACTAGTTTATTCTCTGGCCCCCAATGATTTACGACTCTTGGTTTCAGCTCAGGTCATGATCTCACGTTTGTGAGATGGAGCCCTGTATCAGCCTCTGTGCTGACAGCGTGGGGCTTTCTTGGGATTCGTGCTCTCTCTGGCCCTCCTCCCCTTCTCTCTCCCCCCATCTCTCTCTCTCAAAATAAACTTATTTTAAAAAGTCAAAGACAAATACCATATGATCTCACTCATGTGGAACTTAAGAAACAAATGAGCAAAGAAAGACAAACCAAGAAAGAGACTCAACTATAGAGAACTGATGGTTACCAGAGGGGAGGTGGGTGAGGGGATGAAAAAAAAATAGAAAAGCTTGATCTTAACAAAACCAGATAAAGACATCACAAGAAAATTACAGACCAATCTCTCTTATGAATATAGATGCAAAAGTCCTCAACAAAATACTAGCGAACCAAACCCAAGAGCATATAAAAAGATTAGGGGCGCCTGGGTGGCTCGGTTAAGCGTCCAACTCTTGATTTTGGCTCAAGCCAGGATTTCACGGTTGTGAGATCAAGCCCCACGTTGGTCTCCTGCTTGAGAGTCTCTCCCTTTCTCTCTGCCCCTAGCCTGTTTGCACTCTCTCTCTCTCAAAACAAATATTAAAAAAAAATCATACACTACAATCAAGTGGGATTTGTGTCAGGAATGCAAGAGTGGTTCAACATCAGAAAACTGGTTCAAGCTATACATTACATTGATAGAACAAAGGGAAAACCCTACATGATCATGTCGATAAGAAAAGGCACAGAGCTAATAAATTCAGCAAAGTTGTAGGGTACAAGATCAGCACATAAGAATCAGTTGTGCTTTATACATTAGCACCCACATTTCAAAAATGAAATTAAGAAAGCAATTCCACTTACAATAGCATCTAAAAGAAATACCTAAAAATAAATGTAACCAAGGAGGCCAAAGACTTGTATATTGAAAACTAGAACATGAACTGTGAGATCATGACCCGAGACGAAATCAAGAGTTGGACGCTTAACTGAGCCACCCAGATGTCCCTCCACTTTTCATCATAGCCAAAAATAGAAAACCAAACGTCCATAACTGAGAATAAAATGTGGTATATCCATACAATGGAATATTATTTGGCAATAAAAATGAAGTACTGACCCATGCTACATATATATGGACGAACCTTGAAAACATTTTGCTAGGGGCACCTCGGTTGAGTGACCGACTCTTCATTTCGGCTCAGGTCATGAGCTCATGGTTAGATCGAGCCCCACATCGAGCTCCACGCTAATGGTACAGAGCCTGCTTAGGATTTTCTCTCTCCCTCTGCCCCCTCCCCTGCTTTTACACCCTCTCTCTCAAAAAGAAGGAAAACATTTTGCTAAATGAGAGAATCTAGACACAAAAGATACCTATTGTATGATTTCATTTCTATGAAATGTCCAGAATAGACAAATCTATAAAAAACATAAAATAGATTAGTGGTTACTAAGGGAAGTGGTGTGGGTGGAGGTTGGAGGGAAATGGGGAATGACTACTAATGGGTAGAGGTTTTCTTTTTGAGGTGATGAAAATATTTTATATTTATATTGTAATAATGTCAGGCAACTGTGAATATGCTAAAAGACACTGAATTGTATACTTTAAATGGGTGAATTGTATGATATGTGAATTACATTTCAATAAAGGTGTTATATATCTTATGTACATTTTAGAGATAATTGTATCTCAGTAAAGCTGTTATATATAAACCCATTGCTGATATACAAAATATCTATATCTATCACCTATCATCTGTTTATCATCATCTATCTGTCTATCTAAACGTATTACTGCCTCTTTGGAGAAATGGTTGATGCCAGGGCTAGGACCAGAGAATCAAGGGCTTAAAAATGAAAGAAACATCAGAAGCACAAAGAAGCCACTTGAAGGATCTCCTAATGTCTAAATCTGTGACAATTTGAGCAACACAATAATGAATGAATTATAATCCATAAAATAAAATTTCATGGGGCGCCTGGGTGGCTCAGTTGGTTGGGCGTCCCACTCTTGATTTCAGCTCAGGTCATGATCTCACGGTTCGTGAGTTTGAGCCTTGAATTGGGTTCTGCGCTGACAGCAGGGAGCCTGCTTGGGATTCTCTCTCTCCCTCTCTCTGCCCCTCCCACCCCGCTCACACGTGCTCTCTCTCAAAATAAACATTAAAAAATTAAAAAACTCATGAGTCCATATAGAAATATACAAATGAATAAATAAATGAGTGAATGAATAGGGGAGAAGGCAAAGCCCTCATCACAGAAGAAGTCTAATGAAGTCTTAATGTAGAAGGAATGATTGAAATAGAAAATCACTATTTGGCAAACACCACAATAACAATTATATCAGGCACGAATCATCAGTAGATGCTAAAATTAGTGGGTGAAAGCTTGATGAAAAATAAGATATTTGCATAAATACTTTATCTCCTCACAAGTTAGTTACTAATTACTACTTTATAGTGGAGAACACCACCTTAAGTGAGAAAGGTTAACATTATCAAAAATAAGACATATGGACATCATATACCCTCTGTTCTGGTGGACTAAGAAGGGCACAACACTTTCGTGGTATTTTTCCAAGTTTTTATTTAAATTCCAGTTAGCATACAGTGTAGTATTAGCTTCGGGTGTAGAATTTAGTGATTCAACACTTAACATACAACACCTGGTGCTCTTCACAAGTGCCCTCCTTAATCCCCATCACTTATTTCACCCATCCACCACCCACCGCCCTTCTGGTATCCATCAATTTGTTTTCTATACTTAAAAGTCTGTTTCTCAGTTTTCCTCTCTTTTTTCCTCCCTATGTTCATTTGTTTTGTTTCTTAAATTCCACGAGTGAAATCATATGGTATTTGTCTTTGACTGACTTATTTCATTTAGCAGTATACTCTCTAGCTCCATCCAAGTCGTTGCAAATGGCAAGACTTCATTCTTTTTTATGGCTGAGTTATAGTCCATTATATATACACCACATCTTCTTTATCCATTCATCCATTGATGGACATTTGAGCTCTTTCCATAACTTGCTACTGTTGATAATGCTGCTATAAACATTGGGGCACATGTATCCCTTCAAATTAGTACTTTTGTATCCTTTGGGTAAATACCTAGTAGTGAAATTGCTGGATCATAGGGTAGTTCTATTTTTAACTTTTTGAGGAACTTCCATACTGTTATCCAGAGTGGCTGCACCAGTTTGCATTCTCACCAACAGTGTTCTTGACAAAAGAGCACAACCTAAATCTAATCATGAGAGAACATCAGAAAAACCTAATTGTGGGATAGCCTACAAAATAACTGACCAATACTCTTCAAAAGTGTCAAAGTCATGAAAGACAAGGAAAGACTGAGGAACTGTCACAGACGACTAAGGAGACATGATAACTAATTGTAATGGAGGCATCCTAGAACAGAAAAAATATAATTGGGGAAAAACTGGTAAAATCTGACTAAAGTTCAAAGTGAAATTTGGATAGATTAATAGTACTGTGTCAATGTTGATTTCCTGGTTTCAATAATTCTACGTAATTCTACTGTGATTGTTTAAAATGGTAACACTTGGCAAAGCTAGGTGAAAGATATATGAGACTTCTTTGTACTAGTTTTATAACTTGTGATGTCCAAAATGATTTTTAAAAAAAGCTAAAAAATTTAAAAGCACATATTGTTATGTAAACAAGTAGTAAACAGAATGAAATATACCACATAAGACCTTTAGATACTGTTAACCTAAACAGAACAGCCGGTTATTTTACCAGCAAGATAGGTTTATTCAGGAATAACAGAATTGCAATTCGGGACAACCAAGCTACAGCAAAACCATGGGCAAGTCTGACAATGGAGAGGAGTTATTTTATGGAGAAGGAAAAAGTTGGAAGGGGTTGTTTTTGTTTGTTTTAATTTTAATTTCAGTGGAAAGGGTTTGTTTTGAAACAATGAAAGTCCAATGAAAGTCCACTGGAGAAAAGCAAGAGTTCAGGGTGATGACAGTTTCTCATTGGTGAGTTGTAGGGGTAGTCAGTTACTTGCAGGAGATGCAATATACATCTTTTCCTGTTGGGGGCCTGTAATTCATGTTTATTTTCTGACAATTCTGTTGGGGGTCTGTAATTGTCAACTCCTAGGACTGAGGTAGAATAGGACAGCTCCCCCCTTCTGGCTTCTCAATTCTACTTTAGTGAGGTTTCTCTTTATTCATTTTCACAATGCACTACAAATACAGTAAAACCTTGGTTTGCGAGCATAACTTGTTCTGGAAACATGCTTGTAATCCAAAGCACTTGTATTTCAAAGCGAATTCCCCCATAAGAAATAATGAAAACTCAGATGACTCTTTCCATAACCTAAAAATATTCATATAAAAATGATTATAATACTGTAATATAATACAAAATAATAAAGAAAATACAAAATATAAAGAAAAATTAGCAAATTAACCTGCACTTGCCTTTGAAAACTGTCGTGGCTGGTGTGAGGGAGACAAGAGAGAGGAGGGCTATCTATCACTAATGGAATCACTGCTATCTATTGGCTCAATGGAATCTTTTTCTGCATGGGGGCCATTGTACACTTACATGGGTGTTGACTACAGTACAGTATTAATAAACTCTTGTCATAAACCGTATCTAATGGAACTGGCAATCAGGCAGCAGAGGAAAGGGCCTATATCTGCAGGCAATCTGAACTAGAATGAAGTAAAGCATTCCTAAGATTATTCATATGGAAAAGCAAAGGACTGTCCATAGGTGGTTTGAAGTGACAAGAAATACACCAGTGCTAGTTGTGGGTACCTTCCAGTGTGCTGAAAAATCACTGATTTCTGGTAAACACTGCAGCCTGAGACTGAGCATCTGAGCATGGGAGATGATCACCCACAATCCTGCAGCAAGAGAGAGAGAGAAGAACCATTGATTCAGTTGTGATAGGACATTCAGCGTCACTTACTACTATTGCAAGATATCGCTCATTTATTAAGTCAAAATTTATTAGAAATCTTTGCTCGTCTTGCAGAACACTTGCAGAACAAGTTGCACGCAATCCAGGGTTTTACTGCACATGCAAACACAACAGTATACTTTACCAGAAGAACACATACAAACAAAAGGTTATACATTAAAACATTATCTTGATTCCCTGAGAATGGCAAATGGGAAAAAGGAGGAATCGATCATTCAATTTATCAGGAGAGGAAACTTAACTGAGACTTTAGCGGCTTTTCTAGAGGGGTTGGGATTAGATTTGGACCTTGCAGGATGGATGTAGGGACTTGGGAGAGATAGGGGGTGGTCTGAAGTCATGATAGTGGCAAAACGTAGGAGATGGGGCTTGGAGGTGGTGCCAAGAGCCTGCCTTGGTCTGGGAGGAAAGACCAGGTGTAGAGGCATTGGGAGTTGAGGCTGGTTACAGAGGGGCTCAATCTCTGGAGATGCCTTCAGGGCCAGTCCCCTCTCTGGCCATATCTTCTTCTCAACTACTGCCAGGAGGCACTGCTGGCATTGAACACTTTCCTGCCCTTTACCTGGTATTCAGGTCTCATTCTCTTCTAAACACCTCCCTTCTAGCCCCTTCCTGCTGTCCTCCTTCCTCCCCCAGATAGTGGCATCCACTGTGTTATCCTGTGATCAGCTCCAGACAGGGGGGATAGGTAAAAGGCCAGGCCTTTCCCCTAGACTAGATATTAGGGTCAGGCTAGACCAGGGGCTGGTGCTTCCATTACTCCTTGCTTCCCCTAACTATAGACTTCAGTGTCCCCAGTTGGGCTTGTCCTGCTGTGTGACTTATGTGGTCATCTCTCCAACCTGTAGCTTGGCCTGGGCAGTCCCAATATAAGCTCCTCTCACAACCAAGCATTGCAAATGAGCAGCTGAGGCCCAAAAGGAGCATAGAGGGGCCCAGAAAGAGCAGGCATGGTAAGGGGTACAGGAGGAGCCACCCACCCAGGGGCTGCTGAACTGCCTGAGTGCCAATCTTGCCTCCATTGATTACTGGCTGTGGTTTTGTTTTGTTTTGGTTTTGGGGTTTTGTTTTTTTTTTTTGCAAATCACTTAATTTCTTATAGTCTCAATTCCCACATGTTTATATTGAAGAATAGTAGAATAAGAGTACCTACCACAGAGGGTTAATGTCCGAATTAAATGAGATTATGTATTTAGAGTCTGACATAAGTCCTCAATAAATGATAGCTGCCATTATTATTATTACACATTCTCAGTCCTGGTCCTTGGGCTTTCATAGGTGGAGTGAGACATCACCCTGGCTGTGGCTACAGCTCCAATTCAGAGAAGGTGTGGGGTACTGAGAAAGGGATGAGAAGTGGGCTTGGTGAAAACTTGTACTCCTTTGTATTTATTTTATATAGTTATGATAAAAAGAAAATACACAGTATTAGAGGAGATAGTAAATCTTTAACATATATTACTAAGTATTTTCACATTTTTAATGATATAATCGAGCCTCTTCTGTGCATATACATTTTACATAAGGTTTTATGCTGGAATATATACATAATTCCTCATCAGGACTTTTTACTTTTTTATTTTTTTTAATGTTTATTATTTTTGAGAGAGACAAAGAATAAGCAGGGGAGGGGCAGAGAGTGGAGACACAGAATCTGAAGCAGGCTCCAGGCTCTGAGCTGTCAGCACAGAGCTTGACAAGCTCAAACCCACGAGTGGTGACTTAATGACCTGAGCCAAAGTGGGACGCTTAACTGACTGAGCCACCCAGTCCTCATCAGGACTTTTTACTAATGACCTCTTTAAAATCTTGATTGTTGCTATTAATGAGAAATGTTTTTTTTTTTCAAGTAGGTACGGCTAGTTGGAAATAGAAAAGACTTTTTTCCCCCCTCTATTAACCAGAATTTCTATTTCATCCTTGAAATCATTTAAATCCAGTTGAATATTTTAATAGTTTTTTAATACAGCTTGAAGTCTGGGATTATGATGCCTCCAGCTTTGGTTTTCCTTTTCAACATGACTTTGGCTATTTGGGGTCTTTTCTGGTTCCATACAAATTTCAGGATTGTTTGTTCTAGCTCTGTGAAGAACGCTGGTGGTATTTTAATAAGGATTGCATTGGATGTGTAGATTGCTTTGGGTAGTTAACATTTTAACAATATTTGTTCTTCCAATCCAAGAGCATGGGGTGTTTTTCCATCTCTTTGTGTCTTCTTCAATTTCTTTCAGAAGCTTTCTATGGTTTTCAGCATACAGATCTTTTACTTCTTTGGTTAGGTTTATTCCTAGGTATCTTATGATACCAGTTTCATAATTTTTTTAACACTTATTTTTGAGAGACAGAGTGCAAGCAGGGGAGGGGCAAGGAGAGAGGCGGGACACAGAATCTGAAGCAGGCTCCAGGATCTGAGCTGTCAGCACAGAGCCCGATGCAGGGCTCAAACTCACAGACTGCAAGATCATGACCTGACCTGAAGTCGGATGCTCAACCGAATGAGCCATCCAGGCATTTTGTATGATACTAGTTTTAAAATAATGGTTCTTTTCTTCAAGTTATTCACAGATGTTACTCTAATTCTTTAATTTTCTTTATGATTCAAATTATAATAGCAACATTACCAGGGAATGATTTTTTTAAGCTCACTTATCCAAAGTTGACTTTTTGCTTTGAACTTTCAAATCTTTGTCAGTGCACATTCATCTCTTTTCACATGGTCCTTCCACATTTCTACACAGTATATTAAGGAACCCGAAAAAGTCAGCTAATCTTTCCACAGATCTACCAGGTAAGAATTGTTTATGGAAAAAAAACCCTCAATTTTGATTTTTGCTCACAAACTTTTGAAAATATTCTTCCTTTGGGTCAGCTTACACACTTGTGAAACAGCAAAGAGGGATGTTCTGATCCTTTGTCTTAAAACAAAGGTGAAAACAGGTGCAATGTTAGTGCATTGTATTTAATTAAACTTGTCATGCCAATAGTACCATTTCCCATTGAAATCAGATCAAAAGGCAAACTCTTACAGATGAAGGCTTTTCTGTATAAAACAATAAATGAAACATATTAATAGAATCTCAGGGTTTTCAGAACAAACTCTAGATGCAAAGCCTTTACATCTTCTTATCACTGTGGTCTCATTCACTACACAAATTTATTTATTTCAAAATATTGATAAAAATGCAATGCACGATCCTGGATTGGGCCATTTTGCTATAAATTATAGGACATTAGGAAAATTGACGAAATATGAAGATTAGGTGGTAGTGATATATTAACATTAATTTCATGACACTGATGATTGTATTGTGATTATGTAGGAAAATGTCCTTATTTGTAGAAAATCACACTAAAATATTCAGAAGTGATGGGTCTGCAACTAGATCTGCAACTTGCTTTCAAGTGGTTCAGGAAAAGAAGTTCTCTATACTGTTCTTGCAACTTCTCTTTAACCTTGTGATTATTCTGGGGCGCCTGGGTGGCTCAGTCGGTTGAGCGTCCGACTTCAGCTTAGGTCACGAACTCATGGTTTGTGAGTTTGAGCCCTGCATCAGGCTCTGTGCTGACAGCTCAGAGCCTGGAGCCTGTTTCGGATTCTGTGTCTCCCTCTCTCTCTGCTCCTCCCCCGCTCATGCTCTGTCTTTCTCTGTCTCTCAAAAATAAATGCTAAAAAAAAAAATTTAACCTTGTGATTATTCCAAAATAAAAAATAATTCATGAAATATTTGCTTGAATATTTTAACCTGGAATTATTTGCTTGGCATTATTGCTTCTCTCAATAATTTTCCATACAAATCAGGCAATTGGGCTGAGGAATGAGGGCTTCTTGGGCACCCAAATCCAAACTTGAGATGATCCCCATGACTGAAACATCATACATGGACATGAAGTTGGTCTTGAAAATACGATGACATTGCAGCTTTATTCCAAAAGTTGTTCATTACGATATTGTGATGGTTAATTTCATGTGTCAACTTTGCCAGACCATGGGTTGCCCAGATATTTGGTCAAACATTAATTCAAGTGTTATTTTGGATGAGGTTAACATTTAAATCAGTAATCAGTATACTGAGTAAAGCAGATTGATCTCCTGAATGTGTGTGGGCCTCATCCAGTCAGTTGAAGGCCTGAATAGAAGAAAAAGGCTGACTCTCCCCAGAGTAAGGGAGAATCCTTTCTGCCTGACTGTCTTTGAACTGAAATATCAACTTTTTCCTATCTTCAGACTCAAATGAAACAATGACTCTTCCTGGGTGTGTTGGCCTTTGGACTAGAACTACACCATCAATTCTCCTGGGTCTCCCCTTGCCAACTCATCCTGCAGATCTTCAGGCTTGTCAGCCTCTATAAGTGTATAAATAAACCAATTCCTTACAATGAATCTCTATATCTCTATATTGGCATCCTGTTGGTTCTTTCTCTGGAGGACCCTGACTAACACAGATTTTGGTACAGAAAGCGGCTAGAGGAACAAAATTTTAAGGATGATTTTTTGAATGGGTTCTAGAGTTTCTGTGTGGTAGGGTCCCCTCCCCAAGGAAAGAAGAAGAAGAAAAAAAACCTCAAGGCAACCTGGTTATACACATACATGACAATATCCCTAATGACCTTGTAACATAAGACCACTTAATCAGACTGCATGCTTGTTTGTTACCATATATGGGAGACAAAGAAGTGGAAAATGTATAAACAATTACACCACATGGTGTTTGGGTCTCAGTTTTTCTGGTACAAACCCAACTGAACGGTGCCGGCAGGAATAAAGTTGCTTCCGGGAAAGAAAAGCCTCGGTGTCAATGGCTCTCTGTGCAAGAATCCTGCGACATCTGGAATTGAATCTCTAATCTAAATATTTTGGTTAAAAAAATTTTTTTAATGTTTATTTTTTGAGAGACAGAGTGTGAGCAGGGTAGGGGCAGAGATAGAGAGGGAGACACAGAATCTGAAGCAGGTTCCAGGCTCTGAGCTGTCAGCACAGAGCCCAACGCGGGGCTCAAACCCATGAGCCATGACATCATGACCTAAGCCGAAGTTGGATGCTTAACCAACAGAGCCACCCAGGCACCCCTAAATATTTTGGTTTTTTTTAATGTTTTATTTTTGAGAGAAAGAGAGAATAAGAGGGGCAGAGAGAGAGGGAGACAGAGAATCCCTGAAGCAGGCTCCAGGTCCTGAGCTGTCAGCACAGAGCCCTACATGGGGCTTGAACCCATCCATGAAACACAAGATCATGACCTGAGCCCAAGTCAGATGCTTAACCAACTGAGCCACCTAGGCACCCCTAATCTGATTATATTTAAAGACACTAATGGGATGCTGGGGAAGATGGCGGCATAGGAGGGCGCCGGGCTTAATTTGTCCTGCTGATCACTTAGATTCCACCCACACCTGCCTAAGTAACCCAGAAAACCACCAGAAGACTAGCAGAATGGACTCTTTGGAGCCAAGCGTAGACAAGAGGCCCACAGAAGAGGATCCACCCCAGCTAATATGCCAGATCCCACCAAAGCAGCACCACAAGCCTGGCAGTGTGCAAATAGCCTGGACAGGGGCCACAACACTCCACAGTAAGTCCTGCCCCTGGGAGAGGGGAAGATAAGGTACACACCAGTCTGACTGTGGCCCCAGCAGTGGGCTGGGGACAGACATTGGGTCTGACTTCAGCCCCACCCACCAACATGTTACTCCAGACAGCACAGGGGAAGTGCCCTGCAGTTCCGCGCTACCCCAGGGACTACCCTAAATGACGAAACGAAAGAACTCTCCTCAAAAGAAACTCTAGGAAGTAGCAACAGCTAACGAATTGATCAAAAATGATTTAAGCAATACAAAGGAACAAGAATTTAGAATACTAGTCATAAAATTAATCGCTGGACTTGAAAAAAGTACAGAGGACAGCAGAGAATCTATTGCTACAGAGATCAAGGGACTAAGAAATAGTCATGAGGAGCTAAAAAATCCTATAAATGAGGGGCAAAATAAAATGGAAGCAACCACAGCTTGGATTGAAGAGGAAGAGGAGAGAATAGATGAATTAGAAGATAAAATTGTGGAAAAAGAAGATGCTGAGAAAAAGAGAGATAAGAAAATCCAGGAGTATGAGGGGAGAATTAGAGAACTAAGTGATGCAATCGAATGCAACAATATAAGTATCATAGGAATTCCAGAAGAGGAAGAGAGAGAGAAAGGGGGTGAAGGTGAACTTGAACAAATCATAGTTGAGAACTTCCCTGATCTGGGGAAGGAAAAAGGCATTGAAATCCAAGAGGCACAGAGAACTCCCTTCAGACATAAGTTGAATAGATCTTCTGCATGACATATTATAGTGAAACTGGCAAAATACAAGGATAAAGAAAAAATTCTGAAAGCAGCTAGGGATAAACACACTCTAACTTATAAAGGGAGATCCATAAGACTCATGGCAGACCTATTTACTGAAACTTGGCAGGCCAGAAAGGAATGGCAGGAAATCTTCAGTGTGATGAACAGAAAAAATATGCAGCCGAGAATCCTTTATCCAGCAAGTCTGTCATTCAAAATAGAAGGAGAGATAAAGGTCTTCCCAAACAAACAAAAACTGAAGGAATGCATCACCACTAAACCAGCCCTACAAGAGATCCTAAGGGGGATTCTGTGAGTGAAGTGTTGCAAGGACCACAAAGTACCAGAGACATCACTACAAGCACGAAACCTACAGACATCACAATGCCTCTAAATCCATATCTTTCTATAATAACACTGAATGTAAATGGACAAAATGCTCCAACCAAAAGACATAGGGTATCAGAATGGATAAAAAACAAGACCCATCTATTTGCTGTCTACAAGAGACTCATTTTAGACCTGAGGACACCTTCAGATTGAAAGTGAGGGGATGGAGAACTATCTATCATGCTACTGGAAGTCAAAAGAAAGCTGGAGTAGCCATACTTATATCAGACAAACTAGACTTTAAATTAAAGGCTGTAACAAGAGATGAAGAAGGGCATTATGTAATAATTACAGGGTCTATCCATCAGGAAGAGCTAACAAGTATAAATGTCTATGTGCCGAATATGGGAGCCCCCAAATATATAAAACAATTAATCACAAACATAAGCAACCTTATTGATAAGAATGTGGTCATTGCATGGGACTTTAAATACTCCACTTACAACAATGGATAGATCATCTAGACAGGGGATCAATAAAGAAACAAGGGCCCTGAATGATACATTGGATCAGATGGACTTGACAGATATATTTAGAACTCTGCATCCCAAAGCAACAGAATATATTTTCTTCTCGAGTGCACATGGAACATTCTCCAAGATAGATCACATTCTGGATCACAAAACAGCCCTTCATAAGTACAAAAGAATTGAGATTGTACCATGCACACTTTCAGACCACAATGCTATGAAACTTGAAATCAACCACAGGAAAAAGTCTGGGAAACCTCCAAAAGCATGGAGGTTAAAGAACATCCTACTAAAGAATGAATGGGTCAACAAGACAATTAGAGAAGAAATTTAAAAATATATGGAAACAAATGAAGATGAAAATACAACAATCCAAATGCTTTGGGATACAGCAAAGGCAGTCCTCAGAGGAAAATACTTTGCAATCCAGGCCTGCCTCCAGAAACAAGAAAAATCCCAAATACAAAATCTAACAGCATACCTAAAGGAAATAGAAGCAAAACAGCAAAGACACCCCAAACCCAGCAGAAGAAGAGAAATAATAAAGATCAGAGCAGAAATAAACAATACAGAATATAAAAAAACTGTAGAGCAAATCAATGAAACCAAGAGTTGGTTTTTTGAAAAAATAAACAAAACTGATAAACCTCTAGCCAGGCTTCTCAAAAAGAAAAGGGAGATGACCCAAATAGATAAAATCATGAATGAAAATGGACTTATTACAACCAATCCCTCAGAAATACAAGCAATTATCAGGGAATACTATGAAAAATTACATGCCAACAAACTGGACAACCTGGAAGAAATGGACAAATTCCTAGGCACCCACACACTTCCAAAACTCAAACAGGAAGAAATAGAAAACTTGAACAGACCCATAACCAGTGAAGAAATTGAATCAGTTATCAAAAATCTCCCAACAAATAAGAGTCCAGGACCAGATGGCTTCCCTGGGGAACTCTACCAGACATTTAAAGCAGAGATAATACCTATCCTTCTCAAGCTGTTCAAAAAAATAGAAAGGGAAGGAAAACTTCCAGACTCATTCTATGAAGCCAGCATTACTTTGGTTCCTAAACCAGACAGAGACCCAGCAAAAAAAAAGAGAACTACAGGCCAACATCCCCGATGAATATGGATGCAAAAATTCTCAATAAGATGCTAGCAAATCGAATTCAACAACATATAAAAAGAATTATTCACCATGATCAAGTGGGATTCATTCTTGGGCTGCAGGGCTGGTTCCACATTTGCAAATCAATCAACGTGATACATCACATTAATAAAAGAAAAGAAAAGAACCATATGATCCTGTCAATCAATTCAGAAAAAGCATTTGACAAAATTCAGCATCCTTTCTTAATAAAAACCCTCAAGAAAGTCGGGAAAGAAGGAACATACTTAAACATCACAAAAGCCATTTATGAAAAGCCCACAGCTAATATCATCCTCAATGGGGAAAAACTGAGACCTTTTCCCCTGAGATCAGGAACATGACAGGGATGTCCACTCTCAGCGCTGTTGTTTCACATAGTGTTGGAAGTTCTAGCATCAGCAATCAGACAACAAAAGGAAATCAAAGGCATCAAAATGGGCCAAGATGAAGCCAAGCTTTCACTTTTTGCAGATGACATGATATTATACATGGAAAACCCGATAGACTCCACCAAAAGTCTGCTAGAACTTATACTAAATTCAGCAAAGTCGCAGGATACAAAATCAATGTACAGAAATCAGTTGCATTCTTATACACTAACAATGAAGCAACAGAAAGACAAAAAAAGAAACTGATCCCATTCACAATTGCACCAAGTATCATAAAATACCTAGGAATAAACCTAACCAAAGATGTAAAAGATCTGTATGCTGAAAACTATAGAAAGCTTATGAAGGAAATTGAAGAAGATATAAAGAAGTGGAAAAACATTCCATGCTCATGGATTGGAAGAATAAATATTGTTAAAATGTCAATACTACCCAAAGCTATCTACACATTCAATGCAATCCCAATCAAAATTGCACCAGCATTCTTCTCGAAGCTAGAACAAGCAATGCTAAAATTTGTATGGAACCACAAAAGACCCCGAATAGACAAAGTAATTTTGAAGAAGAAGACCAAAGCAGGAGGCATCACAATCCCAGACTTTAGCCTCTACTACAAAGCTGTAGTCATCAAGACAGCATGGGATTGGCACAAAAACAGACACATAGACCAATGAAATAGAATAGAAACCCCATAATTAGACCCACAAAAGTATGGCCAACTACTCTTTGACAAAACAGGAAAGAATATCCAATGGAAAAAAGACAGTCTCTTTAACAAATGGTGCGGGGAGAGCTGGACAGCAACATGCAGAAGGTTGAAACTAGACCACTTTCTCACACCATTGACAAAAATATACTCAAAATGGATAAAGGACCTGAATGTGAGACAGGAAACCATCAAAACCCTAGAGGAGAAAGCAGGAAAAAAACCTCTCTGACCTCAGCCGCAGCAATTTCTTACTTGACACATCCCCAAAGGCAAGGGAATTAAAAGCAAAAATGAACTATTGGGACCTCATGAAGATAAAAAGCTTCTGCACTGCAAAGGAAACAATCAACAAAACTAAAAGGCAACCAATGGAATGGGAAAAGATATTTGCAAATGACATATTGGACAAAGGGCTAGTATCCAAAATCTATAAAGAACTCACCAAACTCCACACCCAAAAAACAAATAATCCAGTGAGGAAATGGGCAGAAAACATGAATAGACACTTCTCTAAAGAAGACATCCAGATGGCCAACAGGCACATGAAAAGATGCTCAATGTCGCTCCTCATCACGGAAATACAAATCAAAACCACACTCAGATATCACCTCACGCCTGTCAGAGTGGCTAAAATGAACAAATCAGGAGACTGTCGATGCTGGCGAGGATGTGGAGAAATGGGAACCCTCTTGCACTGTTGGTGGGAATGCAAACTGGTACAGCTGCTCTGGAAAACAGTGTGGAGGTTCCTCAAAAAATTAAAAAGAGACCTACCCTATGACCCAGCAATAGCACTGCTAGGAATTTACCCAAGGGCTACAGGAGTGCTGATGCATAGGGGCACTTGTACCCCAATGTTTATAGCAGCACTTTCAACAATAGCCAAATTATGGAAAGAGCCTAAATGTCCATCAACTGATAAATGGATAAAGAAATTGTGGTTTATATACACAATGGAATACTACGTGGCAATGAGAAAGAATGAAATTGGCCTTTTGTAGCAATGTGGATGGAACTGGAGAGTGTTATGCTAAGTGAAATAAGTCATACAGAGAAAGACAGATACCATATGGTTTCACTCC
Source organism: Panthera uncia (assembly GCF_023721935.1). NCBI lineage: Eukaryota > Metazoa > Chordata > Mammalia > Carnivora > Felidae > Panthera > Panthera uncia. The sequence continues at coordinate 43,670,986 of NC_064817.1, read as the reverse complement.
TATGTGGATCCTGAGAAAGTTAACAGAAGACCATGGGGAGGAGAAGGAAAAATAAAGGTTAGAGAGGGAGGGAGCCAACACATAAGAGACTCTTAAAAACTAAGAACAAACTGAGGGTTAATGGGGGGTAGGAGGGAGGGGAGGGTGGGTGAGGGGTACTGAGGAGGGCACCTGTTGGGATGAGCACTGGGTGTTGTATGGAAACCAATTTGACAATAAATTTCATATATAAAAAAAAAGACACTAACGACTCTATCCCAGTGGTAAAGAGAGAAGTGATTGTTCATAGCATGAACTTATAGAGAAACACAAAATATCATCATGTAATATTCCTAATCAACCACTTACAAGAAGCAAGGATCTGGATGACTGTGTATATACTTTTTAACACTTTTTAAACATTTTTGGGGGGTCAAATTAACAAATATAAGGAGATTGGCTTTTTGCTCCTAATGTTGCTGGACAAAGTAGGAGGATGGGGGAGAACGAGCTCAAGGATTTGAATTCCCCCTGCAAGAGCCACATAAATGACTTGAAAGCTTCCGTGTGTGCCCTGGAGACCCTTATCTCCTGTAGCTGCGGGGCTGAGATCGTTGAAAATCAAACACAGAACCTCATTCTACAACTGATTGAATTTTATTTTATTTTATTTTTTTTGCACATTTTTTTTCAATATATGAAATTTATTGTCAAATTGGTTTCCATACAACACCCAGTTCTCATCCCAAAAGGTGCCCTCCTCAATACCCATCACCCATCCTGCCCTCCCTCCCACCCCCCATCAACCCTCAGTTTGTTCTCAGTTTTTAACAGTCTCTTATGCTTTGGCTCTCTCCCACTCTAACCTCTTTTTTTTTTTTTTCCTTCCCCTCCCCCATGGGTTTCTGTTAAGTTTCTCAGGATCCACATAAGAGTGAAACCATATGGTATCTGTCTTTCTCTGTATGGCTTATTTGATTGAATTTTAATATAAGCTAAACTCACAGCCTCACAGGGTGTCTACTGTTATACGTTTTTTAAAGTATATTTTTAGTTTTGAGAGAGAGAGAGAGAGAGAGAGACCAAGTGGGGGAGGGGCAGAAAGAGAGGGAGAGAGAGAATCCCGAGCAGGCTCCACACTGTCAGCATGGAGCCCAATATGGGGCTCGAACTCACAAACCATGAGATCACGACATGAGCCAAAACCAAGAGTCTGACGCTTAACCAACTGAGCCAAACCTAGGGTGTCTATGGTTAAAGTGAAAGCAATGATGCGGGAAAGAATAGGATCCTGGAAGTTGAGATGGTGAGTCTCCTTAAGGAACACGGCCAAAAATTTATCTTTCTGATCTTTCTCTTAGCCTTTCCCAAAGGGACCCACAGCTTTTTACAGGATAACAGCATTGCGTAAAAGGAAATAATCAGATCATTGGGGGATTACTGGACACTGGGTCTGAACTGACACTGATTCCAGGAGATCCAAAACGTCACTGTGACCCTTACTTGACGGGGGAGATAGCATGATCACCAAAATGTCACTGTGACCATCGCCCCCCTCCCCCCCGCCCCGCCGCGCAGTCTGAGTAGGAGCTTGTGGAAGTCAGGTGATCAATGGGGTTTTAGTTCAGTTCCATCTCACAATAGGCCTAGTGGGTCCCCAAATCCATCTTGTGGCTATTTCCCCAGTCTGGAATTCATAAGTAGAATCTATATACTCAGCTGCTAAATCCATAATTGGAATATACATACTCATAGTATTTTCCTGACCTGTGGAGTGACAGGTGTTATGGTGGGAAAGGCCAAATGGAATCCACTAGAAATATGCCTACTTATGAATAGAGTCAATCTAAAGTAGAAATGCATCCCTAGAGGGACTGCAGAGACAAATGCCATCATCAAGGACTGGAAAGATGCAAGGGTGGTGATTCCACCACTTCCCCATTCAATTCTCCTACTTGGCTTACACAGAAGACAGATGGATCTTGGGGAATGACAGTGGATTTTAGTAGGCTTAATCATATGGTGACTCCAACTGAAGCTGCTGTACCAGATGCAGATTCATTGCTTGAGCAAATTAACACACACCCTGGTTTCCCCTGGTACCTGGTGCGTGACTATTGATCTGCAAAATTCTTTTTTTCCCTCCGTACCTGATAATATGGACCACCCAAAGTAGTTTGCTTTCAGCAACACATCTTTACTGTCCACTCTTAGGGTATGTCAACTCCCTAGCCCTATGTCATAATTTAGTTCACATGTATCTTTATTACCTTTCCTTTCCATAAAATACCATACTGGTTCATTGCATTGATGACATTTTGCTGCCTGGATCTAGTGAGCAAGAAGTAGCAACCCCTGTAGACTCATTGGTAAGACACACAGTGTCAGAAAGTGGGAAATAAATCTGACAAAAATTCAAGAATTCAAAAATTCAAAAATCCTGCCTCAGTGAAATTTCTGGGGATGCAGTGATATGGGGCAGGTTGAGATATCCCTTCCAAGGTGGACAATAAGTTGTTGCATCTGGTCCCTCCTAGAAGTAAAAATGAGACACAATGCTTAGTGGGCCTGTTTGGATTTTGGAGGCCACATATTTCTCATTTGGGTGAGTTATTCTGGCTCATTTACTGAGTGACTGTAGAAGCTGCTTGTTTGGAGTGGGACTCAGAACAAATGAAGTTCTGCAACTGGTCCAGGCTGCTGTGCCAGGCTCTGTCACTTGGGCCATATGACTCAGCAGATCTAAGGGTACTTGGTGTCAGTGGCAGACAGGGATGCTGTTTGGAGTTTGGGGCAGGCTCCTGTAGATGAACTGCAATGCAGGCTCTTAGGATTTCAGAGCAAAACCCTGCCATCCTCTGTGTATAATGACTCTCCTTTTGAGAAACCACTCTTGGCTTGCTACTGAGCCTTAGCTTACTGAGACTGAAAGCTTAACCATGGGCCCTGAGCTACCATGTGACCTGAGATGCCCATCACAAACTGGGTGTTATCTGATCCAACATGATTGGAAAATTTGTGACAAGGAAATTGGGGGAAGAAGTATGTGGATAGACCTCTCTGAATGGGCAAAAAATGTGAAGATCGTTGTGCTTCATGTGAATGCTCACCAAAGGGTAACCTTGGCACAGGAAAACTTGAATAATCAAGTGGATAAGATGACCCATTCTGTGGATATCAGTCTCCTTCACCAAGCACCCCTGTCACCCAATGGGCTCATGAACAAAATGGCAAGGATGGAGGATGTGCACAGGCTCTGAAGCATGAATTTCAACTCATCAAGGCCAACCTGGCTATGGCCACCACTGAGTGCCCAACCTGGAAGCAGCAGGGACCAGCACTGAGTCCCTGATATGGCACAATTGTCTAGGGTGATCAGCCAGTGACCTGGTAGCAGGTTGATTACATTGGACCCCTTCCATTATGAAAGGGGCAAGATTTTGTGGTTACTGGAATAGACACTTACTCTGGATGCAGGGCTGCCTTCCCTATACTTAATTCTTCTGCCAAAACCACCATCTGTGGACTTACAGAGTGCCTTATCCACCATCAGGGTATTCTACACAACTTTGGTTCTGATCACAGAACTCAGAAAAAGTGCAGCAATGAACCCATGCTCATGGAATTCACTGTTATTACCATGTTCCTTACCATTCTAAAGCAGCTGGCTTCCTGGAACAATAGAATGGCCTTTTGAAGACTCAGTTGCAGGGCCAGTTAGGTAGCAATACCTTGCAGGGCTGGAGCAAGGTTCTCCAGAAGGCTGTATGTACTCTGAATCAGCATCGGTGTGTGGTGTTATTTCTCACATAGCCGGAAGTCAGTCCAGGAATCAAGGGCTGGAAATAGAGTGGTGCCACTCAGTATTATACCTAGTGACCCGCTAGCAAAAATTTTCCTTCCTGTTCTGGCAACCTTATTCTCTGCTGGCCTAGAGGCCTTAGTTCCAAAGGGAGGGATGCTTCCACCAGGTGACACAACAATGATTCCACTAAACTGGAAGTTAAGTCTGCTCCTCCAGCCACTTTAGACTCCTCATGCCTCTGAATCAATAGGCAAAGAAGGGAGTTACTGTGCAGGCTGGGGTGACTGATCCTATCTGCCAAGGGGAAATTGGACTGTTGTTGCACAATGGTAGTAAAGAATAGTGTATCAGTATATGGATGATCCTTTAGGGAATCTCTTAGCGTCACCATGCCCTGTGATTAAGGTCAATGTAAAAGTACAACTTGATCCAGGAAGGACTACTATCGGCCCAGACCCTTCAGGAATAAAGGTTTGAGTTACCCCACCAGTAAAGAACCATGACCAGCTAGGTGCTTGTTAAAGGTAAAGGAAATACACAATGGGTAGTGGAAGAAGGGGGTTATAAGACAACAATGACCATGTTACCATTTACAGAAAGGAGGGCTATAATTGTTGCGACTATTTTCTCCTGATTTTGATATGAATATATTTGTGTGTGTACTGTTTATCCCGTAGCCTATATCTATCATCTATCTACCTATCTAACCTTTGTTTTTTCCCTCCTTTATCCCCTTATCATGTAACATAAGATATACTGACTTTATATCATACTATTTAAATATTGTTAACTTTACATCATTGTATTTAAGTTATGGACTATCAAAGAGAAAAGTAAACATGAGTCAAGGATTTTACCTTCTCTTCTGGGGAAGGGGTTAGTGCGTTTTTGGTTGTATGCAGGGTAATTGTATCATGTTAGGTGAAAGTTTGACCTTGTTATTGTCTTCCTTTGGAGATTAAGTATAGTTTAGGGAGATTGATAGGAGTGTCAAGTTGATGGGGGTAAACTTGTGATGGTTAATTCAATGTATCAGCTTGACTGGGCTACAGACTATCAGCTATTTGGCCAAACAATATTCTGGATGTTTCTGTTAGAGTGCTTTGTGATGGTATTAATATTCAAATTGGTAGTCTGAGTAAAGCAGGTTGCTCTCTGTAATGTGGGCGGGACACATCCAAATCCACTGAAGGCCTGAACTGAACAGAAAGGCAGACCTTCCTCCAGAGTAAGGAAGGATTTTTTCTGCCTGACTACCTCTGAACTGGGACATCAGGTTTTTTCCTGCCTTTCCTGATTTGAAATGAAATAGCAGCTCTTCATGTGTCTTGAGCCTGTCAGCCTCTTGGACAAGAAATACACCAGAAATTCTCCTGGGTCTTCTGCTCACCCCATAGGTCTAGGGGCTTATCAGCCTCCATGACTGCATGAGCCAATTCCTTATAATAAATCTATCACTCCTTGTTTTCCTCTCCCTCTCTCTCTTTCTCCCTCCCTCCCCATATATGTGTATATAGGTTATGTTTCTCTGGAGAACTCTAATAGAGATTTGGAAATAAATATTTGTATAAATTAAATCTATTTATATGTTAGGGTCTCAAAAATGGTTTTTAATATCAGGATACATTTAGAATGCTTGAAAATAAATTTCATTGAAAATTTAAAAATTCACATGTGGTACATGAAATATTCACTTTTTGGTTAATTTCATAATGAAAACTCTAAAAATTCTAAATATTCAGGGCACCTGGGTGGCTCAATAGGCTAGGCATCTGACTTCAGCTCAGGTTATGATCTCACAGCTCGTGGGTTCGAGCCCCGCGTCTCACTCTGTGCTGACAGTTCAGAGTCTGGAGCCTACTTTGGATTCTGTGTCTCCCTCTCTCTTTGCCCGACCCCCAAATGCGCTCTGTCTCTGTCTCTCAAAAGTGAATAAACGTTAAAAAATTTTTTTAATTCTAAATATTCAAAATAAATGTTACTTATACTCATGTATGAACATATTTTGAATAAGAGATTTTTCTTTGAACCTGCAAGGCCTTATAATCAGCCCATTCTAATGAACGGATTTAATTAAATAATTCCATTATTATGTTTTCATATTTTTTGTAAAAGGAAATAATTCAGAATGAAATTCCATCAAAATTCAGCATGTGGCCAATTGTTAACATCAAAATCCAATAATACATACAGAAAGATGGGGAAAAAGAGAAATTGGGGAGAGTTACAGAGAGAAAGTAGAGAGAGAAGGAAGGAAGGCAAGAAGGGAGAGAGAGAGGGAGCAATGGAGGGAGGGAGGAAGGGTGGAAGCAGAAAGAGAAAATGGGGAAATAACTTGGAAAACAAACAAACTTGGGGCGCCTGGGTGGCTCAGTCCGTTAAGCATCCCTCTTTGGCTCAGGGCATGATCTCGCCATTCCGGAGTCAAGACCCGTGTGAGGCTCTGTGCTGACAGAGCCTGGAGCCTGTTTCAGATTTTGTGTGTCCCTCTCTCTCTCTCTCTGCCCCTCCCCCACTCACGCTCTGTCTCTCTCTCTCTCTCTCTCAAAAATAAATAAAAACATTTTTTAAAAATTGTAAAAAAATTTAGAAAATAAACAAACTCAATTATGTTCCTTTTAGCAGCACCTAACAATACATGCTGATGATTCTGATAACAAAGACAGAACTTACATAACTTCTGTGTTCCTGGAAAAAACTGCTAAAAATAACAGATTGAATCTCATAAAATTTTAAATATTATACATATGCACACAAAACAGGAGCAAAGTGAACAGAGGGAATTGTTGAAAACTGTACTGTTCAAATATAGTTTCAAACTATTTTAAAAGGGGTAAAAAAAGTTGTAAATGTTTTTTAGAGATATTTGTAAAACATTTGTCATTTTTTTAACTTGATTTATTTATTTTGAGAGAGACAGAGCACGAGCAGGGGGAGGGGCAGAGAGAGAGAGAGAGGAAGAATCCCAAGCAGGCTCTGCAGGGTCAGGGCAGAGCCCCTTGCGCTCGGACTCAAGAAACTGAGATCGTGACTGGAGCCAAAATCAAGACTCAGAGACTGACTGAGCCACCCAGGCGCCCCAAAACATTTATCATTAAAAATTACAGCTATCAAGGGGCGCCTGGGTGGCTCAGTCAGTTGAGTCTCCGACTCTTGATTTTGGCTTGGGTCATGATCCCAGGGTCATGGGATCTAGCTCCGTTTTGGGCTCCGAGCTGAGTGTGGAGCCTGCTTGAGGTTCTCTCTCTCTCTCTCTCTCTCTCTCTCTCTCTCTCTCTCTCTCTCTTTCTCTTTCTCTCTCGTCCTCTGTTCCTCTCTCCCTCACTCTCTCTCTCTCTCTAAAAACTCTAAAAAATTTACAATCAATATTACTATCAAAAAATTACTATCAAGGAACCAATTTGCAGCACTGTAGGGTACCTGGGCACATGGGTTGGAAAACTTCACCTTAATGAGCGAGGGCTTGTATTTTTGCCCTTAGGAGCTTAGTTCTTTTTGGGTTTAGTGCTGTGAACACCTTCACATATGTCCCTTTATACATCTATATATTTCCCTGGGATTTCTATCCATGAGCAGAATTGCCAGTTCATATTAGGATGTGCATATTTCACTTGACAAACTACTGCCAGACAAGCCCTTCAGAATGGCTGCCCAAGTTCAACCGTCCCCCCAGCCACACAGGTGGATTTGTAGGTCCTCACATCTTGCTTTCTAATTTTGTCAATTTCATAGATATAAAGTCCTATCTCACGGTTATTTTAATTTCCCAGATTTTTAGTGATCCTGAATACCTCATCATATGCTGTTGGCTTTTCAAATTTCTGCATCTGCAAATTGCCTATTCTATACATTGTTCAATTTTATTTTATTAAAAAAATTTTTTTAATGTTTATTTATTTCTGAGACAGAGAGAGACAGATCATGAGCGGGGGAGGGGCAGAGAGAGAGACACAGAATCAGAAGCAGGCTCCAGGCTCTGAGCTGTCAGCACAGAGCCCGATGCGGGGCTCGAACTCACAAACTCTGAGATCATGACCTGAGCCGAAGTTGGTTGCTCAACCGACCGAGCCACCCAGGTGCCCCATACATTGCTCAATTTTATACAGATGGTGGTATTCTCTTCTTGTTGATTCACAGAAGGTCTTTGTATATTCTAGATATTAAATCCCTTGTTGGTTTATATATTGCAAATATCCCCTTGCAATCTGTAGATGATCTCTTGCCTTTGTCCATAGTGTCTCTCATCAAGCACTAATCCTTAATTTTGATGCAATCAAATTAATCAACTCTTTATTATATAGGTTGTAATCTTGAAGTTTCACCTCAGAAGTTATTCCAAGCCTTTAGGTAACAAAGATACCCTCCTACAATTTCTTCTATTAACACTAGAGTTTTATCTTTCACATTTAAGTCCTCTATCCAGAGTGCATTTTTGTTTGTGGTAGGAGGTAGGGATATGGTTTTATTATTCTCCATGTCATGAGCCAGAGTTTTCAACACCATCAACTAAACAACTGTCTTTTCTCCATTGATTTGTTATACACTAGGTTCCTTTATATACACAAATCTGTATCTATGTTATTCTATTGATCTATTCTGTTTTTGTGCTGGTGCTACACTGTTTATATTGCTAAATTCAAAGAAACAAGAAAGAAATCATAATGATAAGGCAGAAATAAATGAAATAGAGAACAAGGGACAGTAGTGATAATTGGCCCAACCAAAGTTGGTCTTTGAAAAGACTAATAAGGGGGCGCCTGGGTGGATCAATCAGTTGAGCGTCATGATCTCAATGCTTGTGGGTTCAGCCCAGCGTCGGGCTCTGTGCTGACAGCTCAGAGCCTGAAGCCTGCTTCAGATTCTGTGTCTCCCTCTCTTTCTGCCCCTCCCGTGCTTGCACTCTTTCTCTGTCTCTCTCTCTCTCAAAAATAAATAAACTTTAAAACATTTTTTAAAAATGAAAAGACCTCTGGAAAGAGTGATCAAGAAAAAAAAACAAAGAAAATTTAAAAACTAAGATACAGAATAAAAAGGGGGCAAGGGACGCCTGGGTAGCTCAGTCGGTTAAGTGTCCGACTTTGGATCAGGTCATTATCTCCCGGTCTGTGAGTTTGAGCCCCGCGTCGGGCTCTGTGCTGACAGCTTACAGCCTTGATCCTACTTCAGTTTCTATATCTCCCTCTCTCTTTCTGCCCCTCCTCTGCTCATGCTCTGTCTCTGTCTCTCTCAAAAATAAATAAACATTAAAAATTTTAAAAAGGGGGCAATAACTGAACAAAACAGACTTTTTTTCAAAAAGAAGTATAAATGATATGCCAATGAATTTGAAAACCTAAATGAAAAGGATACATCCTTAGAAAACTAGAATATACTGGGGCACCTGGGTGACTCAGTCAGTTAAACATCAGATTTTGGTTCAGGTCATGATATCGCGGTTTCTGAGTCAGAGTCCCGCATGGCGCTGTCTGCTGTTGCATGGAGCCCACTTTGGATCCTCTGTTTCCCTCTCTCTCTGCCCCTCCCCTACTTGCACTCTCTCTCTCTCTCTGTCTCTCAAAAATAAACATTTAAAATAAATAAAACTTTAAAAACTTGGAAAACTAGAATATGCTAAAATTGACACAAAAAACAGGTCTTGAATAGTCCAGTGAGTATTAAAGAAACAGAAATGGTAGCCAAAGAACTCTCCTTTAAAACCCTAGTTAGTTCTGTAGGTGAGTTGTAGCAAACTTTTGAGTTTCTGATCTTATGCATAACAAAAGGGTGCAACCCATCCATTTTACTTTTTGAACCTACTGTAACCTAGATTGCAAAACCAGGTAAGGAGAACCCAAGAAAAGAAAATCCTAGGGCTGTTTCATTTATGAAACAAAAATCCAAAATAAAATATTGGCTAACAGATATTAACAGTATATTCAAAAGCACAGATGATGGCCAGGTAAGTTCACCTCAGGAATATAAAGATGTTATGGTTCAACATCAAAAGTCGCCGTATAAATGGTCGAAAGGAAAACAGTCATGAATTAGCTCAACTGATGCAGAACAAGCATTTGATATATTTTTATGTTGAAGTTGGTGCATTAGCTTTATTTATTTTTTATTTTTTTAAAGTCTATTTATTTTGAGAGAGACAGAGACAGTACAAGTGGGGGAGGGACAGAGAGTGGGGGAGAGAGAATCCCAGGCAGATGCCACGCTGTCAGCGCAGAGCCCGATGTGGGGCTCGAACCCATGAAACCGTGAAACCATGACCTGAGCTTTAACCAAGAGCCAGATGCTTAATGGACTGAGCCACCAAGGTGCCCCACATTAGCTTTATTTTTAAGAAGTGTGTGTATGTGGGTTCCATTACTATTGAATTCCATTTCAGGATAGTAAGAGACATATTGAGGCTTATGTGTTAAGACTACTGCTCTCAGGTGCCACCGACGCATACTGAGGACCAACAGAAACACTGTCTAGTTCCCTTAGAGATAATGAGTGGGGCCTGGGAAGGGACAGCCCAAGTTATCTGTTGCTGATGGTGGGTGAAGGCAGAATTCTGGGGAATTGGGGTGTCCTGAGACAGAGAAACAAAGTGTTGGTCAGATCAACCTCAAAGAAGCTTGAACTGGATTCATGGAGAGGATGATGGTGGGTTCAGCACTCTGGGATGAAAGGGGTGACATATTCATTGATGTGGTGTGGGTCCTGATCAAGGTGGCAGACCTGTCTGCTCTTAGAAATAAATTTGCCTTGCCTGAGGCACCTGCGTGGCTCAGTCAAACATCCAACTTGGGATCAGGTCATGATCTCACAGTTCGTAGGCTTGAGCCCTGCGTCGGGCTCTGTGCTGACAGCTCAGAGCCTGGAGCCTGCTTCGGATTCTGTGTCTCTCCCCCTCTCTCTCTCTGTCCCTCCCCTGCTCACGCTCTGTCTCTTTCTCAAAAATAATAAACATTAAAAAAATTAACTAAACAAAAGGAAGAAATTTGGCTTTCTTACCAGAGCCATTGCATAGATTCTGAGTTGGCATTAAGATGCTTTGTTTGAGGAACACATTGGTAACAGGATCTTTTCCCTTTTCTGCCTGTTTTGAAAGTGGGCACTGGGACAAAAAGGTGGCAACATGTGCTGTGTAGTTTTGACTTTAATGGGAGTGTCCTAAGCAGCTGTTGTCCCTTGTTAAGGTCAACTGTCTGGGATTTCTGCAAGGACCCAACATAGCAAGTCAGCTACTGTGGGTCAGATCAAGTTGTTACAGATCGCAGGGGGAGGTCATTATAGCCCAACTGGCCTACAGCATATTACTATGTTTAATTTGCAAGAAATATTTATACCTGGTGTGTTAGTAGACATGCAGGAGTTAGGAAGGAAGGCACATAGCTCAGTGAGGCATCCCATGGTGATAGGAAGCCATTTCATAAGATAAGGGATGATTGTCTCAATCCTGATTTCAATTATAGCAAACAACAGATGTGACAAGGCAAACTGAACATGGAGTGGAAAGGCAGAATAGGTTGACTTTAGTGTTCAGGAAAAATGTTAATTTGCCCATCAACAGAGACAGGGCCACTAAAATTGGGGGACAAAAGGAGGCACAGTCTGAGTAGACTCAGACCCCCACGATTCTTTTCCAGGTTGAGGATGGCTAGGTTTACACAAGCACTCATTTTTCCAACAGCCAGGTTTTAGTTTCTTGTTTTTATTATTATTATTTGTTAATGTTTATTTATTTTAAGAGAGAGACAGAGAGAGCATGAGCAGGGGAGGGGCAGAGAAAGGGAGAGAGAGTGAATCCCAAGCAGGTTCCATGCTGTCAGCCCAGAGCTTGACGTGGGGCTTGATCCCACAAACCGTGAGATCATGACCTGAGCTGAAATCAATAGTCTTACCAACCGAGCCACCCAGTTGCCCCTAGTTTCTAGTTTCTCGTTTTTAAACTATAGAGGCAATTTCCAAGACATGGTCCAACATGGGACTGCACCTCTAAGGTATGAGGGTATGGTCCTTTCCTTTTGTAGGGACATGAGTCCAGTTTCCTGATTTCTCCACTGGTTTTTAAGTTTTATTATGAAGTGGGCTGATGAGCCAAGGGCTGCATTTTGAATTCTTCTAGAACATTGGGCAGCAGTCCACAGACGAAACTTTGGAGAAATGACCACTCAGAGGGGCCTTCAGTAGGTTGAGCATCTGACTTCAGCTCAGGGCATGATCTCATGGTTCACGAGTTCAAGCTCTGCATCAGGCTCGCCACCACAGAGCCCGCTTTGGATCCTCTATTCCATTCTCTCTCTGTCCCTCCTCCACTCATTCTCTCTCTCTCCCTCTCTCTCTCTCTCTCTCTCTCTCTCTGTCTCTTAAATAAATAAATAAATAAATAAATAAATAAATGCAAGACTTTTTTAAAAAGATGCTTCAGAGGAAGTCAGTGGGTAAGGTCATGAGTGAGTCCATACATAGCTCAACAGTTAGGGTACCAGTGGGTTGTTGTGTGGACCAGAAATTAGTTGTCTGGTAACAATATGGTTTGATAGTGAGTGCACCCCTCTGAATTATCTACTTTTTAAATTAATGTATGCTTAACATACAGGGTTATATTCGTTTCAGGCATACAACATAATGATTCAATAATTCTATGCATTGTTCAGTGCTCACCATGATAAGCATAGTCATCACCTGTCAGCAAATAACATTTTCACAATCTTATTGAGTATATTCCCTATGCTGTGCTTTAAAAAAAAAGGTTTTTTTTATTTATTGTGAGAGAGAGAGAGAAAGAGAGAAAGAACTAGAACAAGTGGGGGGGGGGCAGAGAGAGAAGGAGAGAATCCCAAGAAGGCTCCACACTGTCAGCAAAGAGCTCCATGAAGGGCTCCAACTCATGAATCATGAGATCATGACCTGAGCCGAAATCAAGAATCATTTAACCCACTGAGCCACCCAGGTGCTCCATCCCTATGCTGTACTTTGATCATCTCTTGACTTCTTTTGTAACTGGAAGTCCGTATGTCTTAATTTTTTTTAGTGTTTCCTTATTTTCGAGAGACAGAGAGAGAGAGAGAGAGAGAGCAAGTTGGGGAGGGGCACAGAGCAACGGAGACAAAATCTGAAGCAGGCTCCAGGCTGTCAGCACAGAGCCCGCAGGGCTCGAACTCACAAACTGTGAGATCATGACAGGAGCTGAAGTCTGATGCTTAACCAACTGAGCCACACAAGCGCCCCTGGTAGTCTGTACATCTTAATCCCCTTTGCCTATTTCACCCATCTCCCTACCCACTTCCTCTCTGACAGCCACCTGTTCTCTGAATTTAAGTCTGTTTTTTGTCTCTTTTTTCTTTGTTTTGTTTCTTAAATTCCACATATGAATGAAATCATATGGTATTTACCTTTTTGTCCAACTTATTTCACTTAGTATTATACCCTACACGTCCATTCATGTTATCACAAATGGCAAGATCTCATTTTATGTGGCTGAATATATATTTTAATATATATATATATATATATGTGTGTGTGTGTGTGTGTATATATATATATATATATATATATATATATAACTTCTTCTTTATCCATTCATCTATTAATAGGCACTTTGGTTACTTCCATATGGTGACTATTATAAATAATGCTACAATAAATATAGGGGTGTATATATCTTTTCAAATTAGTGTTTTCATTTTCCTTGGGTAAATATCGAGTAGTGGTATTACTGGATAATACAGAACTTCTGTTTTTATTTTATTATTTTTATTTTGAGGGGGAGGGGAGGGACACAGGGTGAGAGAGAGAGAGAGAGAGAGAGAGAGAGAGAGAGAGAGAGAATCTTAAGCAGGCTCCACGCCCAGTGTGGAGTCCAACATGGGGCTTGATCTCACCACCCTGGGATCATGATCTGAGCCAAAATCAAGAGTTGTACATTTAACCAACTGAGCCATCCAGGTGCCCCAGTACTTCTATTTTTAATTCTTTGAGGTACCTCCATACTCTTTTCCACAGTGACTGCAGCAATTTTCATTCCCAGCAACAGTGCATGAGGGTTCCTTTTTCTCCAAAACCTCACCAGCACTTCTTATTTCTTAACTTTTTGATTCTAGCCATTCTGACAGGTTTGAGGTGATATCTCATTGTGGTTTTGATTTGCATTTTCCTGATGACGAGTGATGTTGAACATCATTTCATGTTGGCCATCTGGATATCTATTCAAGTCCTCTGTCCATTTTTTAATCAGATTGGTTTTTTTTTGGGGGGGGGTGTTGAGTTGTATAAGTTATTTATATATTTTGGGTATTAACCATTTATCAGGTATATCATTTGTAAATATCTTTTCCCATTTAGTAGATTGCCTTGTCATTTTGTTGATGGCTTCCTTTGCTGTGCAAAAGCTTTTTATTCTGGTGTAGTACCAGGAGTTTATATTTGCTTTTGTTTTCCTTGCCTCAGGAGACATACCTAGAAAAATGTTATAACAGCTGATGTCAAAGATTACTTCTTCGGTTTTCTTCTGGAATTTTTATGGTTTGGGGGCTCACATTTAGGCCTTTAATCCATTTTGAGTTTATTTTTGTGTAATGTATAAGAAAATCGTCCAATTTTATTGTTTTGCAATGTAGCTGTCCAGTTTTCCCAGCACCATTTATTAAAGAGACTATATTTCTCTATTGTATATTCTATATACTTGCCTCCTTTGTTGTAGATTAGTTGGCCATATAAGCATGGGTTTATTTCTCGACTCTCCATTATGTTCCATGACTTCTCTACTTCCAGTCTTCCCAGGACTTCTCCCCACCAAGAGCTGATGACAGCAGATAATTTCTGTGGGGTGGAATGCATGTACACACCAGACCAGGTTGCTGCGGTGCTTGGAAGGAGGGTGTGCAAGAGCTTTGGTGGCAGGTGATCAAATTAGCCAAGTACAAATACTCTGAGCCAGGCTCACCTGGACATTCTGTCTTCAGGTTAACAGAGAACAGGTGGGGCTGACTCCTCCTTCCAGAAGCGCAGATACTCAAGGATGAATGCTATGGGAGTGGGTGACTGAAAGTAAAGGAATATAGTTCTTTTTTCTTCTTTCGTGTTTTATTTATTTTCTATTATCCACTCTCCCATTCCTCTCCAAATCCTGCCACACAGACATTTCTTTGAATGTGTTTAACTTATATCCTTGTTTGTGTGAGTTCTTGTAAGATGTGTATTTGGTGTGTATGTGCATGTATTTGTAACTTATGTGAACAATGTTTCACATTGTTACATGGCGCTTTTTTTTCCACCCAGTGCTACATACAGATCATCAGTGTTGCTCTGTGTATATCTAACTCACTGATCTAACTGCTGAAAGGCTGACTGTGGCATGCCTCCCTTGCTATTTCCCTGTGCACTCCCCTGGTGATGGGACACCCAGAATGGATCCAATTTCCCACTGTTGCAAACCACACCATAATGAACATTCTCCTACATTACCCTTTATGGATCTGTGTGAGAATTTCTTCAGAGTTCATGGGGATAATGAATTCGACTATGTACTGACACATTCAGCCCTGTGATGGTTGCTGAAGTCTCCACTACCACTAGAAGTGCCCCTGCATTCCCGCCACAGGATTTGGCATGATTCAACTCTTTATTTTTATTTTTCTTAATATTTTTTTTGAGACAGAGAGAGAGAGCATGTGCGCACAAGTGGGGGAGGGCAGAGGGAGAGGGACAGAGAGAATCTTAAGCAGGCTCCACACCCAGCACAGAGCCCCACTCAGGGCTTGATCCCATGATCATGAGATCATGACCTGAGCTGAAATCAAGAGTTGGACGCTTAATGCACTGAGCCACCGAGGCGCCCCATGATTCAACTTTTTAAAATGTTGCCTACCGGGACTCTGTGTGACTCAATCAGTTAAGGGTCTGACTTCGGCTTAGGTCATGATCTCGCAGTTCATGAGTTTGAGCCCCGTGTTGGGCTCTGTGCTGACAGCTTGGAGCTTGGAGCCTGCTTCAGATTCTGTGTCTCCCTCTCTCTCTGCCCCTACCCCACTCATGCTCTTTTTCTCTCTCTCTCAAAAATAAATAAAAACATTAAAAAAATTTTTAAATAATAAAATGTTGCCTACCTATGAAATCTAAAGTGAAATGTCATCATAGTTTTATTTGGTATTTCTCTGATAACTAATGCATTTGAGCATCTTTTCTTATGCCTGTTACCTTTTTTGGGTTTTCAACTTCAGGAAATTGCTTGTTCAAATCCTTTGTAGACCTGTTTGTGGAGGCCCCTCCACTATTTTGCTTTCTATGTGGGCTCCATTGATTGTCCTGATCCCATGGGAAGGCTGGACTCTAACCAAGGCTTCTGTACTCTGTATCAGGCACCACAGTGCCTTTGTACTTCCATATGAATTTTAGGATCAGCTTGTCAAGTTCTGCAAAAAAGCCTGCTGAGATTTTTATAGGTATTATGTTGAATCTAGAGATCAGTTTAGGAAGAATCGACATATTAACAATACTGAGTTTTCCAACACGTGAAGAAGGTATATCTTTCCATTTATTTTGTTCTCTCTCTCGGCAATACAAGCATACAGGTCTTCACATCTTTTGTCAAATTTATTGCTAATTCACATTTTTAGATGTTATTACAACTGGAATTCAAAAAATTTCTATATCCAATTGTTCATTGCTATATACAATTGGTATACACAATTGTGTATATTGACCTTGTATCTTGCAACTTGCTGGCTTCACTTATTAGTTCTAGTAGGGTTTTTTGTCATTGTTTAGTAGATACAGTTGTATTTTCTACACAGATGATTGTTTCATCTTTATTTTTTTAACATTGTATTTTTTGAGAGACAGAGAGAGAGGGAGCACGAGCAGGGAAGAAGCAGAGAGAAAGGGAGACACAGAATCCAAAGCAGGCTCCAGGCTCTGAGCTGTCAGCACAGAGCCCGATGTGGGGCTCGAACCCATGAACATGAGATCATGACCTGAGCCGAAGTCGGGTGCTCAACCAACTGAGCCACCAAGGCACCCCTCATCTTTATTTTTTAATGTTTATTTATTTTTGAGAGAGAGAGAGAGAGATATGGGGCGAGGGGCATAGAGAGGGAAACAGAAGATCTGAAGTGGCTCTGCATTGACCCACCTAGGCGCCCCAGTCAGTTCATCCTTAAATACAGCTTTACTTCCTCCATTTCAATCTGGGTGCCTTTTCTTTCTTTTCATTCCATTGGTAAGAAGCTCCAGTACAATGTTGAATAGAAGTAGTCAGAATGGACATCCTTGTCTTATGTTTGATCTTGGGGGAAAAACATTCAGTCTTTCACCACTAAATACGAAGTTAGCTGTGGGTTTTTTTAGATGCCCTATATCAGATGGAGGAAGTTCCTTTCTAGTCCTAGTTTGCCAAGTAGTTCTTTTCTTTTTTAATCATATGTGGATACTGGATTTTGTCAAATGATTTTCTGCATTTATTGCAGTGACCCTATGGGTTTTTCTTTTCTTGGTTTGTTCACGTGGTGAATCACATTGATTGATTTTCTAATGTTAAACCAACCCTGTATTCCTGAGATAAACCCCATTTGGTCATGATACCTTCTCTCTCTTTTTTTTTATTTTATAATTTATTTAGTTGCCCCAGAAATACTACTCTTTATTTCACTGTCTATTTTGGCATAGTTTTAAAACATCCCCTTTATTTTGGATATCAGATAGAAGTCATCCCATTTTCTTTAATCAAATTTAATTTTCTATAAGATCCATTACACATTACAATGATGACCTCCATAAATAAATTGACAAATGTATTGATTTGTCTCTTTTCATTGGTAGCAAATTGAAATCCTAAGTCTTCTAAAAGAATGTCAAATTCTTCATCAAATTAATGTGTGATGTCTTCAAGATGGATTTAATCTGTGCCACTTGATAACAACCTTTTCTGGATTTGTAATGGTTTCTTTCCACTGATTCACTGCTTCAGTGTTATTACTGTCTTCGCTTATCCAAATCTGCCCCACAAAGTGTCGTCTTCTTACAGAGCTCCGACTGTAAAGCTTAATGAGAAAAATAATTTCTTTTTCATTCTGTCTGAGTGGAAAAATCATAGTTTCTCCCCACTTTACTCTGCCACTGGAGGCCTTCAGTAAACGTGTCTTCTTCTTATAAATCAACTCCCCTGAACTAAACATTGCCACCTTCACAAAAAAACTCAAAGTGAGAGGTGATGAACAGCTTGGAAGGTATTGTGCCTCGAGAATCTGTAACTGAATTCTGCTATTTACTGCTTGAAAACAAGTCCCCAATTCAAGTTCTGCATGGCAAACAGAAATTTTTGAAGGTGGTGTTATATCCAAAGAGTAATCCATCTCCTGTGTGCTAAGAGCCCTGAGTGACAGTGAGCATTCTCCAATGGTTTTCTTCCTGGGTGTCTGGGTTTGAATCTTAAATACAAGTCTTATGGTTTGTAGACTTTGGAGTTTAATAGCAAATACAAAAGTTTCCATAAATTCAATACTATTAGAGCCTTCCTTTGCTGAAGATTTGAAATGCACTGGTTTGGGCAATGTTAGTATTCCTTTTATAGAAATAGTAGGAGTGTTTCCACAACTAGAAGGCCAACTTAAATCTTTGCACTGTAAAACTGTGATCCAGATCTGCTCTACTGAAGAATTATAAAACACTTTCACATTCAATCTCCCAAAATCTCTTTCATCTCCTGACAGAGTAATTGTATCCAGGCTTCTGTTACTCCCCTGGGAGTTCTTCCTGGAAGAAGAGTTGCTAGGCACACTGGACAGGGAATCATGTCTCTGGATGAACCGCTGGGATGAACTTGTAAGATCAAACATAGACTTGCTTAGCCCAGGGGAACTGGGAAGTTTGCTGGTCCTTAAATCACAAACTGATCCATATAGTCTCGCTGCTTCTGAACGTGGAGGAAGGCGCCGGATCAAATCAGGTGAAATGTGCTGATACCTACAGCATGGGTTGTATACATCGTAGCTGGCTCCGTGCTGGGATGAACTGGAAAGTTCTACCTTTCGATCTCCAAAAGATGCTCTGGCAGATCCTCCTGCAGCCAGCGGGCGCTCTGCCCTGGCCTCCTGCGGGAGCCGGGCCGGGGTCACCTCGTGCGGCCGCGCCCCAAGACCCCGCCCCTGGTCCCTCCAAGTCCGCCCAGCCCCTCTACCTTCTCTTTTTAATATATTGTTCAATTTGATTTGACAAAGTTTTGTTTAAAATTTTTTCATCTCTTGCACCTTCTCTTTTGACACCATTTCCTCAAATTTGCCTCGCCACCAAGTACTTATCTTCAGTATGACCCCCTCCTCCTGTCCATATCCTTCAGACTGTGTCTGAGATGATTACTACGGCTGAGACTTTTCCCAAACTCAGAGAGGGCCCAAGAAAATTTAAAACAAAGGTTGAAAGCATTTCTGATGTGGTAAGTCCTACCTCTGAGAGCAACTATCAACTCCTGGCGGCAGGCTTGCCCCTCAACAGATGCAGGTTCCCAGCCTGAAGAGCTATCACACCTTTTAAAGCCTCTCAGTACCTGACAGGTGTGTTCTGAAGAGGAAAGCATTACTAAATGCTTAGGAAATCCCTTGCCCTGAATTAACCCCTCACTGTCACTGTTCCCCCATTTGGTATTGCTCTGCACTGAGGAAATATCCAATACAGGTCACCTCTCAAGAGGGGTCCACCCTTAAACACTGCTGAAGAATCCTATCCCGTTCTACCTAATGAACTTGATATCCCACACCCTAAGGGGCCCAAATAACTACTTCAGATTTCTGACTTTGTGTTTTTTTGTGAATCACTTTTGTTTTCAAGATATTGGGAGAACACACAGGACAGGATACACTCTGCACTTTTCTTGTTGCACCGCAGAAACTCTTCTCCCTTCCATCCCTTCATGCACAAAAGTAATAATGGTAATAATAGCAAACACATATAGAGTGCTTACTATGTGCCAGACACTATTCTAAATTAACTTATTTAATACCCTCAATCACCATATGAAATAGGTACTATTATTATCCCCATTTTTACAGACAAAACTAAAAAATATAGAAGTTAAGTGACTTAGGGAGCCTGGATGGCTCAGTCAGTTGAGCGTCCGACTTTGGCTCAGATCATGATCTCAGAGTTTGTGAGCTCGAGCCCAGCATCAGGTTCACCTCCGTCAGTGCAGAGCCTGCTTCAGACCCTCTGTCCCCCTCTCTTGCCCCTCCCCAACTTGCACGCGCACTCTCTCTCAAAAATAAATAAACATTTTAGAAAAAAAAAAGAAGTTAAGTGACTTGCCCAGCTATGAAATGACAGATCTGGAATTTGAGTCCAGGCATTCTGGCTCCAGAATCCACTGCACTACTATGCAGTCGAGTGACAGAACCATGGCACTGTTCCGTACTTGTACTCTAGCAGAGGGCCCCTCCCCACCTTCCCACCCCTACTATCTGTACAAACTTTAAGACTTCAGAATATGTCACGTCTTTGGTATCTGTGGTGCCTCTGGCCAAATCTGACATCGGGGAGAGTTTCCCACTGTCACTGACACCCAAACATACATATGTGGAAACAAAAACTAGTACTGAGGATGGAAGATTTAATGTGACATGAAAAAATATTGCATATTCAGGAAAATGAGGAAGCTATGAAAAGCAACGTGCATTCCCTAGGTATTCTTAGACCCCAGAACACTGCCTCTCTGCAAATGTTGAATGAACATTCCATCAGGAACAAAACAGGACTACCTGCTACTACCATAATCCTCAATGTTGTCGTGGAAGTTATAAAAGAATAGTAGGACAAAACAATCAGATAACTGGTATAACACTGGAAAAGCAGAGATAAAAACCTATTTGCTGCTGATATAATTTCATGCCCAGGAAACCCAAAAGGTTCTGATATGAAAAATGCATTAGAATGAGTATATTAATAAGATGGCTTGTAAGTCAGTCAAATGTACAGAAGTCAATAACCGTCCTGTATCTTAATAATTTCCTAGGAAAAGAAATGGGGGAATTTTTTCCATTCATAAAAAAAGGAACATTCAGAGAACAACAACAAAAGCCCTTAGAGTCAAGCAATAATCAAAGAAGGATCTTCAAAGCAGCCAGAGAAAAAGGACACACACAAAAAAACAAAAAACAATTAGACAACATCAGACTTCTCCACAGCAGTAATGGAAACCAGAAGACAGTGCTGTAATATCTCCTAAGTGTTTAGAGAAAAAAAGTGTAATTTAGAATTGAGTACTCAACAACCCTATCTTTCAAGAAGAATAAAGTAAAATAAAGGCATTTACAGATAAATGCAGTTGGAGACAGTTTACTGCGAGGAGATTTGCACTCAAGGATCTTCTAAAGCATCTGTTTCAAGAAGATGAAAACCCATCCCCCAAAAGAAGGAAGCTGAGCAAATAAAATAATAAATGAGTATTCAAATGTAAACAAGCACTGTCTGCATAAAATAATATTATTTGTGTCTATTCTTTGTGTATTGAATGACTTCCTTAGAAAAGAAAGAACTAAAATAGTGAACAACAAGAACATGTGACTTGGGCAACAATGCTTTATTAAGTTTTTGTACTGTTTGGGTGGGGAATTATGATTATGTTTAACTTTAGACTTTAGGTTAAATATGTATAGTAAAATTTTAAGACAAACCACTAACAAAACTTTTGGAGGGACCAATCAAGAAAAAAAGAGAAAAGGCACAAATAAGTAATACGAGCAATGTAAAAGAGCAGAAATCAAAAAATAAGAGAATAGAATGAATTTTATAACTTACGTGAATTGGGACCAATTTCTAGAAAATTCATTTATTTATTAGATGAGCCCACTATAACCTTAACCAGACAAATGCAGTAGGTGACCAAAGATGCAAAAATCCTAAGCAATTTATTAGCAAACCAAATCCAAGATGAGTAAAAAAAAAAAAAAAAGATTTAACATAACATGAAAGTGTTGGGTCTAATTCCAGAAATGCAAGAGCAGTTTATCATTAGAAAGTCCCATAACAAAGTGTCCCCGTGAGTCTCACAGAGAAGCTCAGTCCTCTTTGTCATCCCTGGAGAGAAGGGGAGGCTGAGAAAGGGGTAAATCTCTTGGAGATGGGGTCTTTGAAGAGGCCAGGCTGGGAACAGGCCTGGAGCCTGTGAAAGCATATTATACACTGCTAGAATAATATATACAGGCAACAGCTCTGAAGCAGGGACATTAACCTCATTTTACAAATGTAAAAACTAAGGCTAAAAAAGGTTAGGAAACTTGACCAAGGTCAAAATGCTAGTAAGTAGTTGAGCAGTGACCCAAACTGAGGTGGTTCTGGATCTACAGCTCATGTTCTTAATCACTCTGCTCTTCTCCCTTTATTGTTGATGGTAGTAGATGTTCAATAAATGGCGGCCAAGGGCCAAGTACTTGACATATGTTCTAACACCCACAAAAACTGTCCAAGGTTGGCATTAGACTCATTTTACGGATGAGGGAACTGATGCTTAAAGAGGATCAGTTAAGTCACACAACCAAGACATGGGAGTTCCAGGATTTGAAACTGGGCCTGCCAGACTCCACAACCCATTTGTCCTAGATTATTGCAGGTGTGAATGAAGCTCGAGAAAAGATGAATCACAATGCCTGAAGACAAGACTCCTGGTGAGATGAGGGTCTCTACATCATGGCTGGTGTCAGGAGTCAGAAAAGCTCCTCTCCACAAGGAGATTCCCACACATAGGGCTGAGGAGACTCTGCCATCTCCAGGAGAGTGGGAATGATCCCTGCCCCAGGGAGGTCTAAGGGAAGCAGGTCACATGAACATCATGGTCTAGATAAGGAAGCCAGGGATGTTGGAAACTGGTGTGGATGAGCTCATAGACAGTCAGGTCTGACCAACTTTTCATTACTTTTCTTAAGAGTTTGAACACATTGGCATGTCGTGGGGGGGGGCACAAACTCCTCATATCTGGGTTTTGGTGCTAGATTATCTTAGGATGATCTCATAGGAAGACAGGTGAATAGTAAGGGTAGTTAGGCAGGTCAGTACACATCATTCTGCTTCCTATCTTTTGGCCTTTGCTCATGCTGTACCCTTTGCCTGAACTGACCTCCTCTCCCCTTGTTAGTCATCCAGAAGATCCCTACTCATCTTTTAAAGCTCAGTTCAGGGGCGCCTGGGTGGCTCAGTGGGTTGAGCGTCTTACTTCAGCTCAAGTCACGATCTCACGGTTTATGGGTTCGAGCCCCATGTCAGGCTCTGTGCTGACAGCTCAGAGCCTAGAGCCTGCTTCAGATCCTGTGTCTTTCTCTCTCTCTCTCTGCCCCTCACCTGCTCACACTCTGTCGATCTCTCTCTCAAAAAATAAATAAACATTAAAAAAATTTAAAAAAAAAAGCTCAGTTCGTATGCCATCTCTTCTAAGGAATTTTCCCTGGTTCCCTATCCTGGGTTCTGTGTTCCTCAGAGGCTCCCACAGTCTGTTGTATCCACTGTACTGGCCATACTGAATTATGGTTCTGTGCCTGGGAACACACCTTGTTCATCTCTGGGTCCTCAGTGCAGAGCAGGATGCCTGACACAGAGTAGGCAGTAACTCAGTTTTGCTCAACTAAACTTATAACTAGTTAGATGGTTCCACTGGTTATGATTAACGAATTCATGTTGGTCGGGGGAGGGAAATCTCTAGTCGAGTGCTGTAGGGCCCTGTGTATAATGATGGCATTTTGATGAAATCAGTGGGTGACAAAAAACTAAGGGACTAGGTTGCACATTAGACAACAGAATTAGTATCCCAACACTCTTGGCAAGTAGGTACACTGGAGCCACAGTGGTCCCCAAGGAGTTTAGGGGGAAAGTCAGGACTAAAACCTCATAACCAATTGCAGCCTTGACAATGGAGAAAAGGTTTTTTTGAGCTGAAACTTACCTCCCCATATAGTCCACCATTATAACAGTACATACTAGGTGCCAGGCTTTGTACCAGCTTCTGTACCACCTCCAACCCAGAAGAAATCCAATGGAGGTGATTTGCTTGGTCTGGGACCAAGAAACAGTTACTCACAGAGCAGGAAAAAAGGGTATTCTAGCTGGGATCAGAAGGCCCAGTGAAAGCTGAGGCTTTGTTTTTTACCAAGAGGTGGGCATGACCACACAGCAGTTTGAGGGCTGTTTGAAAAAGAGACAGTTCTGGGGCACCTGGGTGGCTCAGTCGGTTAAGTGTCCGACTTTGGCTCAGGTCATGATCTCACAGTTGGTGGGTTCGAGCCCCATGTTGGGCTCTGCACTGACAGCTCAGAGCCTGGGTCCTGCTTCAGATTCTGTGTCTCCCACTCTCTGCCTCCTCCCCTGCTCACACTCTGTCTGTCAAAACTGAATAAACGTTAAAAAAATTTTTTAATAAATAAAAATAAATAAATAAGTAAACATAAAAAAAGAGGCAGGCCACCTTTAGGAGCCCCAGGGCCCAGAGCCAGTCACAGAGAACATGGGTCTTTGTCACCACCCTACCAACTGTGAACTTGCTTCTTGAAAGAACCCAGGAGCTATCTTCACTGATTCTTCACAGCCCTCACCCTTCTGAACAATGACATCCATGCTCCTTGGCATGCCATGAAAGGACTTCATGCCTAGCCTAGTTCTCAATGCATTTCTCTATCATCCACATTAATTAATACAGTTTATTCCATAATTGTTTATTGAGTATCTACTAAATATTACTATGCACTGTTATTCTTGGCACTGGGGATACAACAGTGAACAAAACAAAGCCCTGCTTTATGGAGCTTACAGTCTACTGAGAAGAGGGAAACATTAATCACAATAAATAAATATAAAATATATCAGGTGGTGGTCAGTGTTTTGTACAAAAACATAACACATCAAGTAGAGTTAGAAAACACTGGTGAACAGGACTAGTTTGTACGTGCTAGTCAGGGAATGCTTCTCTAGGGAGGTGACATTTAAGCACACTGGAAGTGGGTGGGAAACTCACAAGATTATCTGGAAAGAAGAGTGTTCCAGGCAGTGAGAACAGCAGATACAAAGGCTCTGAAAGGAGCGGGTACTTGACATGTTTGAGGAACATGGAGACCAGGGTGCTGGAAAAGAGTGAGTAATTGTAAGATTAATAGGATATGAGGTCAGAAAGAGGATGGGGACCAGATTTCGTAGACTTTTGGGCCATGGTGAGGGCTTCAAGTTTTATTCTGAGGGAGCTGGGAGCCACAGGAGAACTTTGAACAGAGAGACATGATCTGATATGGATTTAAAAGGAATTTCAAAGAATTAGTAATAGGTATTCTAACATTAGGCAAAAGAAAAAAACAGACAATTACTAGGAAAACAACAAAGGATGTATAATCAGAGTGCACTATGTGGTTTGGATGTGGACAGTAATTACAATGTCATACTTATGCCAACAGTGATTGTTGGTTGAACAAAAAATGTATATAAGATGTTTTTCAAAATAACAGATGCAGCCACAAAAATAAGCAAGCAAAAAGAGACTATGAGGGATGACTAGGCAGATTAGAAAGTGAAATATATGCAGTTTGTACAAATGAAAAATGCACCTATTGAAATAAAAAACTCAGTAGATGGATTAAACAGTAGATCAGATATAGCTGAAGAGAGAATCAGTAAACTTAAAGATAAATCTGAAGAAACTGCCCAGAATGAAGTGCAGGAAGATAAGGAAATAGGAAATATCAATGAGACATTATGAGATATGGAAGATATAATGAGGCCCAAAATATGACTGACTGGATTCGGAGAAAGAAAATACAGAAAGAATGGAAGAAAGGCAATATTTTAAAAGATAATGGCTGAGAATTTTCTAAAATTATGAAAAAACATGAATCCAAAAGCATGAATCACATTTCCAAAGTAGAATAAAAAAGAAATACATGCCTAAACATGTTACACTGAAACTGCATAGCCCCCTGTACATCCCCCTCTGAGACAGAGACAGAGACAGAGAATTTCTTAAAAGTGGCCAGAGTAGAAGAAAACAGTAACACCTACCAAAAATAGCAATTAGACTGACAGCAGACTTCTAAATACCTGTAACAAATCATCTTTTAAGCATGGGGATAAATTACAGACATTTGCATATAACAACACCTGGGAGAATTTAATACCACGAAACCTGTACTAAGAGAGCATCTAAACATTGTGCTTAGAAAAGAAAAGGATCCCAGAATCATGGTCTGAGATGCAAGAATGTATGCATGTAAATCCAAACAAATACTGTCTATATAAAATAATACTCAGGACAATGTGCAATTTGTGAGGTTAGCAAAAAAAAAAAAAAAAAAAAGGAAAAAACTAACATACTGAAGACAATAGCATGTGGCAAAGAAAGGATGGACCAGGTGTGAGGTTCCTGCATTCTTCAAGAGGGAGGTGAAAATGCGATTTAACTTTAGGCCTTATAAGTTACACACACATGATAAAAGTTCAGGAATAACCACAGAAAGAAGTGGGTAAAAAAAGAATGTGTAAATCCCAAAAAGTAGAAGACAAAATTGAGTAAGAAAGCAAATAAGTAAATCTCAAAACTAAAGAAAACAGGCAAGAGATAAATGAAGCATAGAAAAGGCAGTGGTAGGAAACAGAAATAAAAAAGTACAAACAAGTCCAAACATATCATAGAAAACACAGAGTAAACTTGTCCATTAAAAGAGAACATCAGATTCGATTTTTTAAAGGGTCCAGCTATATGCTATTTTCGAGAGATATAATTAAAGTATAAGGGCATGACAATGTTGAAAAATAACAGGATAGAAAACTGTATACCACACAAATCCGAACAAGAAGAAAAGCGTGTGTTAATGTAAGATAAGATAGACTTCAAAAAATACATTATCGAGAATAGAGAGGGTCATTACATATTTACCAGGAATATATAATAATTCTTCATTTGAATATTCCTAATAAAATATCCTCAAAAAATATAAAATTTTAAAAAAGAACTATAAGGAGAAGCAGATGACAAATCCACCACCATAGTTGAAAATTAACACACTTCTTACAATTACTGGCATAGCATGACCAAAAACTCAGTGTAGATATAGAAAATTTGAATAATACAATTAACAAACTTGATAATAGACATATGTAGAACTCTGTGTTCAACAATTAGAGAACATACATCTTATAAAGCACATAGGAAACATTAAAAAATATTGATCATGTACTAAACCATAAAACAAGTCTCAATAAATTTCAAAGAATTGTCATGACACAGACCACATACTCAGACCATAATGCAATTAAGACAGATTTCAATAACAAAAAGATACATTAAAAATTCCCCATACTTTTAGAAATTTATAAACACACTTCTATATAACTCACCAAATAAGTAACCATGATGGAAATGCTGAAGTACTGGGAATCGAACAATAATGAAATACGACATGTCTGAATGTATAGAAAAGTAGTATTTGGAAGGAAATTTCTATCCTTAAATGCACACGTTATGAAACAAGAAAGGCTGAAAATGAATGCGCTCCATGTCCAACATAAGAAATCAGAAAAAGAACAACAGAATAAACCCAAAAAATGTGGAGGGAAGGAGATCAAAAAAGATGAGAGCAGAAATTAAAGAAATAGAAAACAAAGACACGATAGAGAGGAGCAACAGAGCCAAAAGCTGGTTCTTCGAAAAGACTAATAAAATAGACAAACCTCTGGTGAGATTGATTAAGAAAAACAGGGAGAAGGCACAAATAACCAATATCAGCAATGAAAAAGGAGACATGATTACAGATTATATACAGCAGGGAATCTTTCAAAAGAGAACTTTTTGCCAATAAATTTGAGAATGCAGATAAAATGGACCGATTCCTAGAAATTGATAACTTATCAAAATGGACTCAAGAAGGAAAACAAAATCCTGAATAGCCCTCTAGTGGCTGGAGGAACTGAAGAAGCAATTAAAACTCTTCCTACCAAAAAACAAACAGAAGAACAACAACAACAACAAAATAGGAGGCAGAATTTTCCAGCTGATTACAGGTAGGTGAAAAGCTATTGAGCCCCTCAGCCCTGGAGGTGTCCACGTAGGACTTAAGGCAGTGGAGACCCTAGGCAGGCCACTTCTCTCTATGGACAGCCTCCTAGGGAGATCCTTACAGGGCAGCCTCCTGTGAAGTGGGGCCTGGAAAATCCCTCTACAGTCCCTGGAGGTAGGGAGCACGAGTGAATAACATCCAGCACTCAGTTAATGCTCTGTGGTCAGTGTGCTAATAAGCAAGGCCAAGGAGGAGCTCTCTCACTTGGACAGCCTCTTCAGCAGCCAGCTTCTGTAGTCTTCTGCTCACTGAGGACAGGGAACCTGTGGAGCTGCTGGAGGAGTCTGCGTTCCAGTTGCCAAGAAACACCACACACAGCCCAAGTTGTGACTGATTGGTGTGGGGTTGGGTGCAGGGAGGCCAAGCAGGGGCTTCTGGAGGGTGGGTAGCTCCAGGTAGAAGCCCTGAAACTGTGTCTTCGTGAATAACAGAAACTTCTATCCGTTTGCAGCTGATGAGCCCTTTTAATGGTGTCCAAGCTAGCTGCAGGGTGATGGTTCTAACAGTGATGCGTGTTCTGAAAATAAGAGCTTCATCATTATTTTGAAATAATTAATATGAAAGAAGTCAATTGGATTTGAAATCTAATCACATTATCTCAAGAAATTTGAACAACAGATTTGTCAGGAGAACAACAACAACAACCAAAAAAGCTGTTATGTATCATTTCAGTTGTTAAACATTTTTTAACAAGTTAAAAATTGGTTTTAAATGCTTTATCACTTAGTTGTACAAGGAAAGATTTTTGATGATGGGGACTGTTAAGAATTTGAAGAATGTATCATTAAAGAGTCTTGATCAGGATTTGTGTTTAGCCATTTCAAGCATAAAACCGGATATAAAATAAACATGGCATGGAAGCAGATTTCAGGCTTCTCATTTACATTTCTGAAAAGATTTTATTTAGAAATTTAATATTAATTCAATGGTAGAAAGCAAAATACCAGGCCAAAATGGTTTTACCAGAGGATTCTACCAAACAGATCATTCCCAAGTCATATAGCATCTTCCAGAATATTGTCAAAGGGGGACTGCTAACTCATTCTATGATACCAGCAGAACTTGAGGCCAAAAGCAAATTATGACAGCATGAGAAAGGAAAATTAAAGACCAATTTTACTCATGGACACAGATACAAAAATCCTAAACAAATATTAACTAACTAAATCTAGTACTGTATAAAAGGGAAAAGATCATGACCAAGTTGTGTTTATACCAGAAATGCAAAGGTAAAATCTATAAACATCATTTACCACACTATCACATTACTGACAAAAAAAACCCCATAATCATCCCCCAAACTAGAAAACGTACCTGATAAAAAAAATTCAACACCCTTTCATGATTTAAAAACAATAATAAAAACTTGGCATAGTGAAACAGGTGGGCACTTGCTTTAATCTGATAAAACCTGGAGAAATCTACAGCAAATAGCATTCTTAAAAGGGAAAAAAGTTAGTGGGGTTTCCTTTAAAATACCCAACAAGACAAGGATGCCCACTACTGGTTTTTTTTCTCTTGAACACCGTACTGGAGGTCCTGTCCATCTCAGTAACACAAGAAGAATAAATTAAAGGCATAAAGATTGGAAAGGCAAAAACAAAAATGTCATTGTTGGTAGCTGATATTGTTGTCAACATAGAAAACACAAAAGAACATACAGACAGCTTAAAAGAAACAAGGGATCCTTGAGAAATGGTCAATGCTAGGGATGAGGCAGGAAAATCTTCAGATGAGTAGGGAACATCTTGTAGTGCCAAAGCCAGTAAGGCAGTGCTAAAAAACAAACAAACAAAAAAAGATGGAGGCATGTCAAAGGGACACAGGAGCCAACCTGAAGGAGCTCCCAGTGACCAAACTATTAAATAAATAGGCATGAGTTCTTACTGATACAAACAGGTGACTGGATAAATGAGGGAATGGATAGGTAAATAAAGAAAGAAGAAAAAATAGTTTTTACAGAAGAATTCCAAATGATACATGTAAATACATGTATACATGTATCATTTACCACCCCCTTCCAGAGGTGGAGCTTAAATCCTCTTCCTCTCCTTAAGGGTGGGCTAGATTCTTCTAAAGAACAGAAAATAAAAGGGGAAAAATAACAACTTTGCAGTGGAGAAGCTGGACAAACACTACCTTAACCAAGTGATTAAGGTCAACATCAGTGATGTCATAGGGTATCACATACCTCTGATATAATGTGATGAAAAAGGCACTTCAACTCTACGGTATTCCTTCCAAAAACAACCCCAGGCTAATTATGAGGAAAACTTCAGACAAATCCAAACTGAGAGACATTCTATAGTATGCCTCAAAACTGTTAAGGGCATAAAAAACATGGAAAGACTGAGAAACTATCACAGAGCAGAGGACAATAAAGAGAGAGAACTAAACTCAATATGGTATTTTGAACTGGATCCTAGAACAGAAGAAAGACATTAGTGGGAAAACTGATAAATCCATATAAAGTCTAAAGTTCAGTTAATAGTAATATACCAATATGGCTTTCTTAGTTTTGACAAATATACCATGGTGAGGAGTACACAGGAACTCTCCATACTATCTCTTTTTTTACTCTTCTGTAACTGTAAAATTATTCGAAAATAAAAAGTTTGCTTAAAAAATATAAGTTCAGAAAGGTGAATGGCTATAATATTAATATAAAAGCCAACTTCATTTCTATACACCTGCAAATGAGATAAAACATGTTAAATAACAAGATCTCCTTGAAAGCAAAACCATTAATATCAAGGAATAAGTCTGACACAAGATATGCAAGACCTTATGCAGAAATTAGAGAACTATACCAAAAGACACTCAAGAATTTATTTAAAATGAAAGGGTATATATCATGTTCATAGCTAGGAAGACTCGACATCATAAATATACCCAATTCCCTTCAAACTGATCTATAGAGTCATTGCAATTCTAATATTCTTGTAGAACATGAAAAGATGATTCTGAAATGTGTTTGAAATAACAATGGGCCAAGAATATGTGATATTCCTGAATAAGATGGGGAAGATTTTGCTGTATCCATTATCAAGATTCTTCATGAAACTAAAGTTATTAAGGTAGTGTAACGTGATTAAGGTGGTGTCATATTAATTCAGGGACAAAAAGTTGGCCAATAACAGAGATTCCAGAAACAGACCAATACAGATATGGAACTTTGGTGTATGACAGGGGTGGCACTTCAGATCATTAGGCTATCCATGTGGAAAATAATGAAACCGACTCCCTACCCCATCACCTTCTACCACACAAAAACCAATTCCATTTAGACTAAAGACTTAAATAGGAAAAATAAACTTTTTAAAAAAGTTTGTTTACTTATTTTGAGAGAGACAGAGACAGTGTGAATGGGGGAGGGGCAGAGAGCGAGAGGGAGAGAGAGAGAATAGAATCTCGAGCAGGCTCTGCATTGTCAGCACAGAGCCCAATGCGGTGCTTAAACTCACGAAACCATGAGATCATAACCTAGGCCGAAACCAAGAGTCAGATGCTTAACCGACGGAGCCACCCAGGCACCCCAGGAAAAATAAACTTTTAAACTTTTATTTGAAGAAAACAAAGAATATCTTTATGACCACAGGTTAGGAGAGATACACAAAAAGTGTGCTGGTTGGAGACAAAAGATTGAATTGTTCAACTAAAATTAGGAATTCCTGCTCATGCAAAGACACCATTAAAAAAAAAGCCACAAACTGAGAAAAGATATTCAACACGTATAATTGGCAAATGATGAGTATCCAAATAGTTGAATAACTCCTACAAATCAGTAAAACTGATAAAAATCCCAATTTTAAAAATGGGCAAAAAATGTTAACAGTCATTTCATAAAAGAAGAAACATGAGTGGCCAATAAACATGAAAAAATGCTCAACCACATTAGTGACTAGAAAAATGCTAATTAAGTCCACATCGAAATATCATTTGATATCTACTATAATGACAAAAAGTAAAAAGTGGGACAATATCAAGTACTAATTAGGGTGTGGATCAAGGGGATATCTTATAAATTGCTGAAAGGTATATAAATTGTTAACCTTCAGATAGGAATACATTTTGGCATAATACTGTCAAGCTGAATGTTTATATATCCCATTAACTCGCAATTCTATTTCTAAGTATACACCTTAGAAAGATGGGTGTACATGCGTACTAGGAGACACACACAAGAACGTTCATAGTAGCACTGTTCATAAGAGCAAAGAGCTGGACCAATCCAGATGTCTATCAACAGATGAATGGATGAATGATTTGTTTTATGGTTACCCAATGAAATATTATGCAGCACTGAGAATGAACAAGTGATAGTTACATGCAAAACATAGGTGAATCTTTGAAACATAATAATGAGTGAAAAAAGTAAGTCACAGACGACTACATATAGTATGAGGCTATTTTTACAAAGCTCAAAAACAAGCAAATAAATAATGTATTGGTTAAGCATTTCCACAAATGTGAAAAAATATATCAAAAAAATTTTAATGTTTATTTATTTTGAGAGAGACAGCGTGAGTTGGGGGGGGCAGAGACAGAGAGAGAGAGAGAGAGAGAGAATCCCAAGCAGGCTCTGTGCTGCCAGCACAGACCCAGATGTGGGGCTCAAATTCACAAAGCTATGAGATGGTGACCTAAGCCAAGATCAAGAGTTGGACGCTTAACTGAGCCACCCAGGCGCCCCCAAAAATATATCAAAAAAAGCAAGGGAATGTTAAACACAAGACTTAAGAAATGGTAATTTCTGGTGGGGTGGTGGTGGTGGTGGGAAATAGAACAGAAAAGGACACAGAGATAGATGCTATCTTAATGTTGCTCTCGCATGGAGCTGTGATTTCTTCAGTTTTGATTATATTATTTCTTTATAACTCATGTATATAATTTTTATTATATATCCAATATTTTTATATGAACAGAGAATAGAAAAATAGGATAAAGTGAGGAATGAAAGCTCTTTTGAAGAGTTTTGCTTTCAGGGGAATAGAGAAAGTCATAGTTGCGTAGGGATGTACGATGAATAGGGTTTTAGATGTTTTTTAAAGACGGGAGCAATAGGAGAGAAATGGAATGACAGAATAACAGCTTTAGTGAACCAGCTTTCCCTTTGAAACAACAAAAATATGGGCAAACCAACTAAAATCAACCATTTCAAAACTTGCAATGAACCAAAGACACAGAATGAAGTAAAAATCATCTATCCAAGAAAAACTACTGAATCTCGGTGAGACAAAGGGTTCTGTGACATTTTAACTTGTAGTTAATTCCCGTCCTCCTTCCCTCTCAAGCTCAGTAGTATAGCAGCCAAAGGTTGACTAAATTGCAGACAACAGAGAGGCCTCATTGCTTTGGTCAGAAATTTAAAAGGAAATCTCAGAGAATGGAGCAACCATAGGAAACTTGGAAAAGCTCTGACATATTCCCAGGTATATAAAAAGGGCTGTGCACATATTCAAGGCTGTGCAAATGCCCAAAAAAGAGCTGGAAAAGGAGAGGCCCCAAGTCACTCACTTCTGGCTGACTGTAAGGCCCTATACAAGCAGAATGGGAAAGCTAAGGCTGCTAGTAAGTTGGCTAGTTTGAAGGCATGCCTTCTCACACAGATCCCCTTGTCAAAGGGTGGAAGACAAACAGACAAGGCATTTAAGGAAACCCAACCAATCACTGGCTGACCACCAAAGTATATTTATCCAGGTGTGATGTCCAAGGAATCCAGGCTTAAAACTAAACAAGAACCTTTTAAAAATAAGCTAACAGAGAACTCAGGGGCCACATAGTACAAGGAATATAAAATCCAAGGAATTAGTCGAGAAAAGTAACTAAACAAATAAACAGCAATGTGAAAAATAACAACCACCAAACATACGCAAACACACACACGCACACACACACACACACACACATCCCAGAAAAACAAACCTTGAGGGTAGAAGAGGTTGATACCAGAGTTATTAGAATAGAATATCTAAAATGCCCAGTTTTGGGGGCATCTGGCTGGCTCAGTCAGAAGAGCATGTGACTCTTGATTGGGAGTTGTGAGTTCAAGCCCCATGTTGGGTATAGAGATCAATTAAATAAATAAAAACTTTTTTAAAATGACCAGTTTTGGGGGCGCCTGGGTAGCTCAGTTGGTTAAGCATCTGACTTCAGCTCAGGTCATGATCTCACAGTTGGTGAGTTTAAGCCTCACGTCAGGCTCTGTGCTGACAGCTCTGAGCCTGGAGTCTGCTTGGGATTCTGTGTCTCCCTCTCTCTCTGCCCCTCCCCTGCTTGTGTGCTCTTTCTCCCTCTCTCAAAAATAAATAAATAAACTTTAAAAAATAAAAAATAAAAATGCCCAGTTTTTGACAAAAAAATTATGAGATACGCAAAGAAGCAGCAAAGTATGTTACATGTACAAAAAAAAAAAAAAAGCAGCCAACAGATTTGTCCCTGAGGGAGTTCATGTTTGAAACTTAACAGACAAAGACTTTAAATTATTACTATAAATATTTTCAAAGAAATAAAAGAAAGCATATCCACAGAATTAAGGAAAAGTATGAGAACAATGTCTCACAAAATAGAGCATACCAATAAAGACATGGAAATCATTTAAAAAATCATATAGAAAACCTGGAGTTGAAAAACATAGTAACTAAAATGAAAAATTGACTTAGAAGTGTTCAACAACAGATCTGAGTTGACAGAAGAGAGAAAAGGTGAAGCTGATGATAGGTCAATAGAAATGATCCATTCTGAAAAGCAGAAAGAAAAAGGAACGAAGAAAAAGAAAAAGAGCTTGCACAAACCTTCAGGACGCCACCAAAAGTATCAACATATGCATAACAGGAGTACCAAAAGGGCAAGAGGAAGAGAAAGGGGCCAAACATAGCAAACTTGATAAAAAACATTAATCTGTACATAAATAAATGCAAGTAGAATAAACTCAAAGAGATCCATACCTAGACACATCATAGTGTAACTGAGGAAAGCAAAGACTAAAAGAAAATCGTGAATACAGCAAGAGAAAAATAACTTACTGTGTATCAGGGACTCTCAATATGATTAACAGCTGTCTTCTCATCAGAAACCATGGAGGCCAGAATATAGTAAGATGGCATCTTCAAAATATTTACATAAAAAGACTGTCAACTGAGAATTCTCTATCTAGCTAAATTGCTCTTCAAACATAAAACAGAAGTTAAGATAAACAAAACCTGAAAGAATTTGTTGCTAGCCTACTTATCCTACAAAAAACCCTACTTTCAGCCTTAAATTAAGGGACACTGAATGGTAACCTGAAATAGGTATTATGAAAGAAAGTATTTTTGTTTGTAACTCATATTCTCCTATCTGTTTTAAAAGACAACTGTTATAAAGCAATAATAATAAAACTGTGTTGATGGGCTTATAATGTAAGAAGTAATTTGTATGATAATAACACTACAAAGAAGGAAAGAGGGAACAGAGGCATATTGGAACAAAGTTACTATTGAAATTAAATCAGAATTAATTCAAAGTAGATTGTTTCCAGTTAAGATGTTAATTGTAATCCCCAGGGCAACTATTAACTATCTATTAACTATTAACAATCTAACTAAAAATATATGGTTAACAAGGAAATTAAAACGTTAAAGTAGAAAATATCTACTTAACACAAAAGAAAAGAGGAACTGAAAAACAAAGGAACAGAAAAGACAAATGACATACAAAAAGCATATATTAATCCTTCACAAACTCTTCCAAAAATAGGGGAGGAAACACTGTGCAGCCAGTATTACCCTGATACCAAAACCAGACAATGACATCACAAGAAAATTACAGACCAATATACCATATGAATACAGACGTAAAAATCCTCAACAAAACACTAGGAAACCAATTTCAGCAATGTATACAAAGTATTATATAACATGACCAAGAAGGATTTATTTCTGAAATACAAAGTTCGTTTATCATTTGAAAATTAATCAACGTAATACACTATATAAATAGAATAAAGCAAAAACTCCAGATGATCATATCAAAAGATGCAGAAAAGGCATCTGACAAAATCCAATACCCATTCATGGCAAAAGACTCCGAGAACTAGGAAGAGAAGGAAACTTCCTCAATTGATAAAGGGCATCTATATAAACCCCACAGTTAACATCACACTCAATGGAGAAAGACTCAATACCTTCCCCCTAAGATCAGGAACAAGACAAGAACATCTGTTCTCATCACTTCTAGTCAACACTGTACTAGAAGATCTAGCCGGGGCAATTAGTCAAGAAAAAGAAATAAAAGGCATCCAGATTAGAAAAAAAAAAGTAAAACTGTATTTGCAGATGACATGATCTTATACATAGAAAACCCTAGGGAATCCATTAAAAAACCATTTGAACTAATAAGTTCAACAATGTGACAGGATAGAAGAAGATCAAGAAACAAAAAATCAGATGTATTTCTATGTACTAGTAACGAACACTCCGGAAGTGAAATCAGGAAAATAATCTCATTTATAATAGCAGCATAAAGAATAAAATACCTAGGAATAAATTTAACCAAAAAAGTACAAGCACTGAAAACTACAAAACACTTCTGAAAAAAACTAAACATCTCAATGGGAAGACACCTTATGTTCATGGATTAGAAGGCTTGATATTATTAGATGGCAATACTTCCTAAATGGATATATAGATTCAATACAATCCCAATAAAAATCCCAACTGTTTTTCTGCAGAAACTGACAAGATGATCCAAAAATTCATACGGAAATGCAAGGGACTTAGAATAGTCAAAACAGTCTTGCAAAAGAAAAACAAAGTTGGAGAACTCCCATTTCCTGATTTCAAAACTTATGACATAGTAATCAAGACAGTGTGGTCTGGCATAGTGACAGACATACAGATCAATGAGGTAGAATTAAGAATCCAGAAAAGTAACCTTTACATTTAGGATTTACAGTCAGTTGACCTTTGACAAGGTTTCCAAGATAATTCAAAGGGGGGAAAATACTCTTTTTAACAAAAGGTGCTAGAACAACTAAACATCCACATGCAGAAGAATGAAATTTGGACTCCTGCCTCACACCATACACAGAAATGAACTCAAAAATGAATCATTGACCTAAATGTAAGAGCTAAAATCATACAATTCCTGGAAGAAAAAGCCAGAAGAAATCTTTGTGACCTCAGGTTAGGGAACGTTTTCTTGGATATGACACAAAATGCTGAAGTGTCAAAAAATTGATCAATTGGACTTTCCCCAAATTAAAAACTTTTGTGCATCAAAGGACACCATCAAGAAAGTAAAAAGACAACCTACAGAATAGGAGGAAATATTTGCAATTCACATATCTGATAAGTGACTTGTATCCAGAACATATAAAGAACACTTACAGCTCAACAGTAAGACAATCAAACTTTAAATGGGCTAAGAATTTGAACAGACATTTCTCCAAAGGAGATACACAAATAGCCAATAAACACATGAAAAGATGTTCAACATAATTAGTTATTAGGGAAATGCAAACCAAAACCACAATGAAGCACCCCTTCATACTGACTAAGATTGTTATAATAAAAAAGACAGACAGTAAAACGTGTCAGTGAAGATATGGAGAAATTGGAATGTAAAATGGAGCAGCCCCTTTTGCAAACAGCTTCTCAAAAAGTTAACGTAGATTTGCCATATGACCAAGTAAGTACACTTCCTAGGTATCTACCCAAAGGAAAAGCAAACACACACCCACACAAAAACTTGTGCACAAATGATCAGAGCAGTATTATTCATAATACCAAACACAAACACGATTTAAATGTCCAAAAATTTACAAACAGATAGGACAAACAAAATGTGGTCTATTCCATCAAATGGAATATTACTTGGCAGTGAAAAGGAATGCTACATCAACAACATGGATGAACCTCCAAACCATTATGCTAAATGAAAGAAGCTGGTCAGAAAGACCAATGTACTGTATGATCACATTTATATAAAATGTCTAGACTAGACAAATCAACAGAGACAGGAAGTAGATTAGTGGTTACCTATGACTGAGGGGAGGGGAGTAATGGGGAGGGTCTGCTAATGGGTATGAGGTTCTTTTGGGGGCAGATAAAAATGTTCTAAAATTGATTGTGGTGATGGTTGCACAACTCTGAATATACTAAAAAAAATAGCACCCTTTAAAAGAGTGAATTTTATTGTATTAAATATATCTCAATAATGCTCTACAAAAAGGTGGGAGCAGTAAAAGAATGTCTGTGTGCTAATGATCTGTAGAGAAGTGGAAATTGCTGGAACAATGTATTTGAGTGGAGGGACCAACTGATGGCCCTGATGACAACAGGGCCAGTTTATCCATAATAACAGAGAAGAAGGCAGAGTATGTGACTACAGGTGTTGTTTGGTGGTTAGATGTGGTTATGGGAATCTGTGCAGGTTTTCTTCTGATGGTTTTAATTCTTCAGGCAAGTGGGAAGCTTGAGAACAGGATGGAAGAGGAGGTATCAGGAGATTTAAGGAGAAAGAAGATGCTATTTTGTATTTATACCAATTATACCAATGTTAATTCCCTAATTTTGATAACTGAACTATAGTTGCATAATTTATTAATATTTAAGGAATCTGAGTCAATGAGGAAGGTAGGAGAGTGAATGGCACAGGGTAGCGCAGCGGAGCAAGCAGAGAGTAGGACTTAACCGGGGCAGGAGTTTTGCCCCATAGACATGCTGAAGTACACAGAGGGCAAAGGAAGTGACGATATATGCAAGGCTATGGTTATCATGATGCACCATGGAATCTGAGCTGATTAAAGGAAGGGCATGGGAACACAGAGGAAGTAAAGGGTAGTGAAAGCGTTCAGTCTTGGTGGTGTGGAGGGGTTGTTGGAGCTGGAGAGCTAGAGGGAGTAAACTAGAAGGATAAGAATCACTGGCTGGATGGCAAAATGCGTGAAACAGAGTACGGAGGTGATATAGTCATAGGTACAGATAAGAAGGGTGAGACTATCAGAGAGGGTAGCTGAGGTGGGATTGAAAGGCAAGAGCATTATAGGAAAACGGATCAAGGAAGTGAGAGACAAGAATATTGGAAGGATCATCAATGAGGATATTAAAATCACCAAGAAGTAGGACTGGTGTAGTGCTAAAAAGTGACAGTGAGATAGTAGCTAAATTCTAGGAATGAGGTATGATGGGAGCAGGTATTAGTGTATGCCTATACCTGACTATAACACAGACGGGTGGGTAATGGTTTAGTCTGATGATTTGAGATTTAAAACAAGGTGGTTGATATTTACATAATCTTAAAGTATCTCCCCACAAATCACTTATTAATTACAAAGGAAAAAAGAGCAACTATAATGGAGAAACCTGGCAGACACCACCTTAAACAGTCAAAGTGTACAAAACCAGTATTGGGAAAAACTGACATCATATGCTTTCTGACATAAAACACTGAAGACACATATCTTCTTAGGTATTCAGCCTAAGGAGGACATGACAACTAAATGAAATGTAAGATCCTGAATTAGATCCTGGAAGAGAAAAATTACATTAGTGGAAAAACTGATCCAATCTGAATAAGTTCTGTACTTTCATTAATACTATTTACCAATGTTAATTCCCTAATTTTGATAGTTGAACTATAGTTGCATAATTTATTAATACTTAAGGAACCTGAGTGAAGGATAGGCGAGAATTCTTTGTACTATTTTTATAACTTTTTAAGTCTGAAGTTAGGTAAAAATAAAAAATTTTAAATTTTTTTTTTTTCCTCAACGTTTTTATTTTATTTTTGGGACAGAGAGAGACAGAGCATGAACGGGGGAGGGGCAGAGAGAGAGGGAGACACAGAATCGGAAACAGGCTCCAGGCTCCGAGCCATCAGCCCAGAGCCTGACGCGGGGCTCGAACTCACGGACCGCGAGATCGTGACCTGGCTGAAGTCGGACGCTTAACCGACTGCGCCACCCAGGCGCCCCAAAATAAAAAAATTTTTAATGCTAAAAAAAAGTTGTTTGAGGAGGAGGGAAAGAAAGTGTCTGGGATGGTCAATCAGAGTGAGGACACCTACCTTCACCTCCAGGCCTCCTGGCAAGAGGGGTATGAGGGGGCTGCTGGGGAGCAGAGTGCTCAGGGGAAAGCCAATTTCTATTCAAGCAGGGGGTAGACAGTCAAGGGACGTTTGGGGACATTTTTGATCACCACCGTAACTGGAGATCACTAGTAACATTTAGTAGGCATGGACCAGGGGTGCCCAGTGCTCGAGACAGCTCCAAACAGCAAAGAATTATACCATATCCCATGCAACTTTAGAATGTCCCACCAGACGATCACGTAGGTGAAAAACCCATTCATTGCATTCATTTATTCATTCAACAAACATTTATTAAGAGAGCCTATTGGGGCACCTGGGTGGCTCAGTTGGTTAAGTGTCAGACTTCGGCCCAGGTCATGATCTCACAGTTCGTGGGTTTGAGCCCCACGTTGGGCTCTGTGCTGACAGCTCAGAGCCTGGAGCCCATTTCAGATTCTGTGTCTCCCTCTCTCTCTGCCCCTCCCCTGCTAATGCTCTGTTTCTCTCTCCTTCAAAAATAAATAAAACATTAAAAATTTAAAAAAGAGAGCCTATTATGTGCTAAGCACTGTTTAGGTAATAGGGATACATCAAGGCATGAAAAAGACAAAAATCTCTGCCCTTCTAGAGCTTACAATCCAGTAGGAGACTTAAACAATAAATGACAAACACAATAAAGGTGTAGATTATATATTATATAAGAGGGTGAGGAGCACTATGGGAAAAAAATAGATGGGGTATATTCTAAGGAAGAGCTGTAACTTTA
Organism: Panthera uncia; assembly: GCF_023721935.1. NCBI lineage: Eukaryota > Metazoa > Chordata > Mammalia > Carnivora > Felidae > Panthera > Panthera uncia. The sequence continues at coordinate 43,630,344 of NC_064817.1, read as the reverse complement.
AAGAGGATGGTCAAGGTAAGCCTCATTGAGAAAGTGACATCTGAGAAGAGGCCTGAAGGAAGTGAGGGCATGAGCCTTGTACATATTTGGGGGGAAAGCATTCTAGGTCTAGGGGATGGCCCAGTACAAACCCCTGAGGTGGAAGTGTGCCTACTATGTTCAAGTAGCATAGAGGAGGCCAGTATGGGTGGGAGAGAGGGAACAAGTGGGGAGAATGGTAGGAGAGAAGGTCTGAAAGGTTATGGGGGCCAGATTATGGAATATGTACTGACTTTTCCAGAAATTCAATGAACCATACAAATTGAGGGAGGATTGCACTTTGTTTTGTTTAAAACTTTATGAAGAATAACAATTCTTGATATTCATGAACAATGGTTTGGAAAAGCATATCACCCTACCCATGGTTTCTGAGCAATCAATACACATGTGTCACATTCCCAGGTGCAAGTATCATTACATGCAAGACCATTCATTATATCTTCCAGTGAAATTATATCCCAGCCTTTAAATACTGAAATGCATATCATTTTATCATAAATTACTCTTCCTTTACTTCTCCCTTATATTACAATTAGGACATTACATTGGTTTGGGGGGAATTATGTGTGTAGACAGATTCTATTATCTATGAACTTCATTTCATAATAGTGAAAGGGGCATTTCAAAATATAAATTATAAAAAATGGAGTGTTGAGTCCAATAGGTATGAGAATCACTAAGGCATAGCAAGAAAACGAAGGGACTATTCAGAAGCCAGCATGAGAATGGAGATTTTGCTGTTGACTGACAGCAAGTTCCAGAAGGCTTGATTAAAGGATTTCAGGATGGGGACAGAAAAGAGGGCATCTGGGGCTGTGTGGGAGATCTAACTAGAAGAATCCTGGTCTTCTTGTGGTGACCAACATGATAAAGGTTAAAGGGCCTGGTTCACTTTTTCATCTAAGCTGCTTCTGACCCTGTAGGTCTCCGCCTGTTTAACACAGTAGAGTGAGGAAATAAAGAGGAGTCTCTCCTCAGTGAAGCCAGAAGCCAGTCAAGGCCCGGCTCCATTTTTTAATTTATTTTTATTATGTATTTATTTATTTATTTATTACCCACAGAACAGTCCAGAACCCCAGGTGAAGCTCATAAGGGCTCTCAGGCCAAACTCATTGCTATAAGCAATGCACCTTTAACCTGCTTAGAGATGAGAAAGAGACAGATACAAAGATGAAAAACAGTAACAGAAAGAAGCATTTAGAAAGAAGAATCAACGGGGGTTGGGTCAGAGACAGGGAGAAAATAAAGTCAAAGACCAAGAGAGATCTTTTTTTTTTTTTTTTTTCAATCACGACAGTCATAATTTATTGGGAATTCTCTAGGGGCCAGGCACTGAGCAAAGTGATGCACATGTATGGTCTCAGGTGGAGATTATTAGACTCCCATTTGACAGATGAGGAAACTGAGGCCTATATGGGTGATGTAGATGGCTCAAGGTCTCATGGCTAGTTTTAACTGGTAAGGTCAGGGTTCAGCCTTCTAGGTCTGGGCTGTCTAGCATGTCTCAGAGAAAGAGGCAGAAATATAGAGATACACAGTAAGATGGAGGTAGAGACGGAGAGGGAGAGGAGCGGCAGAGAGATGGAGACTTCAGACACGCATGCAGACGATCACGTGAGCTGCAGACCTGCACCGAACCGTTTCCCAAGAGACAGGGGTGGGGGATGGAGACTGGGCATGGGCGATGGGCTCCGCAGGGTACTCACCTGGTTGCTGTCTGGGGCTGCAGGGGCACTCGCCCTCCCTTTGCTACCCGCAGGATCCTCAGCAACCTGCTGACCTAGGGTTAAGAGGCCGCCCAGGTAAAAGCTCGCCCAGGCCCCACCCCTCTTGCGCTCCAGCCCGGCCTCTTTCCTTTACACCCCCCAACCCCGTCTTTACAGCGTCTCACCAGACACCTCCTGCCATCCGCGTCGCCGCTGCCGAGCGCGAGCAGATTCAAAGGACCGACGGCTGGATCTAATGAACACTGAACGCGTCCCTCCAGTCGGCTGGAGAACGAGCGGGTTAGCAGGCCTCCACAGCTACTGACCGCTCTCGGGTTCCCATTGGAGGAGTGCCCTCCTGCCTTCCCTGGGATTGGCTGGAGTTGGAAACACTTTAGTTTTATTCCCCCAGGCCGGGATCCAAGCCGAAGAAAACACCGCCCTCTTAGGGGTCTTTGATTGGTTTATGAGCCAAGCCCACCCTTTAATAGGATTGGCCAGGAGAAGAGGACTTGTCGTTGCCCTTTGCCAGTCTGTTTGAGGACTTCGGGAATTAGTTGGGAACACGCAGACGCGAAGCCCAAAGCGAGGCTGGGCGTCAGTCAAGTAGATTCCCGGCTTCTTGACGTCTTACTCTCCGTGAGCCATTTTACCTAAGCCAACGCTCTGCTAAGAGACACGACCTTACCTCCACCTGCAGGGATTTCTGAACCAGGTTTCTTTTGCTCAAAATGAACGTACTGCTTCATTTCAACCATGGACGATGAGGTGGTTATGGGGCTCTGGCCATTCACCCATCAGGTCCTGCTGCTTACTAAGACATTGGTCAAGTGACAACCTCACTAGGAGCCTCAGTTTAACCATCTGTGAAAGGGAAAGATAATTTTGAAATCTTTCCTAACGATGCTGTTGTGCGGATTTAGAGGACACACATTAATTGCCTGGTGCATATATAGTTAAGTTCTCCCCTCCTAATTCTTGCCTTTCCCATTGTTTCATACTGAAGGAACTATGGCCCCAGAGAGGCAAACTGATTGTCTTGAGGTCACACAGCAACAAGACCCTGAATAAAACCCAGGTTCTGTTCTCCAAAGGAAAGCTATTTAAGAAGGAAGGAGAGACAGGAAGGACATTTCTGTTATCAGGAGTTCTTAACTGGGGTTGATGGACCTCCAATCCAGTCCCAGGACAGGGTTTGGAGGGGCCCATGAATTCAGATGAGAAAAATTATACACCTTTATTTTCACTCTAATTGAAATTTAGAATTTTTTTCAGCAGAGAATGTAAAATAGTAGTAGTACCTGTGATTCTGTCACCAAGAGAAATCACAGAGCTTTTCATATCACAGCACAGATGTTGCAGATCTCTTGAAATATGTAATCTCATCTCTAATCTAAATTTATGATAGGGGCGCCTGAGTGGCTCAGTGGGTTAAGCCTCCGACTCTTGATTTCAGCTTAGGTCATGATCTCATGCTATGTGAAACTGAGCCCCGCACTGGGCTTGGCACTGACTGTGGAGCCTGGTTGGGATTCTCTCCCTCTCCCTCCCTCTGTCTCTCTCAATAAACAAACAAACAAACAAACAAACAAACATTAAAAAAATAAAATCATGATTCTCATGAGACCCTCCACTAGATCTTATGATTTAAGGGATTAGTGAGGAGCACATATATTACCATAGCACATATTTGCCTTTTCCATATTTTAATAACTACAGTTCAATATAATCAGTTTCTTTTGTAAGTCTAGGTATCTAATTTTATGCATCTAAAAGATGCTGTTTTGTTTTCTTTTGTTTTGCTTTAGAAAAGGCCTGGGGCACCTGGGTGGCTCAGTCAGTTGGGCATCCAACTTCAGCTCAGGTCATGATCTCGTGGTTCGTGAGTTTGAGCCCCGCGTTGGGCTCTGTGCTGACAGCTCAGAGGCTGGAGCCTGCTTCAGATTCTGTGTCTCCCTCTCTCTCTGCCTCTTCCCTGCTTGCACTCTGTCTCTCTCAAAAATAAATAAACATTAAAAAAATTTTTTTTAAAGAAAAGAAAAGGTCCATAGCCTTTCACCAGATCACCAAACAGGTCCATGGCACAAACTTGTCTTAAACTCTGGGATTCAGGAAGACTTAGTTTATCATGTTTCCTTATTTTATCCCTATCACTAAGTTTAGTATTAGACACACAGTAGGTATTCAATCAATGTTTACTAACTGAATAGGATTCATCCCCAACCATCCTCCATACCACCAACCAAGGGAACCAGTGCTGGCACTCTTGGTCACCTGAGAAGGAGGGATATTCCTGAGTCTACTTTTGTCCCTGTCCATCTGCTTTTGTTCACAGAAGTGGGTGGAACTTTAAAGGTCTGGTCCCAGGAGATCCTGGGAACCTCACCCCCAGGAACAGGGCCTTCTGCTGCAGAGGAGTGGGGTAAGCTATGAAGGATACAAAGACAAATAGCTTTAGCATGGGAACAGGCCCTGGGGCACACTGGGTCCATGACTCCTCATCTTCCATCTGGTCCTCCTCCTGGTTTCTGTTTAGGCTCCCAGAAAATGGCTCCTGTCTTCTCTGGTCTTCAGCAAAGACTATATTTTAGAGTTGGATGTGACCTTAAAGACCTTCAAGAACAGCCTTCCCTTTTGGAGGCCCAAACGGGGCAGGACCTGAATCCACACCATACTGAGGAGTGAGGACATGGAAAAGATGTCACTCTAGGCAAAGAACATCCTCTCCTTCCACGTCTTAACCCAAAACATGAGAACCCTAGCCAACTATATTAGAATCCCAGAATTGGCTTCTAACAGTGTCCTTGAAGCGAGAGGCCTTCTATGACAGTGTGGGTGAAGAGGAGCCAGGATGCCAGGATGAGGGGCTGGGGATTTGATTAGGAGAGCATAAAGGAATCAGGGAAGAGCATGATGAGGGCCAGGCTTCAGAGGTCTGCTTCAGGGCTGGTCTCCATCTTGGGATCCTGGGCAGATTGTTTCTCCAAGTGTTGATGTCCCAGCATGCTTGATCTAAGTTTGCAGAAAGGAAAAAGACCCTCTAGTGAGGGTGATGGAATCACATTGTGAGGCAGAGCACACTGAGGGAAGGATACCCAGGCCAGGCTGTCTGTCTCTCAGACTGGCCTCTTCCTGGCCTACTCCAGGCCCTTTGCCCCTGATGTTTCTCCCCTAATTCACCACCTGATAATTGGGACTGGCCCCTGATACTACACAGTGGTATCTTTTTCCTCTGCACAAGATGCCTTTGACTTGGGATCCTGCACTCTCAGCTCTGGCCCTGAGGCAAGATGTTACCCTTTCTGGGCCAGAGTCTCCTCTACCCACCTCTGACAGTGCAGTCCCAGGTCAGAACCAGAGCCAACAAAGCCTTCATGCTCTCCCCAAAACATTTATCAGAATCATGGAGTATGTCTAAGATCTGGTGTTCCAACTATTTCACAGAGATGGGACAAGGGAGGGAAGGGGCCTTGCCCAAGGTCCCACAACAACCTGGCAGTCATCCCTGACTCCTCTCAGTCCCCTCTTTTCCCATATCCAAAGTCCATTGATTCCATCATCTTAAAAGCTCTCATAGAATAGATAGGTCTTTCGTGTCAAAGAATTTCAATTAATTTATGTAGATATTTCCCCCTCAAGGAGATGGAGCTTAACTCCCTACTCCCTAAGCATAAACTACACTTAGTGGCTTCCTTCCAAAAAGTATGTAGGGTACAGAAAGGGGGCTGGGGGGAGGGGACGAGTAGCTTTACAGTGGAAAAACCTGACATACCTCAGCCAGGCGATCAGAATTAACATCAACAATGTAAGACATATTGATAACATATACCCTTGATATGATGAGGCTGTCATTTTCCTTCTGTGGTCTTCCTTCCCCAAACCCATAACCCCAATCTAATCATGAGAAAAAACCTCAGACAAAATCCCAATTGAGGGACATTCTACAAAATACCTGACCAGTATTCCTCAAATGTTGATGACTTCAGGTCATCAAAAACAAGTAAAGTCTGAGAAACAGTCACAGCCAAGAGGAGTCTAGGGAGACATTAAAAATAAATGTAATATGTTTTTTGGATGGCATCCTGTAACAGAAAACTTAATTAAAAACTAAGGAAATCTGGGGCACCTGGGTGGCTCAGTTGGTTGTCTGACTTCAGCTCAGGTCATGATCTCAATTTGTGGGTTCAAGACCCACATCAGGCTCCGTGCTAACAGTTCAGAGCCTGGAGCCTGCTTCAGATTCTCTCTCTCTCTCTCTCTCTCTCTCTCTGCTCCTCCCCTGCTCATGCTCTGTCTCTCAAAAATAAATATTTAAAACAACTAAGGAAATCTGAATAAAGTGTTGACTTTAATGTATTGGTATTGGTTCGTTAATTATGACAGACGTACCAGACTAATGTAAGATGTTAACAATGGGAGAAACTGGATGCGGGGTATATGGGTACTCTCTGTATTATCTTTGCAATAATTCTATAAATCTAAAACTGTTTTAAGATTCTATTTTTCTAAGTAATCTCTACACTAAACGTGGGGCTCGAACTCACAACCCTGAGATCAAGAGTTGCATGCTCTACTGACTGAACCAGCCAGGTGCCCCGAACTCTAAAACTTCTAAAATAAAAAATTTATTTAAAAATCCTCCCATTTCTGCCCATTACGCCACTCTCACCTGAAAAATAGCATTAACTTCCTCACTGCTCTCCCTCCTTCCAATCCATTCTCCTGGCAGCCAGCAGAGGGCATCCGCTAAAACTCAAATCTGTATCCGAAGCCTTCCATTCATTAAAACATGGGCATTGCATGGAAAATTCGGGAGGTATATTGCCGAAGACCAACCTGGATATTTGTATAAGTTATTATTATGAGGCACAAAGAATCTGGAGGTATTTACGGTGTCCGTTTTAATAAAGTTATCGTTATCCAAAATCTGAAACTCAGCCTTTCCAAAGTCTCCCAGATAGTCTGCCTTTCAGACACCCAACTCCCGACACTTCCCCCCTCAATCACACAGCTACATAGTAATCTCCCTTTGCTTTCCCCTTATCCCTATGCACTCTTGGGCTCGAGCCATCTTTTCTTGCCTTCTCTTCCAGGCCCAGTTCCAGGGACCCTGCTCCCTCTCCCTAAAATGAGAGAGCATCCCTGCATTATTAGGATGTAATGTCTCGACAGATTATTTTTTTAAAACTACATGCCAATGAGAAAAAAATGGATTCCAGTGGCTCCCCACGCCCAGCTCACACTAGGCCTGAGGAAAGGTTTGACGCATGATAAATAAAAAGATGAATCACTAACAAACGGATATTCCAGGGCGCAAGGCGTTTCTTTGCGCCTGCGTGACACCGGACGGCGTGGGAAGTTATTTGCTACCTGGCTGGTCCACTGCAGCCTCCGATGGCGGGGGGGGGGGGGGGGGGGTGGGGCTTTTTCAGCCTCACCCTGCCATTGGCCAAGATGGTCCGCATTGGCTGACGCAACACCTCTGCGGTCCTGCAGAGCTCGCCCCCAGAAAACCAAACACCCCCCCCCTCCCACCGCCACCACCATCTTGCAGGCCAGTGCGGAGAAACGGATGGCGTTTTGAGGGCCTGTGGGAATGGAGACTGGCTCCTGGGGATGGCTCGCCAAGCAGGACAAAAGACTGGAAGCTGCACTTTGAATTTGCTCAGAGTTTTATTAGGATTACCAAGGTTCACAAGGAACAAGGAGGGGCTTCTGGGGGGGAGGGGAACAGGAATACCGCAATGACAAGCGGCCTTGCATAGACACCAAGGCGAGCTAGCAGGCACAGCGTGGGGAGGGGGCGAGGGACGGAGGCAAAGAGAGGCTTGGGAGAACAGGGTGGCAATAGAGCCCCCCCAAGGCCACAGCGGCCCTCCCCGCTTCGGGATCAAGGGTGTCCACTCCACACAGCACGAGGAGGAGGATAGAGGGGCCCTGACCAAGGCATCACAATAAATACGTTTAGCAGCACACAGAAGCTTGCAGGGGAGGAGGGCCAAAAGGAAGGGGGAAATACCCCCTTCCCTCCCCCCCCAAAATAAGAACTCTGCAATTACTAAACCATAAAAATAAACTTTAAACCCGTGTACGAAGTCGGTCACCCCCCAGAAGTGCAATATGGGGCCGCGCGGCCCTAGCTGAGGGGGAGGGCAAATGGGGCAGGGGGAGAGGGATACAGAGAGGCAACCCCTGCAAGGGTAAAATGTTTATCCAGTTTTGCCCCTCTTCCCCGGGTTGGCCCAAACATTTTGGACCTGAAGCACCTCCTCCATGTCGGAGTCTTCAGAGTCTTCCCCTCCTTCGAAGTCGTCTTCGATCCCTTCTTCCTCCTCTTCCTCCTCCTCCTCGCTTACTTCCTCATCGTCACTCTCCTCACCTTCTTGCTCACTGTCTGTACAGGGGAAGAGAGACAAGGGGCAAGGAGGGGAAAAAAGAGGGTGGTTAGATGAGCAGGTAGATGTCACTCTTTTTTGTTTAAACAATAGAAATTTATCTTCTCAGTTTTGGAAGCAGGAGGATAGCACTTAACAGTGAACAGAGCCTATAGCCAGGGCTTTGGGGGCCTGGAACCACTCCCCAAGCGCCTCTGCTTGGAAAAAGCGTGCGTGTGTGTGTGTGTGTGTGTGTGTGTGTGTGTGTGTGTGTTATCTCAAGCAAGCCCAGAGGGAAGGAGGGGTGGGAGCCCTGCCTCTGGCTTATCAAAATTGATACTATGTCTGAAAGTAGCTTTTTCTCCCCATGTAATGTGTCAATGTATGTGTCTTATGAGCTCTAACCTTGGCTGAATAAACCTTCTGTTCTTCCCAGGCAGCTCCCCCTCTTCTTTTCCCCAGTCTGATCCAAACAGGCCACACTCTGTCTTCTTTAGTCCAATTCCCTACCCCCACTCCCACCCTAGGGCTGGGCAGATAGCTCTTCCTCCCCTTCTCTGAAAGAAGATGCCATCCAGTGGCAACTCCCTCAGTTTCCCTATTCTAACTGAATATATGTCTAGATTGAATCTACATTCAATGCCTCTTTCCTTGCCCCTGCCCTCAATGGAAATTTGCCAGAGACCCCATGGCCAAAACCCCCAGGAGTGGTTGGTCTTCCAGCTCCTTCTACCTCCCCCAGGGGCCTGCCTCTCCAAGGTCTGCCTGCCCACAGCCAGGCTCAAACATCTCCCTTGCCTGTCCTCTGCCATCCCCTTCTTAGCCAAGGTTTGATTCTATTGCCTTGCCCCTTGCTCATTCCCTCCTCCTACCCCACTGATGTGGCTCTGCTCACACCAATCCACTGAAACTACTCTTGGCAAGGTCACAGATGACCTATTCAGTGCCAAATCCAGTCCTCATTATACCTGACCTGGACACTGCCCACAATCCCCTCCATGCCCAGTTCTCTTCCTAATTCTACCCTCTCAGAGCCTCAGTTTCCTAATCTATAAAACGGTGATAACAGTACCTAGCTCATAAGAGCTGCTGTGAGGATTAAATGAGTTAGTAAGTAAATCACTTACAATAGTGCCTGGCACATGCTAAACACTTCATTAATGTTAACTGGCCAGAATCAGGGCTAGGATTCTGTTCTGGCTTGTTACCCCCTTTTATTTATAACTTCTGACTTCCCAGACACATAAGCAACCACCTGCCTGGGCTACCTATACCTTATGTCCAACAGGCCTTTCCAACTCCATGTTCCCCTCTGCATTTCATCAATCCTGCCACCATGTCATTCCCAATCCTAAGAAATGGCACCTCCGTTTGCCAGTCATCCAGGCCAGACCAAACCTGGGAGTCACCGTAAATACTGCCTTTTCCCTTAACCCCTCATGTGCAAACCTTTCTCAGCATTTCCTAAAATACATGTTTTGGTGAGCAGTAAACAGTGGCTTCTGCGGTTAAGAAGTTTGGGAAATGCTGGGTTCCACAATGTTTCAATAGGTTTCTAACAGCAGGACTTTTCAGAGCCTTTAAGGGGCTAATGTACCTGTCACTCTACCTGCAAATATTAATGTATGCAGTATTGTCCCCAACATACCTGACTACTGGACCCTTTTGTGAGAAACAGCTTTCAGGGCTGGTGAAGGATCCTCAGAAGACAAACAAGCCTGGGAGTTCCCTGAAGGCCAGGGCTGGGTACAGAGTGTGCTGAATTGTAATATGTTTGCCAGTTTCCCTCTTTCTGTGTGTGAACTTGTCCTTCTCAATTTTCTATCCACCTTCTATCTCTTCATTCCTTATTTGTCTACCCACCAGCTTAGAACTTATCTACCCACCAGCTTAGAACTGAAATTTGCTTCTTTGGTTCTCTTACAATTGTTAGGTTAAAGGTTCCCTGGCCTTGCTTTGTTTAAAAAGTTGCATAAAATGCTTTTTTCTTTTCTCCACAAGAACAGACTGTACTCATGCCTTGATATCCTGACCCTGGCCAGCTTTTTTCTGGGAAGAGAAAGAAAAAAGAGGGGGGCTCTAGGCTCACCTTCCTCACTGCCCTCATCTTCTTCTTCCTCCACTGAGGATCCTTCTTCAGAGATGTTCTCCACTTCGGCCTCATAGTCATCCTGGTTGTTGCTGTTATCCTGATCCTTGTCAGGGTCATCACTATCATTCCTGTAATCTTCGATGTCTCTGTCGTCATCATCACTGCCTTCATTGTCACCTTCATTGCCATCATCATCGCTGCCTTCATTGTCACCTTCATTGCCATCATTATCTTCATCATCACTGCCCTCATTGTCTCCTTCATTGTCACTGTCACTGCTGTCCTGGTTATCACTGCTGCTGCCATGGTTGCCACCTTTGGGATTCTCGGCACTATTAGGGTTCTCATCACCATCAGGATTCTTATTGTTGTCATCAGTATTTTCTTCATTGTCATCAGGGTTCTCTTCGTTGTCATCAGTGTTGTCTTCAGGGTTCTCACTGTTGTCGTCAGGGTTCTCGTCGTCAGGGTTCTCACTGTTGTCATCGGCACTTTCGTTGTTGTCAGTGGTCTCGTTGTCATCAGAGCTCTCATTATTATCAGTGGTCTCGTGGTCATCGGGGCTCTCATTGTTGTCAGTGGTCTCATTGTCAGGGCTCTCATTGTGGTCAGGGCTCTCACTGTCACAGAGGCTCTCACTAATGTCGGTTATCTCATTGTCAGTGGTCTCAAAGCAGTCGGTGGTCTCCATGAAGTCAGAGATCTTGATGTCATGAATGGTCTCATTGTCGGTGATGTCATCACTGTCTGAAGTCTCGCTGATAATGTCTTCCATTATGTGATAGTCGTCAGAGTCTTCCATAATCACCACCTCACACTTGTCCCTGTTTTTACTGTGGGGAAGCCTGGAGTTGAGTATAGGATTGGTGGGAGGCAGGGCAGACACTAAAAGGTGCTAAGTAACTGAGGAGGCAGTAGGATACAAGAAATTCAAGGGATGAGGTTAGGGTGGGGAGAGTCCCATTTCTGCTCCTGCCTGCACGACCTCAGGCCAATCACACCCCACTTATGCGTATCATTCTCCACTTGTAAAACATACTGAATTCTCTCAAAGGTCCCTTTGGCCCTATAAATTCTGGGTAAGACTTGCCTAATCTTTGTCCCTAACAAACCACCTCTCAGCCACCAATTCCCCCCCCCCCATCACCTTTCTTCCTTTTCTTGCTTCTTTCTGTTTGCCCTGTAGCCTCCTTCTCCCATCATGTAGTAGCGCAGAGGGTTGACCCACAGGTCATTTTTGATAATCTGTTGAAAGAAATGAGGGGGAAAGGGGAACAGAGTTATGAGTATAAGCCCCAGAGCCTACTCCCAATTCCCCAAGCATCCAGAAGCAAGCCTAGCAAGGCTTTCTCTGGTAATGCCAGAAGGGGCCCCACCTCAGCAATCCTGTCAGCCTCTGGGAGGCTGTGGTTTGAGAACCAGCTGAAGAAGCTGTGGCTGGTGTCCTGGTTCCTGTGCCTGCGGGCCTGGGGCTCCTGGCCCCGGTGCCAGCGGATTGGAGTTGAGTGAGACACCAGCCGGCCTGAGAGGAAAGGAGGCTGTAGAGAGGGCACTGGACAAAGACAGATGGCAGTGGGGAGTGACGGTTTTCCCTAGGACTGCCTCTTACCAGAGCGGCTGCGCTGGAACTCCTTGACAATCACCATGTTTGTGAAATAGGGGTTTGTCTGGAAATACAGCTTCATCTTGTAGCCCATGGAGATATGTCTGAGATCCTGTACCTGCTCAGGTTAGAGGTAATGTTGAAATCCCCACCACACCAAGGCCCTTCCCACCCAAACCCCCTCACCTCCAAGGACCAGATTCCTTGCCCGATCCTAGTAAAAAACATGTCTTTGGTCTGACCTGCAGATTGGTCAAGTAGCGGAAAATGTCTTCATCACGTCGGTTGATCAAGATTGAAATTTTGGGGTGGTTGAGGAACTGATGGAGGGAGCAGTTTAGGTCAAGGAGTGACTGTTCAATGAGAGAAGGAGGGAGGGAAGGCCAGGCAGGGCAGAGCAAAAGAGAAGCTGGAGCAGAATTCCTTCTGTGTTCATGTGATGTGTGGGGAGCAAGTGGGTCATGGGACATGACCCATAGTTTTCTTCCTATGATACTATGTGGTGAGAACCTATGTTTACGCAATGTCAAACATCTGTTATTAGGTTGCCTTGCCATGGTCCATATTTGCTGTGTGTCTGGGTGCTAAGGGTCCTATGTCTGTGTGATGTTGTATCCTTGGGTGCTGTGAATTTGTATTCACAAGACATTGTGTGTCTGGGGGCTGAAGCCCCAGGCCCAAGTGATGTTATATCTGGTTGTTGAGGGCTTGTAGTCATGATGTTGCTTATTTGAGTGTTACAGGTCTGTGTCCACATGATATTGGGTATCTGAGTCTGAAGGTTTGTATCCATGTGATAATATGTCTGGATGCTGAAAACCAGTAAGTCACATGATGCTACATGTCTGCATGCTGAGGACCTGCGGCCACATAATACTGTGTGCCTGAGTGCTGACAGCCTGGGATCATGTGATACTTTGTATGAGTGTCAAGGGTCTCTATCCATGTAATTCCATTATGAAGTTAAACCCATGTGTTCCTAACATGTTGTATATATGTACCCCAGAGATAAGATTTTCACCAATAGTGAAGAAGATTCTTCTTACTCTTCTTTCCTTCACTTAACTCCTTGATCTCCACTTCTAGGTACTCCTTCTTCTGATCTTTTAGGGGTTCCAGCTCCTTTCTAGCCCCCTTCTCTCTAGCAAGGATTGGGGTCTCCCTAGTATCTCAGCAGAGACCTACACTTGAAGAGCCACCTGTGACTTAGGCATCCTTTCTGGGCAATTTCTCTGCTGTGTGCCTTTCCTCTCCCTCTTCACCATCTCTGAGCCACTTTATCTTCTGTGTGTCCCTCCCCTCCTCCTTTCACCATCTCTGGTCCAATTTTTCTGTGTGCCCCTCTACCATCCTCCCCATTTCACTATTGATTTTTATTATGCTCCTCCCCTTTTCTCTTTCCCATCTGTGGTCCAGTTTTTATGCTGTGTGCCTCTCTCCCCCCTTCATCATCTGTAGTCCAGCTTCTCTGATGTTTTGCCCCTCTCCTTCCATTCCTCCTCCACCAAACCTAGGCGTTTTTCCAATAGGGATCCACCCACACACAAATTCACCCTTTCTGTTCCTCCCCCTTCCCCCCCCCCCTTTTTTATCATGAGCTCCTGGCCCATGAATTTAGATGACAAGGATACTGCTTTGACCCAGAAGCCTGGGATATGCTGGATGATGAGGTCCCTGCGCTCCAGGAAGGGTCTTCGCATCTGGATGAACTTGCGCTTCAGACGGAGGAAGGCCTTGCCTGCCTTGATGTTCACCGCCTCCAGGTCCAGTTGAATGTTTTCCAGTGCCTGCAGAATGCATTCTATCTTCTCGGCGTTCTTCTTGCTTTCCTTCTTCACCTTCCTCTGCTTCCTCTTCCTCCTCCTCCTCCGCTTCCTCACGCTTTCCTTTTCATCCTCATCGTCATCTTCCACTAGGATGATAGCCTCTTCCTTCCCCCCTGGACCGGTTAACCTCTGGTACGCCCAGTGCCCTGCGCTACAGGTTTCTAGGACATTCTCTTCAGCAAAACCGCTGGGCTCCACAACCTGAAAGTCAATCTCCACACTTCCCCCAGAAGCCTCCGAAGGAGAGTATGTTTCTAGGCTCTCCGTGGGAGGGGGCGCCTCCCCATACCCTGACTCCATCTCAGGCTCCCAGCCGGGACCCCCAGAACCCAGGGTGAAGTACGCGCGGATCCCCCCCTCCTCCAGAATGACATAGGGCGGCGGCGGAGGCAGAGCGGGGCCCAGCCCCACCCCCCTCATGTCAGCCAGCACCTGTGCCGCCTCGGTTTCCTCCTGGAGCCTCGGGCGCTGCTCGGGTGGAGGCAGGGGCAGTCGCAGGAGCGGCGGGGGAGGCAGGAGTGGCGGGGGAGGCGGAGGCGGCGGAGGCGGTGGCAGCTGGTCGTGCTGAGCGGGCTCGGAGCTGCTCAGGCGGCGGGCCTTGGCCGGAGGCCCCTCATCCTGGCGGTCCATGGCGACCGCGCTCACAGCTTAGGGGATCGCACTCGCCCCTTCGCTCTCGGCCAAACCGCCGCTGCCTGTCACACCTGAAGCGGAGCCACTGCACCTCACACGACCAGCTCTCCCCACAGCCTCGCTCTGGCGTTCCCTCCCACAGCGCCAACCCTACTCCCTCCGCGCCAAGTGTCCAGGCCCCGCCCTCTCCGTGACGTCAGAGGCCCATTCGTCCTCGCCAGTGGCTGCCAGCCGCGGCCGCGGTGCTCGCTCTCCCTCGACCTCTGCCCACTCTCACGCAATCCGCTTGCCAACACCACACCTCATCTCTTTCCGATTGGCTCCCCTCCGGGCCCTCCAATCACCGGGCTGACTCCGCCAGCGACGAGAGGGAAACTGCAGGGCGATTGGCTGCAAGGGAAGCTAAGGGGGAAGAAGCCCCTCTTCCTCACCCCTCCAGCATTTTATCCAATGGGAAAAGTACCAGTGGTTCTGAAGACCAAAAAACAAAACAAAAAACAAACGCAGGCACCGAGCAGGATATGCTCAGATAAAATTGGAAGAGCCTCGCTATCGTTTTCCCTCTTAGCAGCCCTCCCCTCAGCAACTACGCACTTCTTAAATCTGCTCCTTCCCCCGTGCCCAGCGTTTGCCCCTGTGGCGAACTCTGATGTGGCCCCTCCGGGGGGCTAGGGTTGCCCTAAAGGGGTCTGGACTTTCGAAACCTAGGACCTTTGGTTTCGAGCTAGATTTTGACGTGGCGTTTTCTATCTCTGCAAAATGACTCTAGAAATAATAATCGCACACAAGAAGTAACTTTCTCTGCGTCATTAACATGATTGTGATTCCGTTCATCTGCTAGATTTTTCTAGGATTTTCTATCTTTTCGTCTGCTCAATACTTGCCCTCCTCCCAATCCTTTCCTCTCCCTTTACCCAGTGTATGCTTTTTTAAAATTGTATTTTAGATTTTTGGGGACCAGATGGATGGTCTTTAGTGAGGTAGGGTGGTGGACTCTGGCTTTGGTCTGGGATTGGCATCAGGGGCCTGCTCTTCATTTTGTAACACTAACCAAATCACTGCCTTTCTCTGAGCTTCAGTTTCCTCTCCTCTAAATTAGAGATCCTTAAGAATTGTAGGAAACTGCCCATTGCAGCCTTTCTGTGGTAGCGGAAAATTGGAGGCAACCTGGAGACCCATCACCAGGGGAATGGATAAGAAAAATGTGATACATGTAAAAGATGGACCACTAGAATGAATTAGATCTACATACAGCAACAAGGCTGGATCTTTATAAAACAGAATGTTGAGTGAAAAGAGAAACAGAACAAGATTTAAAGTACAATACTGTTTATGTAAATTAAAACACATAACAATACCATATATTTTTCACAGATACACATATATGTAAACAAATACATGAACAGTGAATTGGAAGGACATACATTAAATACACAAGAGTGGGTGTCTATGTGGGAGGGGGGATTGGGTCAGGGATGAGTGATGAAAGGGACGAAACAAAACAAAAGAATAAGAGGGACTCACATGGACCAACGATGATATAGTGTGCCAAGAACTGAGGAGTATGGTCAACTCAATTCTGTGCACCTGAGAGAATAAGTAAATAAAGTATTTGAGTGCCCAGGTAGCAGGATAGCTGGTTAGACTCCCAGGCTTGGCTTTATTCACCCCTAACATCCCTCCCGAGTTTAATCAAAGGTTACCAAAGTCCCAGCTGTATACAGTGGACTCTTCAGAAGGGCTCCCATCCCAGTCTGAGCAGTCCCTCTAGAAGCCATTACTTTGTAGGGAGCATTTTCTAACCCCATTAGTTCACCCTCAAGTTTAATCCCCAATTCCCAGTCCCTATTCTCCATTGTGGTCCACTTTCAGGAACACCTCATTTGTGTTTTTGAGAGGAGACGGACCATGGAATTGGAATGGTACCTGGGGGTTCCAGGCTTTGGGAAGAGATGGAGTTCTCAAGTATCTTGCCCCTGCTCCATGTTCACAGCCTGGGCCAAAGGAGGAAGATTTACGAAATGGGAGTCTACCCTCTTGCTGCATACATATGTACAGTTTTAAAATTCTATTCTCTGACCACTCAACCTCCTGCTGCAGGGACATACTCTAGTTTGTCTCCTTTCAGTTAGGTGCATATGTGTACGTGTGTGTGTTTGTGCCATATGTCTCCACATACAGGCATTTGCTCACATGTGTGCACCAGGCAGTGCTGCCTCCCCACACAGAGTCACACACAGTCTCACTCGACCATACCTCCCCACATGTGGTCATGCAGACAGGAGACACACACACACACACACACACACACACACACAGAGTCAGAAAGAGAAAACATCCAATATAGCATTGTTCTTTTCAGTTTTCCATTTACAAAATCCAATGGTGAATCCAGGCAGTTAGAAAAAAGAAATGGAGGAAAACCTTCCAGAATATATCCTATCTACTCCCACCCCTGTGGTCCCCCCACCCCACTCCCTGGGAAAGGCACCCCCATCACTATCACTGAGAGAACAGGTACCCACCCCCACACCCACTCAGCCACTCTGGCCTGCCTTTCCAGGGCCACTCCACAACCAGGCTCATTAATGTCTCTCCTGCCTAGAGTGCCCTCCCCATTCCTCTTGGATCAAGGCTTCCCCAGTGCTGGGACTGTCTTGGGGGTAGGGAGGGAGCTTAGGACAAGGGTTTCTATCAGAAAGGGAAAGGGGTGTGGATAAATACAGATCTCTCCCTCCCCCAGGAAATGAGAGGGGGACAAAGAATCTGGGCAAGACCAGGCAAAGGAATGCCAGCTTGGCTCACCAGTTCCATAAGAACTGGCCATGATGTGAGTCCAGGGTGGACTCGGCCCTGGGAGGGAGGCTTGGGCTCTCCCACCTGAAGAATCTGGCTGTAGTCTGCTCCACTTTGGTTGGAGGGAAAAAAGGGGAGAAGGGCTGTTCAGGGGAAGGAATCTGGGGGCTGAGGGCCCAGAAGGCCAAGGGCTACCAAGAGGGGCAAGGCCCCTGAGGCTTCAAGGGGACAAAAAGAGGTCAGATAGGAATGGACTCAAGTCCACAATGCCTTGGAGCTTATACCATTATGCATTATACCAAGGCCACCCCCCAACTTTTCATCTTCAGGATAATAGTATGAACCCAGGAGACAAATCTGGGGTTGAGTTCGGCTCTGACCCCAGGTGCTGGTTTCCAGTTACTCTGGGGAGTTTGGCTTTCTCCCTACACTTCCCTGGGGGAATGCTCCTGCCTGTATGGCACCCACATCAGCCCTAGTGGAGCTGGAGTGGATTTCCATCCTCAGGAAGAAGAGTTGGGGGCTGGGGATCCAGGAGGCAGCTCGAAAGAATGCAGCCAAGCTCAGGTCTCTTCAACTTGAGGCGTGCAGCTCACATCCCATTCTTCACCTAGCCTGAGCCCATTCCAAGGGTCCTTCTCCCTCCCCTCCTGGCTTCTTGAACAGATGCTCAAGAAACACTCAGGAGGTCTGGACATGGTGGGAAGGGAGAGGAGACCAGGCTTGGGACCAGGGTTAGCTTAAAACAACAATTGCACACAACGTGGCAATTAAACATTCCCGCTCCCTGGGGACCCAGCACCCCCTTTGATCCCTGTTGTCAGCAGATGAATTTCTCCCTAAAATCCAGGTCTTGCTAAAGGACTTGGAAGGAGAGGGTGCATGGGAGCAGAGGGGGCAATAAGAGCTCTGGAAGTCTATTTTACAGGACAAATTTCCCCCTTCTGGACAATGTCAGAAGGAGAGACATTAAAGCAAGAAAGCCTATCTCCTCAGCTGTTAGTAGAAAAACCTGCATTTTCAGTCTTACTTTCTTTTTCTGAATTGTCACTTCTGAGAGAGAGAGGAAAAGAGAGAGGAGAGAGAGAGAGAGAAAGAAAGAGGAAATGACAGAGATTGTAGAAGTGGAGAATGAGGTGGCAGAGACAGGCCCCACAGAACTAGAAACACCTCTTTTCCAGTCCCCCACCCCGGTCTCCAACCCTGGGGAGGTGTTGGCAAAGGTGCCTAGATTCTGGGTGGTTCCAGGGGCTGGGGCTGGAGCTCAGAAAGAAAGGCTCCTGTAGGGGGCCCACCCTTCCCTTATTGTTTGCCCCAGCAAGGTAGCCATGACCTCCCTGCCTGTCTGCCTCCTGGCCTGCTTCACATGACACAGTAGGGTTCTCTGGGAGCCGGGGCACCTCCTGTGCCCCAGCAGGGGGCGTGAGTCCTCAGGCACTTCTTGAGGTCCTTGTTGAGCAAGAAGCAGACGATCGGGTTGACGGCAGCCTGGGCGAAGCTCATCCAAACAGCGGTGGCCAGGTAACGGTGGGGCACGGCACAGGCTTTCACAAACACTCGCCAGTAGCAGGCCACAATGTAGGGTGACCAGAGGAGCAAGAAGAGCAGTGTGATCGCGTAGAACATACGGCCCAGCTGCTTTTCACCCTTGACCTCGTCCATGCCCAGCAGCCGCCGGCTGGCTGCGTGCCCATTCTGCCTGATACCCAGCAGGGTTGGTGGCATGGGCCCACGGCCAAACCCAGCGATCCAGTTGGCAGCAGCCTGGCCGGTGGCCCCAGGACCATGGAATGTCCAGTTCTGGCTAATGGCTGGCACCATCTGCACTGGCTTCATCTTGCGGTGACGATACTCGAAGAGGAGCAGCTTGCCATAGACAGCATGTGTGGCTGCCATGAGCACAGCCAACATAAGCATGAAGCCCAGCGTGTCATTGGCCTTGAAGTAGCGATGCTCAAAGATGCACTGGTCCTCCTCACGGATAAACTTGTAGGTGCCCACATCAAAGACAGGTGGGAAGGCCATGGCCACAGACAGGGTCCAGGCCATGCAGATGACAGCTGCGCATGTCCAGAGTGTCATGCGCTTGGCGTAGAAGCGATGGTGGGCGATGGCCATGTAGCGGGTGACACTGATGCAGAACAGCATGAAGGCCGCATGGAAGCAAAAGAGCACAGCCATAAAGGCCACAATCTTGCAGCTGAGAGCACTGAAGGTCCATGAGGAGCCGTGGCGCACAGAAGCCAGCACAAAGGGGAAGCAGACGGCAGAGCGTATGCCGTCGGCCAGGCACAGGTCCAGCAGAAAGTAATAAGGAGCCTTGTGCAGGGCACGCTCCTTGAGCACCAGCAGGGACAAGATGGCATTGCCCGCCAGGCTTACGCACATGATCAGTCCCAACAGCACCAGCTTCACATAAGCTGATGCTGATGGCGGGGATAGTGCGCCGCTCACCTCTTGGGGTTCTCCAGTAGCGTTGGCCATACTGAGGGGGCAGGGGCTGCTCCCAGCCTTACAGGATCAGCCAGTCCGGTATTCGATGGGCCCTGGGGGACTCCATCAGTTGTCCTGCTGGGCTGCACCTGCAAATAGGGATAATGGGGAAGAGACAGACAGACAGAGATAGAGAGATGAGGGCGGGAGAGAGACAGAGAGAAAAACACAGAGGCACAGAGACAGAGCAAGAAAGGATAGAACAAAGAGAAAATGGTGACAAAGACATAAATAGATACAAATTGAGACAGCAATGGGAGGGTGAGAGTGAGAAGACATAAGAAGAAACAGAACCAGAGAGACAGGGAAGGAGGGAAAGGAGAGATAGAGATAGAAATGGAGAGAGGAGAGAGAGAGAGAGAGAGAGAGAGAGAGAGAGAGAGAAACACAAGAAAAAGAGACAGTGAGAAACAGGTGGAAAGGAGAGGTGAGGAAGAAACAGAAAGGGCAGTGTTAGTGGGTCTACATGGCCTCCACACTTACTCCCTGGCTGGTGTCAGGTCCTGCCCCTGGCCCACTGCTGCTCCTACCCCCTCCTTGCTGGGCGGGGGGTGCTTCACCTCTCTGGCTTGTCCTCGGTTACCTGTTTCCTCCATTGGTGGTTCTGTGGGGCGGGGGTGTTGGTGCAGCTCTCCTCCCCCTTTGCAAGGCCCTAAGGTTATGTTCCTCAAACTATTTTGACCTCTACCCATAGTAAGACATACATTTTACATCACAACCCGGTACACACATGTGTGCACACAGAGCTGAACCAAAAGTTTCAGAAAACGGTACTGATCCTATGTGTCACATACCCCATTAGTTCTACTCTATTTCATGACTTTTTGTGGATGTTGGTAGCCACTCATTAAATAGGCTTTTTTTAATATATATTCATGATCAGGAATGTGGTTATCATGATCGAGGAAGAGTGGGAAGACCAGTGTGGTTGGAACAGGGCAGGCAAGGGAGACAGTGGTAGAAAGTGAGATCACAGAGGTGTCTGAGGTGTTTGGGGCTGGATTATATAGGGCTGTGGGCCATGACAAGGACTTAGGTTTTTATTTTAAGTCAGGTGGGGAGTATTGTGAATCTAAAGATGTGGGTATGCTTGTGTGCTTTCATTCATTGAAAAACGATTTATTGAGCATCTATTGTATGACAGGCACTGGGAGTACAGCTGTGAGTCAGATGGACAAGCATCCCTGCCCTTATGAAGCTGATATTCTAGATAATAAAGAAGATACATAAGTGAAGTATAGTAGGTCAGATGATGGTAAGTTCCTTAAAAGAAAAGTAAAGGAGGGAAAGGGGATAGGAAGTGCTAGGGGTGGGGGAGGTATGCTTTTGGATGGAATGGAGAGCAAAGGCTTCACGGAGGTGTCATCTAAGCAAAGACTTAAAAGAGGCAAGAGAGTGAGCCATGTGGGTATTGGATGGAAGAGAAGTCCAGGCAGAGGGAACAGCCAGTGCAAAGGCCCTGAGGTGGGATTACATGTGGTATATTTGGGGAAGAGTAAGGAGGCCACTGTGCTTGGAACAGAGTGAGCGATCAGAAAGTAGTAGGAGGTGAAGTCAGAAAAGTGGTGAGGCCAGATCACGTAGGCCATCGTGAGGACCTTGACTTTGAGTGATATGGGAGCCATGGGAACAGAAGCAAGATGTGATGACTCAGGATTGCACAGCATCCCCCGTGCTGCTGGGAGGAGCACACACCATGTGGGGCAAAGGTGGAACTGGAGAGAGTACACAGGAGGCTCCTGCAGTAATTCAGGTGAGAAATGATAGCACTCCATGCCCCTTGCCCTGCTTTATTTTTCTTTCTAGAATTTATCTCTTCTAGCGCACTATATAACTTAACTTTCAAAATTCAGTTTATTATCCACCTCTCCCTGTTAGAAGAAAAGCTCCACAAGGGCAGGGATTAGAGATTCACATGCTCTTCTCCAGAAGAGCAGTACATAGCACATGGTAGACCCTCAGTTAAAGGCTTTCAAATCAGTTAATTGGCTGAGGGACTAAATGGGCTGGTGGCTCAAGGACGGCTGCCTGAAGGCACCCAGGTAGGATAAGCTGAAAGAGCAGCTTGGCCAATACAGGGGTGGGAGGGCATGGGCAAAGCTTGCGCGGGGGTGGGGGGCAGGGGGGAACAGGGGGACTCCTGGTGTGTGCGAGCTGGGGGCAGGGGGAGAGGGAGTGTTATAAGGTAATATGGTAGGTGCCAGAGGGAAGGTAGCAAGGCAACCTGGGAAGAAGCTGAGGAAGCTCAGAACTACTGTTGGGGCTGGGATGGGCTGGAGGTTGGGGGCTACGGGGCTGAATGGAGCCTCTCTACACTCCCCTCCCGGGAAAAAAAGTCACCCCTCTGTACTGTTTCCCAGCTCGCTCCAACCTGGCCTGCCACAGCCACCTTAGGCCAAGCTTTTTTGATGACACCCCAAAGTCTCAGACATGGTGCCAATAGGCCATGAGAAGGTGCCAGGGAAGGGGCTTGGGAGAAATGGATTTGGTGGACCCCCTCTCAGCCCCTCAAGGCCTGATAGCTCCCACAGAACTGTGGACTAGCTGACAACTGAGTGTGTGTAAATGTGCACAAACACACACACACACACACACACACACACACACACACACACACTCCTTAGCTTTGAGGGGAAGCCGGGGGAAAGCATTAAAGACAGAAAGAGATTGAATGTAGAAGAGAGACACACAGAAAGTGACAGAGGAGAGAGGTTTGTGTGTGTGAGAGAGGGACAGAGACATATGAGGGAGAAGGGGAGAAATAGAGAAAGGGGAGCGAGCCTTACACACAAACAGGAAGAGATAGAAATAGAGACAGAAAGGGGAAGAAGAGTGAGAAAAAAGACACAAAGACACACACAGAAACAGAGACAGTACAAGAGACAGAAAAGGAAGAGAAAAAGAGGCAGGAAAATAGAGAATGAAAGAGAGAGTGAGAAGGAGGGAGAGAAAGAAAAATGAGAGAGACAAAAGGAGATAGGGAAAGAGGGAGGGAGAAAGAGAGAGAGAAAGAGAGAGAGATAAGAGAGAGATGCCAGGAAAGAGAGAGAACAATATAGAGACATAGAGACAGGGGTTGAGACAGAGGCAGAGACAGATAGAAGCAGAAACAAAGATGGAGATAGAGAGAGGGAGACACAGAGAAACACACTAAGATCGAGAAGGTGGATACTTTGTAGTCCAGAGTCTCAGTGAAAACAAAAACAAACGCTAAAATGAAACAACACAAAACAATAGCAGCAAACAAACAAAACTCTAGTGTTGCCTAGAAAGCTGGGGCGATTCTACAGGTGAGGAGAGGTTTCTTCTGAGCAGACTGGCAGCCACAGCCTGGACCCATCCTGGGCTAAAAACAGGGCATGCACACAAACACATTCGCACCTGCTCGTGCCCAGACACCCTCAGAAAGTTACGCAGACACCTACACACACGCTCACACGGACACATAGCCTACTGCTATGGAGACCTACGGACAGCAACCAGCTTACACATACGGACCTTGCCCCTCCCATACTCGCACACAGTACATCTGTATGCTGCCTCCTTCCCACAGGCACTGAATACCCCTGTCTAAACACCAGTGCTCCGTCTTCAACAAAGGCATTACTCCCCCTAGGGGACATTTTGGAAATTTGTAAGAGCATTTTTGGTGGCCACAATGCTGACGTGTAGGATGTCCTTCCAACATTTAGGGGTCCAGACAAGGATGCTGGCCATCCAGTGATCTATGGGGCAGTCACACACAGCCAGCATACATCCTGAATCCCCTAGACTTTATACTTGTAATGAGCTGAACCTTGAATCTAACTGTATTTCACATATAAATACAAAATCCCCCTAATTTAATATACCCTAAATTCTCCAGGAATATAGCTGTCAAGTAAATCCAGAGGTGACTGCACTTTGTTTTGGGGAGCACTTTCTTTGAGTTGTTCACTATTTCAGAAAATCTCACCCCTAGGCCTTTGCCTGTCATTTTCCTGCACTTTGGGCATGGGGCAGCCTCTTGAGTTTTCCCCTCCCAAACCCATGTTTACTCACAAGACGTTACAAGCCTCTAACTACCTTATTGAATTTCCTGGGGAGTGCCATGCCCAAACATTTACATATTGAAATACAAATTATTTTCTTATAAATTACTTCCCTTTTACTTATTTATTTGTATTAGTTAATACAATATGCATATTGCATAAAATACTATATGGATTTTCTTTTGAAATTATATGTGCAGAGACTATATTATCTAAGAACTTCATGTCCATATAGTAAAGGGGTGTTACAAAATACGTGTTACATACAAGAGAGTGTTAGGTATGAGAGGGCTGAGAATTGCTCATATACACCGATACACACACACCCACACACACACACACATGTGCAATGGCCCATAAACCCACAATTATAACTCCCCTAACACACACACACACACACACACACACACACACACAGAGATGAACACTCAAATCCCGACAGATAGATACACATATGCAAACCCATTCACACATTGTTCAAATCCTCTCACACACTCAAACTTTTGTGACACAGGCATGTATACAGTGGCATTCCTATATCATCACATACAAACACTGTTACACATGTTAACATTCAAAGTCATTTACATATGCCACCATACTCACATGCACTTGAACCCTCCCACATGCATACACACATATAAACACACACAGGCATGTACACACAGACAGAATCCCCCTTAAATATCCACAGAAATATTTGCATAGAGAAAAAAATAGACAAGCAAAAAACTGCTCATATATACACACATGTACATACTCTAACACACTCTAACACACAGAGGCCGATTGATCCAAACCCTTTCACACAGATTAGGCATAGTCACCAAAACAGACATGTACATCTTGGCACATGTACACACAGATACCCATTCATGTACACACTCACTTATGCAGAGAAGTATACCAGCTCCAACACACACACACACACACACACACACACACACACCCCTCTTTGCAATATGCAACCACAACCAACCACAAAGAGAAAAACCACCCGTGTATACAAACACACTCTTGCACACACAGGGATGTGTACACACAGAAGCATGCTCACATTACTTGATATATATACCCTGCAACAGATGTACACCCAGAGAAAACCCACACATGTGTCCTTCAGACACAGGTGGAAACATTAGCAGAGCTACTTGGCTGGTGGGTACCTGCCACAGCAGGGATCCAGAGCAAGAAGCCCTCTAGAGGTTCAAAGGGAAATTGTAAATGTTTGGATCGCTTCCTATTGAAACATCCCAGATAATCTGATTATTACTTTGATTGCCACCCTGGTTCATCGGTGAGGTTTTTTGGTTTGGCCTATACACGTACAACGTTTGTTTTCCTTTTTAATTTGGCCTCATTTATTTTTCCACAACTTTTTTTCTACAAAAATAGTTGTATGATTGTTGCTGTTATTATTATTATATAGTATAAGGTATTCTTAAGGGAATATAATTGTTTTTTGTTAATTGCCTTGACTGCTGCTTCTTCATAAACTTTTTTTCCCTTCTAGAACATTTCAGATATAAAAACGTACAAAGAATCCTGTAATGAACTTCAGTGCACCCATCACCCAGATTCACCAATGATCAACTCTCAGGGTCTTGTTTTGCCTATAAACTCATCCATTTCCAGAGTACTCTGAAGCATATCTATCATACCATTCATCCATAAGTATTTCTAAAAGGACTCTTTTAAAGACATTACAACAATATAATTTTTATTATCTCTTGGTTCATTTACTAACTTACTTGTGACTGGTTTTTAATATTAAAAGTTAGCCAAATCTGATTCTTGGTGGGATTTCATAATTAATTAATTATTACCTTTTGCTTTTAGGTAAAAATATTTGTCAATAAGTAAATAAAGACCAACTGTAGTTGAGTTGAATTGATTCATTAAAGGGAAAGCAAGGCCTTTATTCAAGGCTTTGTTTCCAGAGTGCTGCTCTTTTAACAGCGCAAAAGACCTCAAGTTTCTCTTTAAAAAAAAAAAAATAGGTTTTCAGGGGCGCCTGAGTGGTTCAGGCTGAGCGTCTGACTTCGGCTGAGGTCATCATCTCATGGATTGTGGGTTTGAGCCCCGTGTTGGGCTCTGAGCTGTCTGCACAGAGCCCAGAACCTGCTTCAGATTCTGTGTCTCCCTCTCTCTCTCTGACCTTCCCCCGCTCATACTCTGCGTATGTGTCTCTCTCTCTCAAAAAATAAACATTAAAAAATTTAAAAAAGATTTAAAAAATAGGTTTTCAGAAGTCACAAAGATCTGATGGCCCCTTCAATACTTTATATTCAAGTAGATTTAATTTTTAAGACACTTCTTTTCCCATCAAAATGGACTTTTTGATTAAAGCTGGAAAATCAGGAGACTCACAAGACAAACACAGTCTTCCCTCAAAAAAATCTAGGCTGTCCCTAATTTGAGCAGTTTAATGAGGATTGTTTCAAATTTGGATTCAGCTGCCAAATAAGCCCTCTCTAGGGAGGCAAACCATAAGAGACTCTTAAAAAACTGAGAATAAACTGAGAGTTGATGGGGGGTGGGAGGGAGGGGAAAGTGGGTGATGGGCATTGAGAAGGGCACCTGTTGGGATGAGCACTGGGTGTTGTATGGAAACCAATTTGACAATAAATTTCATATTAAAAAACAAAACAAAACAAATAAGCCCTCTCTTCCTCAACCTAAATGTCCGATTTGTGTGGGAAAGTTATCAAAAGAAACTTCATTTCCCAGTAGGGTATGTCAGTCAACTGGCCACAAAACACTATCACACAGAGAAATATTTGGAGTTTTTAAAGCATCTCAAAGTGCAAATTAAGAAACCTGGCTCTTTTATGGGATGGGTTATAACATCCTTAGACAGAGCTCAACCAGCTAGTGACAGGGTTGCAGGATTAACAAGTAAAGCTAAGGTGCTCCTCTCAGTAGAATCTCACATGTTAGCAATCTGCCAGAAAATTGTCCACACCACATTTGGGACCAATGAGGTAAAAAGAATAAGAAAGGGGTCATTTTCAATTATTGCTATTAGGAGATATAGTGATGGTGGGTCAAAGGACATTGAAATGACACTAACCCAGAAGATTGTTGAATCAAAAGTGTTTTTCATTTTACATTGAGGAGTCTCTAGATGTTGATTAATTGTGCTCAGTTCATAGTACTAGTCAGAAAACCTGAACAGAAATGCAAGAAGCACCAAAATAAACTAAGGTTGAAATATTCAAAGTGATACATGAGTATTTTGAAATACTGTGGAAACTCTACATTAGTCCATAAACTGATGCTGCTGAGATGGCATGAAATTTGCATTGGGAATTTGTTCTGAAAATGCCAAGATTCATGCACCAAGGAGCACCCACCTATCAAAGTTTGCCTGTAGATCTGATCTCCACAGTATATGATGCTAGGTGGGTTTGATTAAATCCAAACCACTACTCACCTGTGTGTTGGGTTTCTGTGAAGCTTTGATATCAGTACATTTTTCTCTATTGTTCTAAACCTAAGTGTATAAGGATTTTGTAAAAGATTTATGAGCTAAAAGAAAATTTTCAGCATTTTTTTGTGAATGATTCTCATTTGCCGATTTGATGCTTACTTGTTCCAAGACAGCATGGTATTGGCACAAAAACAGACACATAGACCAATGGAATAGAATAGAAACCCCAGAACTAGACCCACAAACGTATGGCCAACTAATCTTTGACAAAGCAGGAAAGAATATCCAATGGAAAAAAGACAGTCTCTTTAACAAATGGTGCGGGGAGAGCTGGACAGCAACATGCAGAAGGTTGAAACTAGACCACTTTCTTACACCATTCACAAAAATAAACTCAAAATGGATAAAGGACCTGAATGTGAGACAGGAAACCATCAAAACCCTAGAGGAGAAAGCAGGAAAAAATACCCTCTGACCTCAGCCGCAGCAATTTCTTACTTGACACATCCCCAAAGGCAAGGGAATTAAAAGCAAAAATGAACTATTGGGACCTCATCAAGATAAAAAGCTTCTGCACTGCAAAGGAAACAATCAACAAAACTAAAAGGCAACCAACGAAATGGGAAAAGATATTTGCAAATGACATATCGGACAAAGGGCTAGTATCCAAAATCTATAAAGAGCTCACCAAACTCCACACCCAAAAAACAAATAATCCAGTGAAGAAATGGGCAGAAAACATGAATAGACACTTCTCTAAAGAAGGCATCCAGATGGCCAACAGGCACATGAAAAGATGCTCAACGTCGCTCCTCATCACGGAAATACAAATCAAAACCACACTCAGATATCACCTCACGCCCGTCAGAGTGGCCAAAATGAACAAATCAGGAGACTCTAGATGCTGGCGAGGATGTGGAGAGATGGGAACCCTCTTGCACTGTTGGTGGGAATGCAAACTGGTACAGCTGCTCTGGAAAACAGTGTGGAGGTTCCTCAAAAAATTAAAAAGAGACCTACCCTATGACCCAGCAATAGCACTGCTAGGAATTTACCCAAGGGCTACAGGAGTGCTGATGCATAGGGGCACTTGTACCCCAATGTTTATAGCAGCACTTTCAACAATAGCCAAATTATGGAAAGAGCCTAAATGTCCATCAACTGATAAATGGATAAAGAAATTGTGGTTTATATACACAATGGAATACTACGTGGCAATGAGAAAGAATGAAATCTGGCCTTTTGTAGCAATGTGGATGGAACTGGAGAGTGTTATGCTAAGTGAAATAAGTCATACAAAGAAAGACAGATACCATATGTTTTCACTCCTATGTGGATCCTGAGAAAGTTAACAGAAGACCATGGGGGAGGGGAAGGAAAAAAGAGTTAGAGAGGGAGAGAGCCAAACCATAAGAGACTTAAAAACAGAATAAACTGAGGGTTGATGGGGAGTGGTAGGGAGGGGAGGGTGGGTGATGGGCATTGAGGAGGGCACCTGTTGGGAGGAACACTGGGAACCAATTTGAAACCAATTTGAAAATAAATTTCATATTTAAAAAAATATATATATATATATGAAAGTATACTGTTAAGGTTTATGGATTCAAAGCCAAACTTCAACTTAGAAGAAGTGAGGTCATGTGTGCTTCCCTGGGTGGTATTTAGTTGGTGTTATTAAGTTGAATATTAAAGACTTATTAAGATGAGTAGAGCAATGTCTGTGTCTCCTTAGGGTAAAAGCTTCTTCAATTATTTTTAAATGCTCAAAATGAAAATTTTTTTTGGATTCAAAATCCATGTGCATTTTTTTTATTTTAGAGAGAGAGCGCACGCAAGTGGGGGAGAGGGGCAGAGGGAGAGAGATAGAATCTTAAGCAGGCTCCATGCTCAACATGGAGCCCCATACAGGGCTCCATCCCACGACCCTGGGATCATGACCTAAGCTGAAATCAAGAATTGGATGCTCAGGGGCCCCTGGGTAGCTCAGTTGGTTGAGCGACCCACTCTTGATTTCGGCTCAGGTGGTGATTTCAGCAGAGAACCTGGGTAACCTGGGTCTCTCTGCCTGGCCATGGCAAAAACAAGTGAGTTAGAAAGGGAGGTGAAACAGAGAGGCACAAACAAGCAGTTAGTTGTTGCATTTCTTAAGAAAGGTTGGTAAGGTGTGAAAGCTTCAGAGAAACCAAAATGGTACCTGATGACCCCAAAGCTGATGCCTTTAAGGTGAGCTTTGATGACCCACAGAATCATGCAGCTATGTTTCACACATTCAAGCTAATTACTGAAGACATCAGGGCAAACTGTGCCTGCACAACCTCCATGGAATAGATCTTACCTTCAACAATAGGCTTTCCAAGACCACGAAGTGGCAGGTCATGATATAAGTTTACATCCATGTCAGAACTACTAATGGTTACTTGTTTCGTTTGTTTTGTTTGTGTTTTTATCAAGAAACATGATTACTTGATGTCGAAGATCTATGCTCAGCACAAACTGATTTACCAAATCATGATGAAAATGTCCATAAATAAGTCATATTACCATAAAATAAATAAAAGCAGTCATGATCAAAGGCTCAGAGGTGGGCATGAATGTTGACCACCGCAAATATGCATGAGTGAATAAAAGTTATATTTCTAGAAGTGAGCTCGTGTGCTGTGAAAAATTCCTGAAAAGATGTCATTTGAATTCAATATTTAATAACTCCCTCAAAACTTTGCATTTTTGTTATCCTTATCACAATTTGTGTAACATAAATAAAATCTATGGAATTTCTTTTCACCAAACCCCAGGATCCCTATATCCTCTTCAGTTTACTCCAATGTGTCATATGGATAGTCCCCTTCTCCATGTGCCAGGTTGGGCATGCCCTAAGACATTCACATCTAGTCACAATGCACAGACCCACTAGCACACATGGACAGATATGTGCACACAGGCACATGTGTACATGGAGATTCAAATTTGCACTCACATCCAGACTTACATCAGTTGATAAGCACAATCAGGTGCATTTGTATATGTACACACACACACACACACACACACACACACCTCCTCTTCTACACAGAAAGTTAGGTATGTGTGTAGGTACCCATCTAACAGCAAATCATGCAAAGATATAAAAACACACACAAACATACACGTACATACATACACACAGATAACTACCCTTCAACAGAAATGGAGGCCTAGGCAGAGAAAAATTCACCATACACATGGGCACATGCAGACACATACACATACAAACCAAATCATACGGGCCTACATGCTTTCAGATACAATCGTGCATATGCATAGACATAAGAACTGGCATTCAGACACAGGTTAAGTCCTATTCACATCCTATAGATCCAGGCCTTCCCCTACCCCCAGGATCTAACATTAAGAGATTAAAATCCACTGTTTTATACAAACCTTGCCCTGGTACACATACATTATACACACAGTACTGACACTCTCACACATACAGGCACATTGCTCAGATTCACTGCTACACACACAGAGGCAGGCATATACTGAGCAATGCAGACTCACACACACACACAGCCATGTAGCCACCGATGCTTATAAACACAGCCAGACACAAACCCTCAGATGCACACACCCATTCACACCTATGCATTCACTTATACAACACAAATACATCCTATTACATGGCCATATGGGCACAAATCCTTTATACACACATATCATCATATATAAACCTGGATACTAACCTTCCTACATGTATAAGCACAACAGAGATTCACACGCACACACTTACATCCTGACTAGTACAAACCTGTTTACATATTCAGATAAAAACACACACAGGGCACCTGGGTGGTTCAGTCAGTTAAGCATCCCACTTCGGCTCAGCTCATGATCTCAGTTTGTGAGTTCAAGCCCCACATCAGGCTCTGCATTGACAGTGTGGAGACTACTTGGGATTCTCTCTCTCTCCCTCTCTCTCTCTCTGCCCCTCCTCCACTTGTGTGCTCTCTCTCTCTTAAAATAAATAAACTTTAAAATACACATACACATGCTCATATATGCAGCATACCAGCATTGCAGGTAACACCTGAACTCACATGGACACACATCATCACAGATACAGATATATGCATTCATTCACCCAGATGTACACTGGGAAATACACATGCATGGCCAAACCCCTTCCATTGACCTCCTAGACACACACTTCCTTTCTCATATGCTTATGGTTTTATATACACAATGGGACACATATAAATATAAAGCCAGTTTTATGTACACATTCTCACATATACACAGGATCCACTCACTCTCTTACACATACACATGAACACAAATAATGTAGGAAATATGCACATAGAAACTACTCCATTGCACTTGCTGATGGGCACATACTGTTACTTACACACCAGGCACATACAATAATTATAGTACTATGTAACACCTGATACAGCACAGAGGACTCATTATGTGCCAGGGACTGTCCTAAGCACTTTTCAAATATTAACTCATCTGATCCTCACCCTATGAGATAGATACTATTATTACCCCTACTTTAAAAATACGAAACTGGGGCTTAGTTGAGATTAGGTGACTTGCCCAAAGCCCCACAGCTAATAAATGACAGAACGAGGATGCAAATCTAGAGCTTACCTCCAGAGACCTTGCGGATCTAACTTACTCACAGGGAGAAACACACTCACCTCACACACACATACAGATACACACCACTCTAGCACAAACACATGCACACACAAGCCACGTACCAACATACATGGGTACCAATAGCCACACACATGTAAGCACATACATACTCACATTTACACTCTACCAGAGGCATATATGCCCTAGGAAATATATATACATTCCCACACATACCCACAATCACACACCCCACCCAGACACACCCACACTATCAAACACACAAAACACCCTGTTATACCACCTACACACCATCTGGACAAGTCCACACTCACATGCAGATACACCAACATTCTCAGATACGTTCCCCGCCCAAATACCCACAAACACTCTTACACACACTATCCAGATATACCCACATGCCCACACCCCCACCCAGATACACTCACACACCCCACCCAGATTCACCTATATCCTCTCATTCACATACCACCCAGATATACCCTATCCATCTCTCATATACCAGCCAGAGAGAAGCCCACACTCCTTTACTTAGATACACACACAACCACACCCCAACACAGATACGTGCACACTCTCTCTTATACACACCATTCAGACACACCCACTTTCACACACATACCCAATACTGATACAGCCACATTCTCTCACAC
This sequence comes from Panthera uncia, assembly GCF_023721935.1. Lineage (NCBI taxonomy): Eukaryota > Metazoa > Chordata > Mammalia > Carnivora > Felidae > Panthera > Panthera uncia. The sequence continues at coordinate 43,598,027 of NC_064817.1, read as the reverse complement.
ACATCCCATCTAAACACACCCATCCTCATACACACCCACCTCAAACACACCTACATTCCACAGGCATTCCACCCAACAACAGCCACACTTCTGCAAACTCCCAACTCAGTACACCCACACTCTCATGTGCAACATTCAAATATACTCAAATCCGTAGACACTCCCAACCTAGAACCGTCATATTTGACCCAGGCACACCTACTATCTTCTTCACACATGGTATCAAGGCACACACCCGCAATGACACACACACCATTCACAGACACTACACTTACATACAGCCAACCCAGATACTCACACTCACAAATTCCCAGCCTAAGTACGTTCACACACACAGCACCTACACATTATCCAGAGACACCTGCTCACACACAAATCTTATACGTATACACCCATTATTTTCTCATGTTCTCTCCCTCTTTCTCTCTCTCTCACACACACCAAACAGACCCACTCACAAAGCCCCACCCAGATACATCCATCCCGATACATATGTATACACCATCCAGATTCATCACAAGTGGACCATCGAGATTCTCTCTCTCTCTCTCTCTCTCTCTCACACACACACACACATCAACTAGATACATTCCACTACAATCTAGACACGTCTGCATTCACACACGCACACACACACACACACAAACACACACACACACATCCCACCCAGATATATTCAAGTCTTACACATGCCATCCAGGTATGCCATCTCAGACACTCCACTACCCAGATACATCCATACTTTCATCCCCTCCACACCAGTCAGATACACTAACACTCCAAACGCACTTTCCACCCAGATATGCCCCCCAAACTCTCTTACACACCCCATCCAGTTATACCCACACTCACACACGTCCAAGTACATCCATACCCAGATACACAACCAAAGCTCTTACAACACACCACCTAGAGATACTACGCACTCCACCACCCAAACACACCTGTGCTTTCACCCACCCACCATTTAGGTACACTCATATTCAAACACACTCCACCCAAACTATACCCACACACTATCTAACACAGAGCCCAAATGTACCACTATGCTCTCTCTCACACACCATCCAGATATACCCACATCTCACACACACGACATCCAGACACACCCACTCACACTCCCCAACCCAGGTAAACCCAAACACTTACAACCCATCCAGATACACCTACACATTTCTCCCACCAGATACTTCCATACTGTCATATCCCTACCATACTCAGAAACACCTGCATACTCTTTTACACATACACACAATCCAGATTCCCCTCTCTTCATCACCATCATCCAGAATACCCACACTCCACACATACAATGCAGATATACCCATACTCTCTCTCACACACTATACACACATCTCATCCACATACACTCCCACACACCAACCATAGATACTTCCCAATTATATGTATACTCACATACACCCCCATCATCACCCAGATATGCCCAAATTCTCCCCCCACACACATACACACCATCTAGATATATTCCATCGCACACTTCCATTGCCTAATAGACTTGTATGCTCACCCACCTACACACTATCCAGATATACCCATATTTAAATGCTCCTACCCCAATACACCCATACTCCTTCATGCACACAGTCTACCCAGAAGCACCCACACTTTCACAGATACATCTACACTATAAAACACATACATCATCCAAACACCCCCTCACTCTCTTGCACCAGCCAGATACACCCGTACACACATACTCCTCAAAAACACACATCCTCACACATATTCCCACTCCCACTCATACCATACCCAATACATATCATACCACCCCCACACCCAAACTCTCACCCATACCATCCTCCACCCAAACAGGCTGATGTTCTCATAACACCTCACAAACACACCATTTACATACACCCACACTCACACTCACCCCTCCCAAATACAGCCAAATTTCTCACATACGTATTTTTCCCAGAAACACCCAGAGTCTCTTACATACACAGAACCCAGATCCCTTCTCTCTCTCTCTTTTTCATTCTCTTACCAAATATACTACCTTCTACACACACACACACACACACACACACACACACACACCACTCTACCTAGATATACCTTTACTTATACATACACATTGACATCTAGATTTCTGCCTTGACGGCATAATTTGGGTGCTCTCTGTGAAAACCAACCTTAAACACTAAACAATGCCATTTTGTTCTGGGCCTTCAATGGTGGGGGGATGGGAAGGGAGGTCTTTATGTTTCAAGAAATCCTTTTCTAAAAGGTCACAAGGTCCCCTTTCCTAAGAGGACTTCAGTCCCTAGGAGGACATCAGCCATGATTGGTTCCCACTTCTTGAGTGTGAATGATGACAGGAATTATCCTGAGACACCTCCCCCCACAAAAACCCAGCACATGGTCAAGGCCAAAGAGGCCCCAGAAGAGGGTCATGGATTGCTTAGGTGTTATAGCTTGCCATCCTGTAGGATGTCTACACAGAGCCAGCTATGGTCTAGCAGGGTGACACTGACTCTTAGACATGCGCATAAACACATGCTGGGGTGTACACACAGCATCACACAGACTCTTAAGTACCGTCCTTTATCACTCTTTCAGTGATTAGGCCTATCTGGGTAAGCCCAAGGCCAAATCTCTCTCACACACACACACCATCAGACAGGCACATGCACAAATACCTACACTTATCCCTACACATAGGCACACTCGCATTGCTCTTGGTCCCATATGTGCATTTCCATTTACTCTCAAATATAGGCATACATGCATGGCATATATTTCCATGACATAACACCCATGAAGGACATACATTCACTCACAAACACAGGTGTACACACAGGCATACTTTCACATGTCCACAGATGGACACACTCTACATCATACCCAGTGAGACAATGAAGAAACATGACACACAGAAGTAAGCTCCCAAATATATATACACACACACACCCAGACATGACCACATAAGCATTTTCACACGCATTCACATGAGGGTGTACTCACACATAAACACCCAGATGTGCACATGCTTGTCAGTGAGATGATGTATTCATATACAGACATTCTAACACACATAGACATATACACACAACTGGGCATGTATGCCTGTGAGCATATTCACATATACATAGACATGTACATCATTCATTCCTATATGCACATAACCAGACACAGAGACACAAATGTACTTACAAAATACACTCACACAATCACAATAAGATATGCACACCATGTACATTCCCACATGTTTATACACCCATATGAGAAGCTATGCAAACAAAAGAAGATCCATTTATACTTATATCCTTAGACAGACTTGGACACAAAGGTCTGTTCACACACATGTGCACATGGAAGAACAGTCAGATATTCTTACATGCTTGTATATCTGCACAAGAAGAACTGATAACACTTTTCACACACAAGCTCAAACATATTTATAGACCAAGAGGGCATGCACATACATTCACTTACACTGTTCTAGAACATATGTTCCAGAATAAACACAAATACACATACACAAATAATTAGAACTACACAAAATGGTACATCCATATACCTGTACAGACTAGCACACACAGGCATATTCACACAAACACACTTAGAGGTGGCAAATATACAGACATGTTCACTCAAATGCACACACAGCCATATGTTCACAGGTAGTAGCATATACTCACACATATACACTCACAGTCACTCACAGGCACATCCATACTCACGCATTCACACTTGCACTCAGAAATTCAAACAAAACACATATTGAGATATGTGCACCAAGTATTATGAAATGTAGTTACTCATGCATCCCACAATCAGACTCGCATTCACACATAACAGTGTACCCACAAACACACATAGACATGTACACAAATACATTCATTCACTTATGCACATAGCCTTTTGTGCATATACACACAGGCACAGACCTCCCCCCACCACAGCCATACCCATATACATGATCAAATGTGTACACATGGGGATACCCACAAAATATATTTTCATGCACAAAACATGTATTCACACACTCCCCTCTATCCACACAATTAGTTCTTTTACTCATGTGATCATCTACACTAACATTCCCCTAATCAGATGTGGACCCACAGGTCTGTCTACAGATGATATGTACTCAAAACACTCACACAGACATACACATAATCCAAAATGCTGGAGAATCCACATGGGCATTAACACACAGACCAACTCATATATATACATGACAGATACACCCACACAGAGGCATGTTCACACATAAATACTCTCCCATACATGCATGGACACACACACACACATGCCCGTATACTCATGAACACACCGTTTAGATATACCTACACTCATATGCACACATAGGCACACACACCAATATACACAGATACAGCTAGACATTCACCTAATTCGGTATGCATACCCAGGCATTCTGAAACCCTCATACTCATATGCATATAATTAGACATGTACATTCAAAGACAAATTGATACCACAAACATACACAACTAGACATTCAACAGACCTGTTGGCTCACAGAAACAGTCTCACTCAGCCTCATAATCAAACATGCCCATTTGCTCACCCAGACCTGCAAAGTCATACCCACTCCCCTGTATACACACAAGCTTACCCAGACATTCACACACTTGCACACACCATCATGTGCCCTGCTCACATACAGGCTCACATATATCCACAATGCCCATGAACAGATACACAGACACACAGACTGCACACAGTTACACATATATACCCACTCTCAGATCCAGATGCCTCTAAACCACAGTCTGGGTACTCTCTTCCAAATTCTTCTTCAGAAAAGTCTACTCCATACCCCAAAGCCCCACCCCTCCCTACCCTCACCATGGGGTCTTCTGGGTCTCAGACTTTCCTCCCCTCCTACTCCTCCCCTGGCCTTAAAGACCTTCCTCCAGCCACCCACCCCTCACGCAATGTCCCACCACATCTCTATGCCCAGAAACCAGCCAGGAGACCCCACTGTCCCCCTCCAACCCAGTCTAGGCTCTAGACTAGGGTCCCTGGGACCCGTCCCCCACAGGTCTAGCTGCCGCATGGGCCACACCCCAGTTCTACCCGAAGCCCTGCCATCTCAGAAGCTTCAGCCTTGTCTCCAGGCCCTGCCAACCACTGACCACAGGCCAAACTCTTGCCAAGTCTCCCCTCAACAGGGAGACGCCTACATCACCAGGGCCAGGAATGCTGCAGGCTGCAAGCCAGGCCTCTGCTAGCTCATGGGGGCTCAAGCCTGTGTGTGTGTGTGTGTGTGTGTGTGTGTGTGTGTGTCTGTCTGTGTGCGTGTGCGCGCACACATGCACGCGCGTGCAAGGGGGCAAGTGCAGGGAAAGGAGACTGGAGTGGAGTAGGGGTGGAAGGCTCTGCCCATAGCCACCACTCATCACTCCCTACAAAGAAAGAGTGACAACACTGAGCTGCTCCTGCCTCCCCTCCACTTCCCAACCCCCATTTGCCTACCTGCTGTCCTCCCTAGATCTCTGCCAAGACCCTGGAGAAGAGGGGCCGGTCCCTCCTCCAAATAATCATTAACAATATTAATCATGAATAATCAGCGATATTGACCATGAGCTTTGCTGATACTGCTTCAGGGCCACTTCTATGCACATCCTTTATTTGCATGCACCAACTCATCTAGTCACTACACACACCCATGATGGGAGGGTCACCAGTCTCTTTGGCGGATGAGAAAACCGAGGTTCAATAAGTGGCACACTTTCACTACAGTTGCAGAGCTAGTAGTTGGGGGAAATGTCCCTGGAGAATCCATGTTCTTCATGCACTAGGCTTCCCTGCCCCTTCAGACATAAGGACCACTGGCCACACTGTGCACAAGATCATAAGATCTGGGGGTCCCAGATACAACACGGGCATCTGAAGCAGAGATAGCCTTGGGTGAAGGCTGGGGCCTACACTGTGGCCCCTGCAGGTTGTGTGGCATGGTCCTTGCCCCCACAGAGCCACCAGGCAGCCTAGGGCCTGGACGTGCTTCCCACCCCCACCTCACTTTCCCTACCAGCTAGGAATCACAGCAATATCTTCAGTGGTGAGTGAGCAAAAGTCTGTGCTACCTGTGGGGAGAGACTGGGGAAAGTAGAAAGGAAGGAAAGCCAGGAGAGAGGAAAGAAGGAAAGGAGGAGTGGGGGGGTGGTCTGGGCTGGGATCAGCTTCTCTGTCATGTCTACCCACCTGCCTGTTCACACACACAGACAGAAATGCACACACCCTGCATGCAGGCCAAGGAACCTGGAGGAGAGTGGAGGAGGAAGGAGAGGGAGATGGAGAGGGAGAGGAGGCAGCCGCAGGAGGCTTAGCCTGCCCAGGGTGCAGGCATTGAGGAGAGCACTGCCAGGCTCCCAGGCATGCCTTCCACAGCTAGCACACAAGGGGACATTAACACAGCCTCTAGCCCCAAAGCGACCATCATGATAAAAACAGACCCCATGTGGGGAGTGGGGAAACAGGTGGTAGTTCCCTTTCTCATGGGACATTTGGGATTGGGGAAGATGGAGATGGCTAGAGGACTCTCCAGGCTTGGGTGTCCAAGTAGTCCTTGTGATGGAACGGGGATGGGGGCGGGGGAGACACACTAACAGAGTCAGAGAGAGAGACAGAGAGCATGGCAGTGATGGAGACTCTGAAATATGTGTGGGGAGACAGAAGAGAAGTCTCAGCCCCTCATCCTTGCTGGAGGGATGCTGACTACTTACCTGGGCTCTCTCAGCAGGGCTGTCTTGGAATCCAGGGAGGGGGCTCAAGCTGTCTCACCGAGGATAAATCACAGCCCAGGCCACATTGTGGGACCCTCAGATGTGTCCTCAGTGATGTGGCGGCCAGTGACACTCCTGCTTCTGTTGCCGTGGATACAGCGGCCGGGCTGGTCTAAAACGCAGACATCAGGGGAAGCAGGCACCGAAGGGGTGCACTGAGCAGGGCTGGGGGCATTAGGGAACACCAAGTGGGCAGCACACAGCCTTGGGGTGCCCAGCCAGCTGGCAGGTGAAGGTCCAGGCAGGTGCTTCCCCCACTACACACTCCCACCCCCATCTTCATGCCACCTCCAAGCTGGGAGGGGGACCAGCGCTGGCCCCTGCTACCCGTCTGCCCGCCTGGCTGCCGGTACCCCCCTCCCCCCGCCCCGTCTGCCTGTTGGCCGCCGCCTTTTGTCCTCAGAAGACACGGTCTCCGCGGGGCCTCTGCCAAGCTTCTAGCAGATGCTCAGGGGCCGGGGCTCCTCTCTGGGAGTACTCTGGCCATGGCCTGGGAGAGCCCCAGGTTGGGGGGCTCTCGTCCAGGCTCACCCCGCTCCACAGGCCTGGCGGGGATGGGGAAGAGGTGCAGGTCCACAGCCAGAGGCAGCAGCAGAGGTGGTGTTGGGGAGGGGATGGACGCCAGAAAGAGGGGGTGGGGTGGAGAGAGAGGCTGGCCAGATAGCTGTGTCCCGGGTTTTAGATCCGGGTTGAGGAGGGTGGCTCAGAGCATCCAAAGGGGGGGGGGGGTCCTGATGCAAAACGGGAGCACCACGGGCCTGCCGGAGGGATGCTCCTGACCTGGCAACCACCCCAGCTCACACAGATCCGGGTCCCAAGATGTTGGGGACACCCGGCCTGGATGGGACATTAGTGGGGAGCCCGGGGCTTTAAGCTGGACCCCATCCGGCCTGTCTGTCCCCCCCTCTCCTCGATTTGCACGGTCCCTGCCTCAGGGGCGGGCGGGGGAGGAAGGCAGGCAGGGAGGGAGCGGGAAGGAAGGAGGGAGGCTGAGCAGGCAGGGAGACTCCCAGCCGCCAGCCTGGTCCTCCCTGGGGCGGGGCGGGGCGCGGTGGGGGCTGGAGAGGCTGGGGAGCTGCAGGCTGCTGGCTGGCCGACTAGGTGGGGACGCTGGCGTGGCAGCTGTGCTGCCCGGACAGTAGCTGGCTGGGGAAGTCAGACTCCTGCTTTTCTGAGATGCTTGAGGGAGGCAGACGTGGACGTGGGGAGAGGCGGCCAAGGGGCTGCTGAGAGAGCAACTCACCTGGGCTACAAGTGCAGAGGAGGCAAGGAAGGGTAGGGGTCCGGGGTCGGATCTGGGCTGAGAGGTCATATGGAAGTTTCTCAAAAGCTTTGGGATGGAGGGGAGGGGCGGGGAATGCTTAGAGCTCTGCGAGGTAGAGCTCATAACCTCATTCGGAATGGGTTGTGTGAGGATTTTCCCAGCAAGGCCTGTGGGCTGGTGTGGGGAGAGGGGCAGGGAGCCCTGCTCAGCTCTGAACAGCCCCTCTCAGGACACCTCCCTTGTCACTCCTACTTTCTCTGTGCCAGTAGACAGGCACACACTCATACTTAAGGCCGTGTTCCAGGACAGCTGAAGGGGACAGGTGAGGAACCCTAGTAGGCAGAGATTTTAAGACAAGAAAAAAATATTTCTGTCCTGAATGGATTCAATTGGGGCAAAATGATACCATAGTGGTTCGCTAATTCATAGCATTCCAAAACTCCGATTCTCTTGATAAAGCAATTTTCTTTTATTTGTTTCCTTCTCTCATCCATTGGCTCACTCATTTCTTAAACATGGCTTTGTGCTAAGCCCCTGGTGGGCACTGGAGATACAGGTGGATCAGACTTGCTCCCTGTCCTTAGGAACCCCTTGCTGTGCTACCAGACTATGGTCCTGCAACCCACTTGCATCTGAATCCCCAGGAGAGCTTGTGAAATGTGGATCTCCAGATTTACTTCCCAGAAATACTAATCCAGGAGGTTTGAGATGAGGCTCCAAAATCTGTATTTTATCAAAGTTGGTTCTTTGAAAAAACTAGAAAAAATGATAAAGCGCTAACACTGATCTGGAAAAAATATATAGAAGGCACATAACTAGTATCAGGAGTAAAAGGAGGAAGCACAATTTGGGTCACAGATACATTAAAATATAAGATAGTATTATGAAGAACTTTATACCAAAAAATTTGAAAATTTTGATAAATGGGAAAATTCCTGGAAAAATACAATTCACTAAAACTCACACAAGAAAACAGCTTAAATGTAAAATATCCTGTAACTATTAAATAATTGAATTTATAATTAAAAAGCTTTTCACAATCTTCCAGACCCAGAGACTGTCAACGGTGAATTCTACAAAATATTTAAAGACAAAATGCACCAATTTTCTAATTTTACACAAATTCCTTCAGGAAATTGGAGACAAATTGTATGATCATTTCAATATATACAAAAAAAGCATCATGACAAAGTTTACCAAGAATATAAGGGAAATTCTCTAATTTAATATATGTAATCTACAAAAAACCTATGGCAAATATCATACCTAATGGGAGATGTTGAATGCTTTCCATCTAAGATTGGGAATGAGATAAGGATGCCCATCATAACTACTTTTATTCAAATTGTACTGAAGTCCTGGCTAGTGCACTAAAGTAAAATAAATAAATAAATAAATAAATAAATAAATAAATAAATAAAAATACATAAGGGTTAGAAAGGAAAATATGAACATGCAGCTTCATTAGTCAAGAAAGTATGAAATAAATCAGCTCACTAAAATGACTAAAAAAGACAATACTGAATGTTGCTAAGAATGTGGAGTGACCGGAATTCTCATTCAATGTTGATGAGAGTATAAATTAATATAGTCACTTTGGAAACTGCTTAGCAATATCCACTGAAGGTGACCATATCCACACCCCATAACTCAGCAATCCTTCTAGGTATATGCCCAACAGAAATGTTTCTATATGTTTACCAAAAGACACATAAAATAATGTTCCTAAAAGCACTATTTGTCATAGTCCAAACTGGAAACAATTCAAATGCTAACAACAGAAAAAGGAGAAATGAATTGTGTCATATTCACACAATGGAATACTACACACCAATAAGAAATACCCCACATCTACACACAATATGGATGGATTCTACAAACATTATGCTGAGCAGAATAAACCACACATACTTCCTAGATATGGAAGTTAGCTCTGAGGACTCTATTGCATTCAGGTTATTTATTATTATTATTATTATTGCAAGAACACTTCATAGGTGGTGCTGTGAGATTCATATTTCATCACACCAGGAGGCATATAATATCTGGTGGTCCTACTTTTAATGATGTTAAGATTCATCAGTGAGTTAAGGTGGTAACAGTCTGATCTCTCCATGGAAAATTTCTCCATCAACCATTTATCTAATGATCTCATCTGTTGATTGTTGTCCGAATCAGTAATTTTTCTAAAACTTTTCTAAAATTCTATCGATTTTCTACATTCTTATATAAGTAAAAAATTTCTTTCATCAACTTGGGCTATTGTGTTATCTAAAATACAGTTAAGACAAGATAAAGATGTAATTCTGTCATTACCGATGTCAATTTGAGAGTAATTGATGCCCTATGGTTCCAATGGTTCAAATGAGGTTTTTGTTTAGACTGTTTCTTTGTTTTTTTGCTTCTTCTTGTTTTTAGTGCCACTGTGAACTCATGGATTTTTAAAAATAAATATATTAGGCGTGTTTCAATCCATTTTAATCATTATTCTGTTTGATGTTCAAATTACCCCTCATTTGGCCAGTGGGAACCCCTTCAAGTTGGTTCCTGTGCTTTTTTGACATGACACTAGTAGTTTTTTATTGTTTTCCTGGCTTCTATATTAAAAGATGTCTCAGGCTCATATTGAATATTTCCTGATCCAGACCTGGAATATATATATTACATATTATATATAATATATATACATATTGTGTGTGTGTATATATATATATATATATAATACACTTTGCATTTCCCACTTTCTTTACGCAAAGGGCACAGCCTGGATATACTGTTTTACATCTTCTGCAAGCACCTATTGAGTGGTTATTATACTCCCAGCACTGGGCTGAGGAACTCAGGCAAGAGCAATCCCACTTATCACCATGTTTTTGTGCATTTTTTGGTACTACAGTTAATTAGGGCTGCGGCTGTTATCTCTGTCTCTCAGGAGACAGTGCTCCTGGATGCCACCTCAGTGTGACTTATTTATCTTTTACTATCTTGCAGTAAGCACTGACAGTGACAAACACTTGTCCCTCAGCATGTCAAAAGAATAAACAAATTTTTAATTACACAAGTTATGCATGAGAACACGCACATTGTGAGACGCTTGAGCAACACAGAAGTGTATGGAATAACAAGCCATTGTTTGCCTTGACTCTCACCCAGTCCCACTACACTTGACTGAAATAATTATTCCGATGGCAGTTGCCAAATGGTGATTTTCTAATTCCAGTATTCCTTCTACCTTTATTAATTCACATCCTACAATAAGGAAGAGCTTCCTCTTCTCCTCCATTTATTTGTTTATTCATTTATTTAGTTTTGTCATATGGATTTGTGGATTCTAATTTTATTGAATAGGTTATACATTGCAGCATTAATTATTTATTTTGATGCTCAAATTAACCCAGAATTTGACAAGGATGGGGGAGTCTTTTTAAGCTTGCTTTTGTGTCCTTTTGATATGCCCATCATTCTTTGAACACTTCCTTATTTTCTGGAACAGCAAGATGTTCCAGGTTCATCTTGTACCTTTCCTGTCCCAGCTCTGGAATCAGCCATTTCTCCAAGAATTCAGCCTTGGTTCCTTTTTGTAGAGATACCAAGATAAGGGTACTAAGTGTACTCACTGCTTCTAGGCCATTTCAGGGCACAGAGCTAGTATAGAAATACACACACACACACACACACATATACATGTATATGTATGTGTGTATATATAGAAATATATACATATAAATACAGAAATATATAGATACACATTATCTATCTATCTATGCAATCTCTGTTATCATCTTAAAAATCATGAGTTCGTCCTAGTACTCCAATTCCAATCTCAAACCACAAGGTTCATTCTAGCCTCCTCATTTTCTAACTCCCTTCTCTAACAGTGAGAAACCTGGTTCTCATTATCTACATTGTATTTGCTTACTTGTTCAATTCTAGGACACACGTTCAGTAGTTTCAGAACTGCCAGCCCACACCACTGTGAAAAATAAAGCTACTAACTAAGGCTCAATATTTGTTTACAGTTCTTTTCCGTTTTCCCCTTCAGTGTAGTTATGTTATTCATTTGAAATAGGCTTGTTTGTTTCTGTTTGTATTCCATTTTGTTTTCCCATCATTGTTGATTGACTGATTATGTAAAACAATAAAATGATTTTAAAAATCAAAATTATACGAAAAAAATAGCCAAAGAAGTGGGTATAATTCCCATCCCTGTACCCTGTTCCCATCCTCCATCCTTTTCATCCCATTCCCACTCATCTCCTGTGGATAGTAAATCCCACTAGTTTCTGGTTTACCCTGATTGTGTTTCTTTTTGCACAAATAAACAACACTGTATTTTTCATTCCTACTTCTTTTTTACACAAAGTATAGCATACTATAGATACACTCTTGCACTTTGCTTTTCTTTGCACTATTTGCTTTACAATACATCCTGAAAATGTATATACTTATAAAAGTAAAATGTATATACTTATAAAAACCTTTTAGTGGTAAAATATAATACAGGAAATACATAAAACATACATTTATTTTTTAAGAATAATTATATAAGCACCACACAGCTTCAGAAATAGACATTGTCAGGGGCATCTGGGTGGCTCAGTCGGTTAAACATCACACTCTTGATTTCGGCTCAGGTCATGATCTCACGGCCCGAGTTTGAGTCCTGCATTGGGCTCTGCGCTGACAGCTCAGAGCCTGGAGCCTGCTTTGAATTCTGTGTCTCCCTCTCTCTCTGCCTGTCCCCTGTTTGCTCTCTCTCTCTCAAGAAAAATAAATAAACATTAAAAAAAAAGAAACAGGCATTGTCAGCATCCTAGAAGTCCTCTGGGTGACTTTTGCCAATCATGGCTCCTTCTCTCTCATCCTGAATGTTATGGTATTTACTTCCTTGCTTTTCTTTTTTCTTTCTTTATTTATTGACACATAATCGGCATACAATTTCTTTCCTTTTCTTTACAGTTAACCACCTTAGTTTCATTTTGCCTTTATTCGAAGATAACACACACACACACACACACACACACACACACAAAAGCGCACAAAAATTATGGACAACTTGATGAGTTTTCACGAAGTGAATATACCCAAGTCAAGAAACAGATCATGCCCCCAGAATCCCCAACTGTGTCTCCTCCCAGTCACTTTCTACCTCAAGGTGGGCAACTACTCTGACTTCTAAGAACATGGTTTACTTTTGCTCTTTACATAAGTGGAAAGCTAATGGAGGGTAGCTTTTTTTACTTAATTATGTTTGTGAGATTTATCCAGTCCGTTGTATGAAGATAGTTCATTCTTATTGCTGAATAGCATCTCATTGTATGAATACACCACAATTTAAAAAAATCTGTTTCACTGGCATTGTTGGAAACTTGAGTTGCGTATACATAGCTTGTAAAAGAAAGAAAAAACCAAACTGAAGATCACGGCCCCATAGGTGAGACAGACAAATGAGGCAGAGTTCCAGAACAAGCTCTTTATGAGAACTATACATGTGGAGTTATGGATAGATGGACTTTGAGATGTTGGAGGTAAGTTTTGAAGGATGAGAAGATAGGATCTCTCTAAGAAGATATATAGAGAGAGAAGAGACGGAAAGAGACAGGGAGCTTCCGGGCAGAGGGAGAGCATGGTGAGGATCTGGGAACCAGTAACATCTGGGGAAGGCTAAGTCAGAGGGGGCTGCATTTAGAGGTGGAAGGGAGAATCAAGGTAGCAGAGTAGATTGGTAAGGCAAAGGATATGTCACAAAAGTCCTAGGGTGCTAGGTTAAGAAGATGAGACTTTATCCCTTAGGGGATTGGAATGCTACTGAAAGATTGTTTTCTCTCCTCCTCATTCATTTTTTCTCTTTATTTTTATAGCAGGGGCATCATATGGCCTATTTTGCAGTTTAGAAGGGTCCCTCTGGCCATGGCAGGAATGATGGATTGGAAGGGGAAGAGCAGGAGGCAAGGAGACATATTGGTGGTTAAGAGTGAAAGTTCTGGAGTCAGGTTTCCAAATTTTGTCCAGCCCAGTTCTCTCTCCTGATCTCCAGACTCTCATATCCAACTTACCACTCAACATGTCCACTTGAATGTCTGCTCGGTATTCTGAAACTCAACACAAGCAACAATGAACTCTTGACCTTACCCCTAAAACCTGCTCCTCTTGCAGTCTTGTTCTTATCACATTGGCAATTTCATCCTTTTGGTTGCTCAGGCCACATTCTTAGAGTTATTCTTTACTCCTTTCTCTTCCGCACCCCACATCCAATCCATCCTGAAGTCTACTAACCTATTCATTTGCATTTCCTAGATTTCATATAAATGGAATCATACAATATGTTTGCTTCTTTTTTATTGTCTGGCTTCTTTCACTCAGCATAATTAGTTTGAGATTCATCCTTGAGGTTGCGTGTGTCAACAGTTCATTCCTTTTAGTGCTGAGTAGTATTGCATTGTATTTATATACAACAATTTCTTTATCCATTCACCCATTGATAGGCATTTAGGTCATTTCCAGTTTTTGTCTATTACAAATAAAGCTACTATGAAGATTTGTGCACATGTCTTTGTATGGACATACGCTTTCATTTCTCCTGGGTAAATACATAGGAATGAGCGTATAGTAGATGTTTAATTTTGTGAGAAACAGTTAAACTGTTTTCCAAAGGTTGTACCATTTCATTCCCATCAGCTGTGTATGAGACTTCCAGTTCCTTCATATCCTTGCCAAAACTTGCTATGGTCAGTCTTAAAATTTTAACCATTTCAATAAGTGCATAGTAGTACGTTATCATGGTTTTGATTTGCATTTCCCTAATGACCAATGATGTTTAGCATTTTTTCATGTGTGTATTTGTCATCTGTACATTTTCTTTAATGAAGTGTCTATTCAGATCTTTTGCCCATTTAAAAAAATGTGCTGTTTGATTTCTTATTATTGAGTTTTTCAGAGTTGTTTTTATATACTCTGGGTACAAGTTCTTTATTACGTATATATTTTGCAAAAATTTTTCTCCCACTCTGTGGCTTGCCTTCAAATTTCATAACAGTCTCTTTTTGAAGAAAAATTTCTAGTTTTGATGAAGTCCAACTTATCAATACTTATTTTATAACCATACATTTTGAGTCCTGGTTAGGAAATATTTACTAAACCAAAGGTGACTAAAATTTCCTTCTATGTTTTCTTTAATAAATTCTTAGTTTTTTGTTTTACATTTATATGATCCATTTTTGTATAATGTTGTGAGGTAACTCTCAAAGTTCTTTTTTTTTTTTTTTTTTTTTTTTTTTTTTGCATATGGCTCTCCAATGGTTCCAGCACCATTTGTTGAAAATGTTATTCTTCCCCTCATTGAATTGCATTTATACTTTTGTGGAAAATTAATTAAACATATATATGGGCCTGTTTCTTGACTCTCTTTTTCACTGATCTTTACACCAATACCACATTGTCTTGATTACTGTAGTTTGAAATCAGGTAGTGTAGGTCCTCTAACTTTGTTCTTTAAAAACATTTTTTTGGCTATCCTAGATCCTTTGCATTTTCATATGAATTTTAGAATTGGTTTGTCAATTTATGTATCTTAGCAATATTGAGTCTTCCAGTCTGTGAACATAGGATATCTTTCCATTTATTTAAATCTTCTTTAATTACTCTTAGTAATGTTTTGTAATTTTTGGTGTATACGCCTTGCACATTTGTGGTCAAATTTATCTCTAAGTACTGTATATATTGTAATGCTATTTTAAATGGTATTTTTATTTCAAATTCCAATTGTTAATTGCTAGTATATAGACATGTAGTTGATTTTCAATATTGAGGTTTTATCCTGCAAAGTTGCTTAATTCATTTGGAAGAGGTGTGTGTGTGTGTGTGTGTGTGTGTGTGTGT
>NC_064817.1:43565113-43581606 GCF_023721935.1 Panthera uncia | reverse complement strand
TTCTGTTGCTTTGGGATGCAGAGTTCTAAATATATCTGTCAAGTCCATCTGATCCAATGTATCATTCAGGGCCCTTGTTTCTTTATTGACCGTGTGTCTAGATGATCTATCCATTTCTGTAAGTGGGGTGTTAAAGTCCCCTGCAATGACCACATTCTTATCAATAAGGTTGCTTATGTTTATGAGTAATTGTTTTATATATCTGGGGGCTCCGCTATTTGGCGCATAGACATTTATAATAGTTAGCTCTTCCTGATGGATAGACCCTGTGATTATTATATAATGCCCTTCTTCATCTCTTGTTACAGCCTTTAATTTAAAGTCTAGTTTGTCTGATAGAAGTATGGCTACTCCAGCTTTCTTTTGGCTTCCAGTAGCATGATAAATAGTTCTCCATCCCCTCACTCTCAATCTAAACGTGTCCTCAGATCTAAAATGAGTCTCTTGTAGACAGCAAATAGATGGGTCTTGTTTTTTTATCCATTCTGATACCCTATGTCTTTTGGTTGGCGCATTTAATCCATTTACATTCAGTGTTATTATAGAAAGATATGGGTTTAGAGTCATTGTGATGTCTGCATGTTTTATGCTTGTAGTGATGTCTCTGGTACTTTGTCTCACAGGATCCCCCTTAGGATCTCTTGTAGGGCTGGTTTCGTGGTGACAAATTCCTTCAGTTTTTGTTTGTTTGGGAAGACCTTTATCTCTCCTTCTATTCTAAATGACAGACTTGCTGGATAAAGGATTCTCGGCTGCATATTTTTTCTGTTTAGCACACTGTAGATATCGTGCCAAGCCTTTCTGGCCTGCCAAGTTTCAAAGGAGAGATCAGTCACGAGTCTTATAGGTCTCCCTTTATATGTGAGGGCACGTTTATCCCTTGCTGCTTTCAGAATTTTATCTTTATCCTTGTATTTTGCCAGTTTCACTATGATATGTCATGCAGAAGATCGATTCAAGTTACGTCTGAAGGGAGTTCTCTGTGCCTCTTGGATTTCAATGCCTTTTTCCTTTCCCAGTTCAGGGAAGTTCTCAGCTATAATTTCTTCAAGTACCCCTTCAGCACCTTTCCCTCTCTCTTCCTCCTCTGGGATACCAATTATGCGTATATTATTTCTTTTTAGTGTATCACTTAGTTCTCTAACTTTCCCCTCATACTCCTGGATTTTTTTATCTCTCTTTCTCTCAGCTTCCTCTTTTTCCATAACTTTATCTTCTAGTTCACCTATTCTCTCCTCTGCCTCTTCAATCCGAGCTGTCGTCGTTTCCATTTTGTTTTGCATTTCGTTTAAAGCACTTTTCAGCTCCTCGTGACTGTTCCTTAGTCCCTTGATCTCTGTGGCAAGAGATTCTCTGCTGTCCTCTATACTGTTTTCAAGCCCAGCAATTAATTTTATGACTATTATTCTAAATTCACTTTCTGTTATATTATTTAAATCCTTTTCGGTCAGTTCATTAGCTGTTGTTATTTCCTGGAGATACTTCTGTGGGGAATTCTTCCGTTTGGTCATTTTGGATAGTCCCTGGAGTGGTGAGGACCTGCAGGGCACTTCCCCTGTGCTGTGGTGTATAACTGGAGTTGGTGGGTGGGGCCGCAGTCTGCCCTGATGTCTGCCCCCAGCCCACCACTGGGGCCACAGTCAGACTGGTGTGTGCCTTCTCTTCCCCTCTCCTAGGGGCAGGATTCACTGTGGGGTGGCGTGGCCTGTCTGGGCTACTTGCACACTGCCAGGCTTGTGGTGCTGGGGATCTGGCATATTAGCTGGGGTGGGTAGGCAAGGTGCACGGGGTCAGGAGGGGCAGGCTTAGCTCGCTTCTCCTTAGGTGATCCACTTCAGTAGGGGCCCTGTGGCAGCGGAAGGGAGTCAGATCCGCTGCCGGAGGTTTGGCTCCACAGAAGCACAGAGTTGGGTGTTTGCGCGGAGCGAACAAGTTCCCTGGCAGGAACTGGTTCTCTTTGGGATTTTGGCTGGGGGTTGGGCGGGGGAGATGGCGCTGGCGAGCGCCTTTGTTCCCTGCCAAGCTGAGCTCTGCCGTCCGGGCTCAGCAGCTCTCCCTCCCTTTGTCCTCCAGCCTTCCCGCTTTCTGAGCAGAGCTGTTAACTTATGACCTCCCAGACGCTAAGTCGCACTTGCTGTCGGAACACAGTCCATCTGGCCCCTCCGCTTTTGCCAGCCAGACTCGGGGGCTCTGCTTGGCCGGCGAGCCGCCCCTCTGCCCTGGCTCCCTCCCACCAGTCCGTGGAGCGTGCACCGCCTCGCTGCCCTTCCTACCCTCTTCCGTGGGCCTCTCGTCTGCGCTTGGCTCTGGAGACTCCGTTCTGCTAATCCTCTGGCGGTTTTCTGGGTTCTTTAGGCAGGTGTAGGTGGAATCTAAGTGATCAGCAAGACGCGCGGTGAGCCCAGCATCCTCCTACGCCGCCATCTTCCCTCCCAAGTAATTTCTTAAGAAAGGTAAAATTTGGGGTCTTTGCGTATCTGAAAATGTGGCATTATTTTACCTTCATATCTGGATGATAGTTTGGTTTTAGAATTTTATCTTCTAAATATTTTTTCTTCTCAATTTTGAAGGTATTGCATTTAGTGTGTCATGTTGCTGATTAGAAGTTGGGTGCTAATGCTATTTTCATTGCTTTGTTGGCAGCTTGTTTCCCCCATCTCTGAAATCTGATGATTTAAAAAAAAAAATATGCTAAGTGTTTTGTAATTGTTATGCCCAGAATTCGTGATCCCCAAAGACCACTAGGGAGCCGAGTCCGATGCAAAAGCAACAGAACCTTTATTCGAGCTAGCTCAAGCTCAATCCCCTACCTGCACCGACGCAGTGGTGAGATACCAGGGAGAGAGAGCGAGTTTCAAAAGCACAAAGGTTTTATAGGGGTCTAGGGGCAGTTGGTGAGGTAATGGCTGTGGCCTCAGCCAATTGGCTGGGGAAGGGTCGTGGCCTCGGCCGATTGGCTGGGGAAGGGTCGGAGTCCTGTTATGCAGGTCGCTGGGCGTGTTTTGATCAGAAAGTTTGAATGGGTGAGCGGGAGGTTACTCAAGGGGAGGAGGCGCAGTCTGAGGTTTCTGTGATTTTCCCGGAAAAGGGGTCATGTCGGGGACATAGTCACTCAAGGTGGAGAACACAGAACAAGATGGAGTCGGCCGGCGTAGGCCCGCCCTTTCAGTAATGTCACAGTGATAGGCCCAAAAGTGTGATGTTTTGTCCCTCACCTGTTTTGGTAGACACATGGTGAGCAGTCTTTTTTAATGTAAAGACTCATATCTCTTTACTCCGAAAAATTGTTTTATTTATTAATGCCCTGTTCTTTATTTTTGCTGTTCTCTCTTTCTAGAATTCCTATTATTTGGATACATCTCCTGGATGATTGTTTTTGTCTTTGCATTTTATTTTCTCTCACATTTTCCACATCCTTGTGTGCTTATTTTTTTAATTAAAAAATTTTTTACACTTATTTGTTTTTGAGAGACTGAGAGAGACAGAGAACAAGTGGGGGAGGGGCAGAGAGAATGAGACACAGAATCCAAAGCAGGCTCCAGGCTCTGAGCTGTCAGCACAGAATCTGATGTGGGGCTCGAACTCACAAACCATGAAATCATGACCTGAGCTGATGTCGGATGCTTAACTGACTGAGCCACCCAGGCACCTCTGTGTGGTTATTTTTAAAGACATTGTTATTAGAATAATATAGATTTACATTCAGTTTTAAGAAACAATATACTTTGCCTAGTTTCCCAATTATTACATTTTGCAGATTACTTTGATATTACAACTAAGATATTTTAAAAATTAATATACTTTTATTTTTAGTCAGTTTTATGTTTATAAAAAATTGGCTAGAAAGTAGAGTTCCCACACCCCTGTCAATCTCCCCTCAGCTTGCCCTATTACTAACAACTTGCATTAGTGTGATATATTTGTTACAATTTAAAGGTTGATATAGGTATATTATTATTCACTAAACTCAGTTTATATTAGGTTCATTCTGTGTTGTGAATTCTGAGTTTCAACAAATGCATTATGACATGTGTCCACCATTACAGTATCAAACCAAATATTTTTGCTACCCTAAAAATTACCTTTCCTCCACCACCCTCTCTCCCCCAAAACCCTTACCAACCACCAATTTTATGTCAATAGTATTGTTTTTTAAATTGTGATAAAATATACATAACATATTTACCACTTTAACCATTTTTGAGTGTATAGTTCCGTAGTGTTAAATATATTCACATTGTTGTGCAACTAATTTGCAGGAGGTTTTCACCTCAAGAGTGTCAGAGACCTCTAACACTAGGCCTACTAGGAATTGTTTTTGTGTGTGTATATGTATGTAGGTTTATTTCAATTCCAGCTAGTTAACATAGATTGTAATATTAGTTTCAGGTATACAATATAGTGATTCAGAACTTCCATACAATACCTAGTTCTCATCACAAGTGCACTCCTTAATCCCCATCACCTATTTAACCCATCCCCCAACCCACCTCCCTGCTGGTAACCATCAGTTTGTTCTGTATAGTTAAGAATGTGCTTCTTAGGTTTTTTTTCCCTCTCTCTCTTCCTCCTTCCCTCTTATTTCCATTTTGCTTGTTTGTTTTGATTCTTAAATTCCACATATGAGTGAAATCATGTCTTTCTCTGACTTATTTCATTTAACATAATACTCTCTGTCTCCATTGAAATGGCGAATGTCAAGATTTCATTCTTTTTTGTGACTGAGTAGCATATATATATATATATATATATATATATATGCATGCCTTATATTCCATATATATATTCATCAGTCAGTCAACACTTGGGCTGTTTCCATAATTTGGCTATTGTAGATAGTGCTGCTCTAAACATAGAGGTGCATGTATACCTTTGAACTAGTATTTTTGTATTCTTTGGATAAATACCTAGCAGTACAATTGTACAATTGCTGGATCATAGAGTAGTCCTGTTTTTAACTTTTTGAGGAACCTCCATATTGTTTTCCAGAGTGACTGCACCAGTTTGTATTCCTACCAGCAATGTTGCTCTTTCTCTGCATCCTCTCCAACATGTTATTTCCTGTGTTGTTAATTTTAGCCATTCTGACATGTGTGAGGTAGTATTTCATCATGGCTTTGATTTGTATTTCCTTATCCCTTTCTGCAGAGATAAAAGAAGTAAAAAATAGCCAGAATGAAATTAAAAATGCTATAACTGAGCTGCAATCACGGATGGATGCAGCGGCGGCAAGGATGGATGAGGCAGAACAGAGAATCAGCGATATAGAGGACAAACTTATAGAGAATAATGAAGCAGAAAAAAAGAGGGAGATTAAGGCAAAAGAGCACGATTTAAGAATTAGAGAAATCAGTGACTCATTAAAAAGGAACAACATCAGAATCATAGGGGTCCCAGAAGAGGAAAAGAGAGAAATAGGGGTAGAAGGATTCTGTGAGCAAATCATAGCAGAAAACTTTCCTAACCTGGGGATTTGTATTTCCTTGATGATGAGTGATGTTGACCTTCTTTTCATATGTCTGTTAGCCATCTGGATGTCTTCTTTGGAAAAATGTCTATTCATGTCTTCTGCCCATTTCTTAAATGGATTATTTGTTTTTTGGGTGTTGAGTTGTGTAAGTTCTTTATATATTTTGTATTCTAACCCTTTATCAGATATGTCATTTGCAAATATCTTCTCCCATTCTGTAGGATGTCTTCAGTTTTGTTGATTGTTTCCTTTGCTGTGCAGAAGCTTTTTATCTTGATGAGGTCCCAGTAGTTCATATTTACTTTTTTTTCCTTTGCCTCCAGCAACGTGTCTCCTAAGAAGTTGCTATGGCTAATATCAAAGAGGTTTGCTGCCTGTGTTCTCCTCCAGGATTTTGATGGTTTGCTGTCTCACATTTAGATCTATCATTCATTTTGAATTTATTTTTGCATATGGTGTAAGAAAGTGGTCCAGTTTCATTCATCTGCATGTTGCTGTCCAGTTTTCCCAACACCATTTGTTGAAGATACTGCCTTTTCCATTGGATATTTTTTCCTGTGTTGTCAAAGATTAGTTAACCATATAGTTGTGGGTGCATTTCCGGGTTCTTTATTCTGTTCCGCTGATCTGTATGTTTTTTTGCTAATCCAAACTGTCGTGATGGTTACAGCTTTGTTATATTGCTTCAAATCTGCAATTGTGATGCCTCAACTTTTTCTTTTATTTTTCAGGATTTCTTTGGGTATTCAGGGTCTTTTGTGGTTCCATACAAATTTTAGGACTGTTTGTTCTAGATCTGTGAAAAATGTGGTGGTATTTTGATAGGAATTTCATTAAATGTGTAGATTGCTTTGAGTAGTATAGTTATTTTAACAATGTTTGTTCTTCCACTCCATGAGCATGGATTGTTTTTCCATTTCTTTGTGTCCTCTTCAATTTCTTTCATAAGTGTTCTATAGTTTTCAGAATACAAATCTTTCACCTCTTTGGTTAGGTTTATTTCTACATATCTTATTGTTTTTGGTACAGCTGTAACTGGGATTGATTCCTTGATTTCTTTTTCGGCTGCTTCATCATTAGCATATAGAAACGCACGCTTTCTACACATACCCTGCGACTTTACTGATTTTATATCCTGCGACTTTACTGAATTCATATATTAGTTCTAGCAATTTTTTGGTGGAGTCTTTTGGGTTTCACAAAAGTATCATGTTGTCTGCAAATAGTGAAAGTTTGACTTCTTCCTTGTAGATTTGAATGCCTTTTATTTTTTTTTTGTTGTTGTTTGATTGCTAAAACTTCCAATAGTATGTTAAATAGTAATGGTGAGAGTGGCCATCCCTGTCTTGTTCCTGACCATAGAGGAAAAGCTCTCAGTTCTTCCCCATTGAGAATGTCATTGGCTGTGCGTCTTTCATATATTGCTTTTATGATGTTGAGGTATGTTCCATCTATACCTACTTTGTTGAGGGTTTTTATCAAGAATGTATGCTGTATTTTGTCAAATGCTATTTTCTGCATTGATTGAGAGGATCATATGGTTCTTATCCTTTATTTTGTCAATGTGTTATATCACATTGTTTTACAAACACTGAACCACCCCTGCAGCTCAGGAATAAATCCCACTTGATCATGGTGAATGATTCTTTTAATATACTGTTGGATTTGCTTTGCTAGTATCATGTTGAGAGTTTTTGGATCCATGTTCAACAGGGATATTGCCCTGTAATTTTACTTTTTAGTGGGGTCTTTGTCTGGTTTTGGAATCAAGGTAATGCTGGCCTCCTAGAATGAGTTTGGCACTTTTCCTTCCATTTCTATTTTTTGGAACAGTGTGAGAAGAATAAGTATTAACTCTTCTTTAAATGTCTGGTAGAATTCCCCTGGGAAGCCATCTGTCTCTAGAGGTTTGATTTTTGGGATATTTTTTATTAGTGATTCAGTTTCTTTGCTGGTTATGAGTCTGTTCAAATTTTCTGTTTCTTCCTGTTTCAGTTTTAGTAGTTTATATGTTTCTAGGAATTTTTCCATTTCTTTCAGATTGCCCAGTTTGTTGGCATGTAATTTTTCATAATATTCTCTTTTAATTGCTTGTATTTCTGTGCTGTTGCTTGTGATCTCTCCTCTTTCATTCATGATTTTATTTATTTAAGTCATTTGTCTTTTCTTTTTGATAAGTCTGGCTAGGGGGATATCGATTTTATTCATTCTTTCATAGAATGAACTTTTAGGGGTACCTGGGTGGTTCAGTCAGTTAAACATCTGACTTTGGCTCAGGTCATGATCTCACAGTTTGGGAGTTCAAGCCCCGTGTCGAGCTCTGTGCTGACAGCTCAGAGCCTGGAGCCTGCTTTGGATTGTGTCTCTGTCTCTGTCGAGCCATGCTAGTGCTCTCTCTCTCTCTCAAAAATAAATAAATATTTAAAAAAATAACAACAAAGAACCAGGTCTTAGTTTTGTTTATCTGTTCTACTGGGGTTTTGTTTGTTTGTTTGTTTGTATTTTTCTATATCATTTATTTTTGCTTTAATCTTTATTATTTCCCTTCTTTGGCTTGCTTTAAGCTTTAAGCTTTATTTTCCATTCCTTTTCTAGCTCCTTAAGTTGTAAGGTTAGGTTTTGTATTTGAGACTTTTCTTGCTTCTTGAGGTAGACCTGTATTGCAATATACTTCCCTCTTAGGACTGCCTTTGCTGTATTCCTAAGGTTTTGGACTGTCATGTTTTCATTGTCATTTGACTCCACGTATTTTTTAATTTCTTCTTTAATTTCCATTTATTTTTTTAGTAGGATGTTCTTTTATCTATCCCCATGTATTTGCAGTCTTTCAAAATTTTTTCTTGTGGTTGACTTCAAGTTTCATAACATTGTGGTCTGAAAATATGCATAGTATGATCTCAGTCTTTTTGCCCTTTTGGAGGTCTGTTTTGTGACCCAGCATGTAATCTATTCTGGAGAATGTTCCATGTGCACTAAAAAAACCTGTGTATTCCACCGCTTTTGGATGAAATATTCTGAATATATTCATTAAGTCCATCTGGTCCAGTGTGTCATTTAAAGCAATTGTTTTCTTATTGATTTTCTGCTTAGATGATCTGTCCATTGTTGTAAGTGGGGTGTTAAAGTCCCCTACTATTGTTGTATTATTGTCAACTAGTTTCTTTATGTTTTTTATTAATTGATTTATATATTTGGGTGCTTCCAATTTGGGCTTATAAATATTTACAATTGTTAGATCTTCTTGATGGATAGACCCCTTAATTATGATGTAATGCCCTTCTTCATCTCTAATTACAGTCTTTGGTCTAAAATCTAGTATGGCTATTCTGGCTTTCTTTTGATGTTCATTAGCATGAAAGATGGTTCTCCATCCTTGACTTTCAATCTGCAGGTGTTTTTAGATCTAAAATGAGTATTTTTTAGGCAGCATATAGATGGGTTTTTTTCATCCATTCTGGTACCCTATGTCTTAATAAGTATTTAGTCTATTTATATTCAGAGTGATTATATTGAAAGATATGAATTTAGTGCCATTGTGTTACCTGTAATATTTGTGTTTCTGGTGATGCCCTCTTTACCTTTCTGGTCTGTGTTACTTTTTGTCTTTTTTTCCAATGGAAGAGTCTTCTTTAATATTTCTTGGAGTGCTGGTTTAGTGGTTATGATCTCCTTTAGTTTTTGTTTGTCTGGGAAACTCTTTATCTATCCTATCTGAATGACAGCTTTGTTGGATAAAATGTTCTTGGCTACAGATTTTTCACATCCAGCATGTTGAATATATCATACCACTCCCTTCTGGCCTACCAAGCTTCTGTAGACAGATCTGCCATGAACCTGATCTGACTTCCCTTGTAGGTTAAGGACTTTTTTTTCCCTTGCTGCTTTCAAGATTCTTTCCTTGTCTGCATATTTTGTGAACTTGATTATGATAGGTCTTGGTGATGGCTGGCTTTTGTTGAATTTAATGGCAGATCTCTGTGCTTCCTGGATTTTGATATCTGTTTCCTCCCCCAAATTAGGGACGTTTTCAGCTATAATTTTCTCAAATAAACCCACTGCTCCTTTTTGTTTCTTTTCTGCTTCTGGGACTTCTATGATACGAATGTTATTATGCTTTATGAAATTACTGAGTTCCCTATGTCTACATTCTTGATCCAATAACTTTTTTCCAGATTCATAATTTTCCATTATTTTTAAATGTTTATTCATTTTTGAGAGACACAGTGTGAGTGGTGGAGGGGCAGAGAAAGAGGGAGACACAGAATCTGAAGCAGGCTCCAGGCTCTGAACTGTCAGCACAGAGCCTGATGCGGGGCTTGAACCCACGAACTGTGAGACCATGATCTGAGCCGAAGTCAGATGCTTAACCAACTGAGCCACCCAGGCGCTCCCATAATATTCCATAATTTTATCTTCTATATCACTGATTCATTCCCTTGCTTCAACCATCCTCATTGTCATTGTACCTTTTGGTTTTGCTTCTTGGTTATAGCATTTTTTTATTTCAGCCTGACTAGTTTTTGGTTCTTTTATCTCTGCATTAAGGGATTCTCTAGTGTCTTCTATACTTTTCTCAAGTATCCTTATGATTATTATTTTAAATTCTGGCTCAGATATCTTATTTGTATCTGTATTGATTAAATCCCTGGCCATGACTTCATCCTGTTCTTTCGTTTAGAGTGAATTCCTCCATTTTGTCATTTTGTCTGGGTCACTGCTTTTTTGTGTGTGTGTGGTTGTTTGGAAAGTCTGTGTTATTATTCATGCTCCTGAGAGTAATGGCTATATTAAGAAGAGGTCCATCAAAAAAAGGAAGCTAGATCCTATTTGTGTTGGAGCTGACCCTACTCTCTGATCAGTAGGCTTGGTGCATGGGAAGGGTTTGTGCTGGTCTTCTGATGGTGGAGCCTGGTGTGTTGATTCTCAGGTGCACTTGCCCTAGTTGAGATGCACCTGCAGGGTTCGGGGGGGCGGGACTTGGTGTAAGCTTCTCTGGCCTTCACTGCATGGCCCTGATTTGTTCACTGAAGTTGGTCAGTGCTGATGAGCTGAGGGAAGGGTTGGAAATGGCCTCACCCCGCTCTTTCATCCCTGGAGCAAGGAGTTTACACCTGCCACTCTTTAGGGAGCCCTACAGATGAGCAATCACCTGTCTTGCATCCCTGGCTTCTGCCATATTCCTGGCTTCACCCTGCCTGCATCTGAACTGTCTGCCTGCCAGGCGTCACAGAACTCCTGTGTTTTATCTAAGGCATGTGGCTCGCTTGCACAACTCCAACTCCAACTCCAACTCCAAATTTTAGAGACCCGTGCTGGTCCTCTGGGGGAGGGTCTTACTGCACTTTTTCCATTTGCTGATTTGTCCCAGAAAGGTGGTCACACAACCACACAGCAGTTTGGAATTTATGGTAAAGCAAGCACAAAGCTGGTGCCAAGGTTTGCTGCCCTCAGCTTGTGTCTTTGATCCTATGGTAGGGAACAGGACAGCATTTTGGTGCCACCGGTTCATTTTGTCTCTGGAGCGGCCATGCCACCACTCCCAAATGCACTCCAAGCAGGGGAACTCTTTCTCCCTCAGCACTTCAGGGGATCCTCAGACCACATTGCCCACCCCTGGGTCTCTGCCTTCCTTCCCCACAGGAGCACTGCTAAGCCTTCCTGGCATGACACTGGCAATGGTACGGACTACAACTTAAGACTTTGCACTCTGCTGCTTATAATAACTTGGGGTAGTCAGCACCTCTCCTTTTCCCAGTTAGTGGTTTTGGGGAAGAGTTTTTCTGTGCAATCCCCTGTGCATGCTTTCACTCCTTCTTGCTCCTATTTCTGTGACCAGAGCTCCCTCCCCTTTGCAACACCTGCAGTTCTTTTCTTCCTCAAATCAACTCTCTGCAGCTCCTACCTTCCATGATGTGGCTTTTTTCTACTTTGAGTTGTGCAGTTCTGCTATCTCAGTCCTTAGATTGATATCTTGGGTGTTCAAAATGATTTTATGTTTATCTAGCTTTGCTCAAGGGAGGAGGCAATCTTAGGTTCTCCCTACTCATCCACCATCTTAAATTCTCCTCCCAGAAGTACCTTTATAAGAAGGAGCCATTTCTGAATTTTCTATTCTGTGTCATTGAACAATGTTTCTATTTTTCTGCCAGTATTTATTGTTTTGATCACTACAGCATTGTAATATAATTTGAAGTCTGCAATTCTAATGCATTCAGCTTTGCTTTTCATTTTCAAGGTTGCTTTAACTACTCAGAGTCTTTCATGGTTTCATACAAACTTTAGGATTTTTATTCTAGCTTTGTGAAAAATGCTGTTGGTATTCTGATAGAGATTACAGTATTAAATGTGTAGATTGCATTGCATGGTATATACTTTTAAAAAATATTTGTTCTCCCAATCCATCAGCATGTAATATCTTTGTGTCATCTTCAGTTGTTTTCATCAGTGTCTTATAGTTTTCAGAGTACAGGTCTTTCACCTCTTTCATTAGGTTCATTCCTAGATATCCTGTTATTATTTCTGCAATTGTAAGTGGGATTGATTCTTTGATTTCTCTTTCTGTTGCTTCATAAGGGTGTACAGAAACTCAACAGACTTATGTACATTGATTTTCTAGCCTGGGACTTTATTGAATTTGTATATCTAGCAGGTTTTTTTTTTTGGTAGAGTCTTTTGGGTTTTGTATAGAGAGTATCATGTAATCTGCAAAAAACTAAAGTCTGACTTCTTCATTGCTGATTTAGATGCTGTTTATTTGTTTGTGTTGTCTGATTGCTGTCGCTAGGACTTCCAATACTATGTTAAAAAACAGTGGTGAGAGTGGTCATCCCTGTCTTGTTCCTGACCTTAGAGGAAAAGCTCTCAGTTTTTCCCTATAGAAGATGATATTAGGTATGGATTTTTCATATATGGCCTTGATTTTTTTAATATGAAATTTATTGTAAAATTCATTTCCATACAACACCCAGTGCTCATCCCAAAAGGTGCCCTATTCAATACCCATCACCCACCCTCCCCTCCCTCCCACCCCCCATCAACCCTCAGTTTATCCTCAGTTTTTAGGAGTCTCTTACAGTTTGGTTCCCTCGCTCTCTAACTTTTTTTTCCTTCCCCTCCCCCATGGTCTTCTGTTAAGATTCTCGGGATCCACATAAGAGTGAAAATATATGGTATCTGTCTTTCTCTGTATGACTTATTTCACTTAGCATAACACTCTCCAGTTCCACCCATGTTGCTAAAAAAGGCCACATTTCATTTTTTCCCATTAACACGTAGTATTCCATTGTGTATATAAACCACAATTTTTTTATGCATTCATCAGTTGATGGACATTTGGGCTCTTTCCATAATTTGGCTATTGTTGAAAGTGCCGCTATAAACATTGTGCCCAATGTTTATAAACTATAAACAAGTGCGCCTATACATCAGCACTCCTGTATCCCTTGGATAAATTTCTAGCAGTGCTATTGCTGGGCCATAGTGTAGAACTATTTTCAATTTTTTGAGGAACCTCCACATTGTTTTCCAGAGCGGCTGCACCAGTTTGCATTCCCACCAACAGTACAAGAGGGTTCCCGTTTCTCCACATCCTCGCCAGCATCTAGAGTCTCATGATTTGTTCATTTTAAACACGATGACTGGTGTAAGGTGGTATCTCAGTGTGGTTTTGATTTGTATTTTCCTAATGAGGAGTGACGTTGAGCATCTTTTCATGTGCATGTTGGCCATCTGGATGTCTTCTTTAGAGAAGTGTCCATTCATGTTTTCTGCCCATTTGTTCCCTCAATTATTTGTTTTTCACGTGTGGAGTTTGGTGAGCTCTTTGTAGATTTTGGATACTAGCCCTTTGTCTGCTATGTCATTTGCAAATATCTTTTCCCACTCCGTTGGTTGCCTTTTAGTTTTGTTGATTGTTTCCTTTGCAGTACAGAAGATTTTTATCTTGATGAGGTCCCAATAGTTCATTTTTGCTTTTAATTCCCTTGCCTTTGGAGATGTGTCAAGTAAGAAATTGCTGCGGCTGAGGTCAAAGAGATTTTTTTCTGCTTTCTCCTCTAGGGTTCTAGTGGTTTCCTGTCTCACATTCAGGTACTTTGTACATCTTGAGTTTACTTTGTAATGGTGTAAGAAAGTGGTCTAGTTTCATTCTTGTTGCTGTCCAGTTCTCCCAGCACCATTTGTTAAAGAGACTGTCTTTTTTCCATTGGATTTTCTTTCCTGCTTTGTCAAAGATTAGTTGGCCATACTTTGTGAGTCCAATTATGGAGTCTCTATTCTATTCCATTGATCTATGTGTCTGTTTTTGTGCCAATACCATGCTGTCTTGATGATTACAGCTTTGTAGTAGAGGCTAAAGTCTGGGATTGTGATGCTTCCTGCTTTGGTCTTCTTTAAAATTACTTTAGCTATTCGGGGTCTTTTGTGGTTCCATACAAATTTTAGCATTGCTTGTTCTAGCTTCAAGAACAATGCTGGTGAAATTTTGATTGGGATTGCATTAAATGTGTGATAGCTTTGGGTAGTATTGACATTTTAACAATATTTATTCTTCCAATCCATGAGCACGGAATGTTTTTCCTTTTTTTTTATATCTTCTTCAATTTCCTTCATAAGCTTTCTATATTTTTCAGCATACAGATATTTTACATCTTTGGTTAGATTTATTCCTAGGTATTTTATGCTTCTTGGTGCAATTGTGAATGCGATCAGTTTCTTTATTTGTCTTTCTGTTGTTTCATCATTAGTGTATAAGAATGCAACTGATTTCTGTACATTGATTTTGTATCCTCCAACTTTGCTGAATTCATGTTTCAGTTCTAGCAGACTTTTGGTGGAGTCTATCGGGTTTTCCATGTATAATATCATGTCATCTGAAAAAACTGAAAGCTTGACTTCATCTTTGCCAATTTTGATGCCTTTGATTTCCTTTTGTTGTCTGATTGCTGATGCTAGCACTTCCAGCACTATGTGAAACAACAGCGGTGATTGTGGACATCCCTGTCATGTTCCTGATCTCAGGGAGAAAGCTCTCAGTTTTTCCCCATTGAGGATGATATTAGCTGTGGGCTTTTCACAAATGGCTTTTGTGATGTTTAAGTATGTTCCTTCTATCCTGATTTTCTCAAGGGTTTTTATTAAGAAAGGATGCTGAATTTTGTCAAATACTTTTTTGCAGCGATTGACAAGATCATATGGTTCTTTTCTTTTATTAATGTGATGTATCACATTGATTGATTTGTGAATGTTGAACCAACCCTGCAGCCCAGGAATGAATCCCACTTGATCATGGTGAATATTCTTTTTATATGCTGTTGAATTCAATTTGCTAGTATCTTGTTGAGAATTTTTACATCCATATTCATCAGGGATATTGGCCTGTAGTTCTCTTTTTTGCAGGGTCTCTGTCTGGTTTGGGAATCAAAGTAATGCTGGCTTCACAGAATGAGTCTGGAAGTTTTGCTTCCCTTTCTAATTTTTGGAACAGCTTGAGAAGGATAGGTATTACCTCTGCTTTAAATGTCTGGTAGAATTCCCCAGGGAAGCAATCTGGTCCTGGACTCTTATTTGTTGGGAGATTTTTGATAACTGATTCAATTTCTTCACTGGTTATGGGTCTGTTCAAGTTTTCTCTTTCTTCCTGTTTGAGTTTGGGAAGGATGTGGGTGCTTAGGAATTTGTCCATTTCTTCTGGGTTGTCCAGTTTGTTGGCATATAATTTTTCATTGTATTCCCTTATAATTGCTTGTATTTCTGTGGGATTGGTTGTAATAATTCCATTTTCATTCATGATTTTATCAATTTGGGCCATCTCCCTCTTCTTTTCTTTTTTTTACAACATATGAAGTTTATTGTCAAATTGGTTTCCATACAACACCCAGTGCTCATCCCAAAAGGTGCCCTCCTCAATACCCATCCCCCACCCTCCCCTCCCTCCCATACCCCATCAGCCCTCAGTTTGTTCTCAGTTTTTAAGAGTCTCTTATGCTTTGGCTCTCTTCCACTCTAACCTCTTTTTTTTTTCCCTTCCCCTCCCCCATGGGTTTCTGTTAAGTTTCTCAGGATCCACGTAAGAGTGAAAACATATGGTATCTGTCTTTCTTTGTATGGCTTATTTCACTTAGCATCACACTCTCCAGTTCCATCCACGTGGCTACAAAGGGCCATAATTCATTCTTTCTCATTGCCACGTAGTACTCCATTGTGTATATAAACCACAATTTTTTTTATCCATTCATCAGTTGATGGACATTTAGGCTCTTTCCATAATTTGGCTATTGTTGAGAGTGCTGCTATAAACATTGGGGTACAAGTGCCCCTATGCATCAGTACTCCTGTAGCCCTTGGGTAAATTCCTAGCAGTGCTACCGCTGAGTCATAGGGTGGGTCTATTTTTAATTTTTTGAGGTACCTCCACACTGTTTTCCAGAGTGGCGCACCAATCTGCATTCCCACCAACAGTGCAAGAGGGTTCCCGATTCTCCACATCCTCGCCAGCATCTATAGTCTCCTGATTTGTTCATTTTGGCCACTCTGACTGGCGTGAGGTGATATCTGAGTGTGGTTTTGATTTGTATTTCCCTGATGAGGAGCGACGTTGAGCATCTTTTCATGTGCCTGTTGGCCATCCGGATGTCTTCTTTAGAGAAGTGTCTATTCATGTTTCTGTCCATTTCCTCACTGGATTATTTGTTTTTCGGGTGTGGAGTTTGGTGAGCTCTTTATAGGTTTTCGATACTAGCCCTTTGTCCGATATGTCATTTGCAATTATCTTTTCCCATTCTGTTGGTTGCCTTTTAGTTTTGTTGGTTGTTTCCTTTGCTGTGCAGAAGCTTTTTATCTTCATAAGGTCCCAGTAGTTCCTTTTTGCTTTTAATTCCTTTGCCTTTGGAGATGTGTCAAGTAAGAAATTGCTACGGCTGAGGACAGAGAGGTCTTTTCCTGCTTTCTTCTCTAGGGTTTTGATGGTTTCCTGTCTTACATTCAGGTCCTTTATCCATTTTGAGTTTATTTTTGTGAATGGTGT